>NC_072004.2:94890000-95190000 GCF_028885655.2 Pongo abelii
GGGGCCAACAAGACCCACCCCTCCTATGGCCTGTGCGTCCAGCTCAGGTCCACTCTCAGGCACCCTGAGCCCAGTGAGGCTGGAAGCAGCTGGGCATGCATCACCGAAGACCAGTCGGGGGAAGAAACCTGAGCTCACAGGGCGGATGGGCTGAGCAACACCCATAAAGTCTTGAGCCAGCCCAAAGCCCACATAGGCCGGTGCCTCTGAGCCACAGCTCCAAAGCCCTCTGTGCCTGACCCCAGCCTCCCTCACCAAACCTCTCTCCACCACTTCCTCTGGGCACCCAAGGCTACCCTGGACTCCTCTCTGTCCCCTGATGTGACCTGGCTTCCTGAGCCTTCCTCAGACACTTCCCAGACTGGTTCACAAGCCCTGGGTCTAGATTTGTGCCTTATAAGCCCGTATTTGCTCCAAACTAAACTGTGGGCTCTTCTCAACAGCGTGCAGTAGAGAAGAGCCTACAGTTTAGTCTTGAGCAAATATACATTCAGATATATATATAGTCAGTTATATATATGCAAATATATATATGCATATATATATATGCAGTTATATATTATATATTCTTCTAGAATATATAAGGAATTACAACTCAATCTAATTCTAGAACGTTTTCATTGCACCAAAAAGAAACCCCACACCCATTCACAGTCACTGCCCATCCCCAACCCCAGGCAACCACAGATTTGCCTCTTCTGGACATTTCATGCAAATGGAGTCACACACTCTGTGGCCTTATGTCTGTGTCTTTCACTGAGCATGATGTCCTCAAGGTTCATGTGCGTTGGAGCCTGTGTCAGGCTACATGCTTATTTGTGGCTATATAATATTCCACTGCAGGGACAGACCCAATTTTGTGGACCTTTTCATCAGTCGATAGATATTGAGTTGCTTCCACATTTTGGCTACTGTGAATGGCGCTGCTGGGAACACGGGTGGGTGTGTTCATGGCAGACATATGCATTCATTTCTCTTGTGTATATTAGGGAGCACATTTTCTTGTAAGGGGGTCCCACTGCCCAGTGGGAATGTCAGGTGAAGCTCAGGCTGCTGGAGCCAAGGATGAAAAACGAGTTTCTAAACGACAGCGGCCTGGGTGAGGGCCTTCCACGTGCGGGAGGCACTGCAGGGCTCTGGGGTCTTAGAGGAGGAGACTCGATTCTCTAAGAAATCTCAGCCACAGGCCTCAGGACCCACCTCGATTTCCAGGACTGTCTACCCTAGCCCATAAGCAGAGCAATTTCCAGACCTTCAAGACAAGCCCACTTCCAGGATAATCTCTCCCCACACCCTCCTCCCCTGTGATTTCCCTTCCTTGCTGTGCTGAGCTCAGAGCCCACAAAAAGCATCTGTCTGCACAGCCTGCTTTCCTGGGGGCAAAGCCGGGGAGGCAGAAGAGTCTAAGATGGGGCATTCCAAAGCCCACCCCTTCCTCCTCCATGTGCTCCCAGAGTCACAAGAAGCTGCTCGGCTGGGTGTTGCCCTGTTTTATTGCTAGAACCTTCTGATTCAGCTGGGGTTTGCAGGACAGTCCCCAAATCCCTTGGCCTTGGGAAGGTTTTGCAGAGGGCAGGGGCTCTCTGCGTCTGACTGGTGGACCTAGGGCGGGGGCCCTCAAGCAGGGGTGGGTTTGTCCCCAGGGCCATTTGGTGGTGCCTGCAGACATTTCTAGTTGTCACAGCTGTGGCTGGGGGTGATGCTGGCCCATGGTGAGCAGAACCAGGGATCTGCTCATCCTACAATGCAAGGAACGGCCTCCACATCAGAGAATGGTCCCCCCACATGTCAACAGTGCTGAGGTTTAGAAACCCTGCCCTGAAGGGTAGGGGACCTGGGAGGTGACAGCTCCTCTGAGGCTCTGAACGCCTAACCCAGCATGGTCGGTCAAGCTGAGAGCATGCTGGCCCTAGCAATGGTCAGGAGCCTGCAGGACCCTGGCGATGCTGCCTCCGCCATTCCTGTACTCCAAGGACACAGGATTCCACATGTCCAAAAGTTCCAGCAGCTCCTCTCTCTGCCCTAAGCAGGACATGGCTCCCTTTCTCCTCCAGGCAGCAATGCGGCAGACCCCTGGTCAGGCCTCAGGGCTGGGAGGAGAGGAATGATTGTGGTCATGCCTGGGGTCTCACATAAACTCCCTCCACGCCTATTGAGGCACGAGGTGGAACTTGACTCCAGAGGTGAGGCTCAGACACCAGATCAAACTGAAGACTAGCTAAGCAAACGGGACGGAAGCAGCTCTCCCTAAGACATGCCCACCAGCGTGCCATGTTAGTGTACCATTGCTATGGCAACACTCCTGGGCAACACCCAGGAGTGACCGCCCGTTTCCACGGCAATGACCTATGACCCACAACTCACCACCCTTTTTCTAGAAATTTCTGCATAACCTGTTTCTTAATTTGCATGCAATTAAAAGTGGGTATAAATCTGACTGCAAACCTGCCCTGAGCTGCTGCTCTCAGCACACCGCCCATGGGGCAGCCCTGCTCTGCAGGGGCAGTCACGGAGCTGTCACACCATCACAGATGTAACACCACGGCTTCAATAAAGCTGTTTTCTCCTACCATTGGCTTGCTGTTGAATTCTTTCCTGAGAGAAGCCAAGGACTCTCCTGGGCTAAGCCCCAGTTTGGAGTTCGCCTGCCCTGCAACACGAGTACCTGAGGCACAGACAAAGCCTACCCTGGGTGAGGCTGGGGCCCAGGTCAACCTGGGCCTCCCTTCAAATGCCTCCATTCTGTCTCTTGACATTATCTCAAAACAAGCTTGGATGTGCAGTCCCTGCCTTCCATGTGTGCAGCAAATGTGAATTTGTTGGCAGTAGACATTTCAAACAGACCTGAAGTTCTGTAACCCGCTTTCGGCATGTCTCCATTTTTCAGTCGAACTGGAGCTTCTTCTGCCAGCGGATGTAGCCCAGGCCTCTGCCACCTTCTGAGAGGCCCACGAGCAAATCTCAGGGCTGGAGCTCTGAGCCACAGGGAAATTAAATGTGCAGCCCCATCCAGCCACCTCACTGCACAAATGGTCCCACAAACTGCCACTCCCCCTCCACAGATGCCGTGTTTGCTGGCAGAGTGCCAGCTTCATCTGGAAGGTTGTGCCTAACCGAGCAGGCATGACTTGCCTGTGATAGCCTGTGACCCCTCTGTCTATTGGGCACGGTGATATGGTGCACAGTCCCATTTTACAGAAGGACTAACTGAGGCACAGAGAGATCAAGAAGTTGCCCAAGACACAGCACAGTGAGGGCCAACGGGCTGAAATTCAAGACTGTGCCCAAGCCTGGGCTTAAAGCACCATCCTCACTCCCTTGCCTTTACCTTGTGGGGATTTTCTTACAGGCTGTTGGGGAAGGATTTGGAGGGCTCCTTCTCTCTCTGAAGCTTCATGCCATCCGTGTGGGCATTGCTCAGCAGAGCAGGCTGTGGGCCGTGCTGAGGGGCAGCCAGGGTGAGCCCTAGAATGGGTGATATGGTTTGGCTCATGTCCCTACCCAAATAGCATGTCAAATTGTAATCCCTAATATTGGGGGAGGGATCTGGTGGGAGGTGATTGAATCCCAGGGGTAGATTTCCCTCTTGCTGTTCTCATGATAGTAAGTTTGCACAAGACCCAGCTCGTGTGAAACTGGGTAGCACCTCCCCGTTCGCTCTCTCTCCTGCTGCCATGTAAAGACGTGCCTGCTTCCCCTTCACCTTCTGCCATGATTGGAAGTTTCCTGAGGCCTCCCAGCCATGCTTCTGGTACAACCTGTGGAATTGTGAGTCCATTAAACCTCTTTTCTTCATAAATTACCCAGTATCAGGTAGTTTTTGATAGCAGTGTGAGAACAGACTAATACAATGGTTCAGGAGCACCCAGAAGAGGGGGTGCGAGGGTCTGGAAAACTGGGCAGAAGACCCTAAACTGAAACCTTTGGACACCGTAGTAGGTTAAATTGTGTCTCCCAAAAAGATGTGTCCAAGTCCTAACCTGGGACCTCAAGCTGTGACCTTATCTGGAATGAGGGTCTTTGCAGACAAATTTAAGGTAAGGATCTCAAGATGAAATCATCCTGGATTATGATGGGCCCTAAATCCAGGGATCAGTGTCCTCATAAGAAACAGAAGAGAAGAATGACACACAGAGAAGGCCACGTGGAGACAGAGGCAGGGACTGGAGCAATGCATCTCCAAGCTGAGGAACACCTGGGGCCGAGAAGCTGGAGGAGGCAGGACGGACCCTCCCCTGAAGCCTTTGGAGGGAGCACAGCCCTGCCTACACCTTGATTTCAGGCTTGCGGCCTCCAGAAATGCAAGACTTCATGTCCGTTGTTTTAGGCCCCTGGAAAGCGGTCACTTGTTATATCAGACGCAGGTCACTCATACAGACATACTCAAGGACTGGGGCTAAGGGGCTTCAACTTGCAGGAGCTCCCAGAGCAGGTTCAACACCAGGAACCTGGCCTCGCAGGCTCAGAAGTAGGCCATCCCCCTCTCCCCACCTGGACGGCAGCCCCTGATGAAGGGAAAACAGCCCCCAGGGGTACCTCATGCAGGCTCCTGACACAGAGAAAAGGGCCAGAAGGATGTGGCTCCCATGGTGAACTTGGCTCAGACTTGACATCCTGGGCACTAGAAGGGTCACTTTGCCAGCCACGTGCCCCTGTGGACCCTCACGTCTGCCTGCCTCGGCCACTGGTTTGGAGCTGCTTTGCCAGGTTGGGGGTGCACAGGTATTAGTCAAGAGCCCAGACCCCTCTTCCTGCCTGTGCCTGCAGTCCCTTACCACAGAGAGGAGAGGGAGAGTAAACAAAACCCCCGAAGCTGGGAGGTTCAGGTAGGAGGGGCCCGGGATGGGTTTCTGGCACTGTGTGTTTTTTTCAGCTTCTATGAAGAAAATTAACAATTACAGCAGAATCTGCATGAAACATAAGCAGAGGCCTGTCACTCACCTCTCTTGCTTCCTGTGCTAACCCCCATTAACCCCTTTCTGCCCCACGATCCTTCCTCCCTACAGCCTAGAACATGGGCTGTCCCCAAACCTTCTCCCTTACAGTTTCCGGGTCCCCCTCTCAATCTGCCTCCAGGTGAGTCTGCAAAATTTCCTGGGCTCTCCCCAAAGCCCACCCCAGACACCCTAATCCAATTCATCCAACAAAACCATTCAGAAGCCTCCAACAACTTCTACTCAGAAATATTCTAGAATTTTGCATAATTGCCAATTAAGATCAGTTTTCATCATTCAATTATAGGTGAATATACTGATGTGCTTATTTGAAACCTGCACACACACACACACACACACACACACACACACACACACACTTTGAGTCTGGCCACCCGTAGACCCAATGGAGCGTCTCTGCTGGTGGATGTTACATTCCAGATGCTGGATGGCAGGTGACCCCAGCTCTGGGGTGCACATGCATGGATACAACCTCTTCACTTTTGCACAAAGAAAGGAGAGTGGTCTGGGCAGGAGAAGACTCAAGGGTTAAAGTCACGATGGGCGCGCCATTGTGGTGGGTGGCTGGCCCCCTCCTGGCCATTATTCAGCAGGGTCAGCGTATTTCCATCTTCCAGCCAGCCCGCTCGTTAATTAATCCCTCATTAGGCTAATCACAGCTATCTCGTTTCCCACTGGGGGGAAGATGTTAGCACAGTGGAATGTCAAAAAAGCCCAAAATGCAACTAATGGGTCTGTGTGAAGAGGCAGAAAGAGAGAGCGTGGAACGATGGGACGTGTCTAACACCTGACATACATACACACACATGCACACACACGATGAAACAGAGGGCATGTGTGTGCAGAAAACCTCTGAACACAGATGCCAGACTCAAGGAGGTCAAAAGCCACCCGTGGGTGTGCAGACACTGTGGACTGCCCTCCTGCCCTCCTGTAGGCGAGAGTTAGGCAGAAAGGAAAAGAGGCCATTTCCAATTTCAATTCTAATCACTTCCCTTCTCAGGCTGTGAATGAAGGCCTGGACTTGGAACAAGAGCTACTTTGGCAGTAGGAAGAATAAAAGGGGGAAAAAACACTGGCAACTATAGGACCACCTCCCCACAGATGTGAAGAGGCAAATGCCGAGGTATTGGCACAGGTGTCTCCATCAGAGCCATCCTGGGATGGGGACTCCAGGAAAATGAATCACCCCAAAATTCCAGGAGGAATTACAAGTTCATCCAAACACAGACCACCCTCAACTTATGATTTTTTTTTCACATTATGATGGGCTTATCAGAGTATTAAATATATTTTCAACTTAACGATAATTTCCACTTAAGGTGGGTTTGTTGGGGTGTGACCCATCATAATTCCAGGAGCACCTGTATATGGGCCTAAGGAAGAAGAAGACAAGAACAACTGTTGGCAACTCGTCATGATCCAAAGTACTACACTACTGAAGATCAGGAGGACCCTTGTCTGGCAAGGATTTGACGGAGCTCCCAGGGTAGCCTGCCAAGAAAATAGCACTGTGCAAGGTGCTGTTTGCATGCATAACAATGATAAGACTAGTCCCAAAAGATATATGCCAAGAGGAGAGAAAAAGTAAAACTCTGGCTAAGGAAACAAATTCAAGAAGTAAAACCTACTTTTAGAAAAGCACAAAATGAGATTTTCTAAATCAGAGCTGGCAGCCTTCAATTAGAAGGGGGTGCAGCATTCTCTTCCAAGAGCTCTGACTCCCAAGCCCAAGCTGGGGTGCCCGATGGCTCACCCAAGGCAGTGTTTTCTGTCCAGAAGTTTCCACCCACAAATATGCCAAACCCTTCCTCTTACCTGCCTTACTTCACTGGGACAATTTGCTATCGAAAGGCACAATTATCAGGGGACATATGATGTTTAGGAGCATCATGTGGAAGAAGTTAAATCTAAACACCTGAGTAGTAAATGAGAAAAAAAAATACATTAGGAAATTTGGTTTTAAATGTTTTATGCTAATTTATTCGGCTCAGTCAAGTGCAGTCAACCCTGAACCCCCGGGACTGTCAGTGTGGGTGACAATCACAGGCAAAGACGTGCCGGGAAGACATTGTCACCTCTACCGAGCTCTGAACCCAGAAGACAAGCACGTCAACATCTCAGAAGCATCATCTTGGGGACAGAGAGGAAGCTGGGGAAGTCTGTTCAAATCCTCCCTAGAGACAAATCTCTTCACCTTGACTGCAGCTCAACCGTTCAGCCTGAATCAGGGGGTGAGGCCTGCCCTTGAATTGCAACTGGCAGGAGGGAAAATGACCTACTCTCAGATGGCGAGCACCTACGAACCGTCACAGCAAGTTACCCTCAACGCAAGAGGCATCCGCAGAGCAGCCGCCCCTGGTGAGGAGGCACCCCAGGCTCAAGCCTCAGCTCTGACACTCACAGGCAGGGAGGCTCTGGGCAAACCACTGGGTCCCCCGCAACCTTCCATTTCATCCTCTGAAAAATGGTGACAATAATGGTACCAACATCATCAGATCATCATGAGTACTGAAGGACAGCATCTCAGTGTTTGTACGTTAGGTGGGGCCTAGTGCCCAACGGATCATACATGCTTCACGTCTGGAGACGCTTCCACGGAACACCTTCCTCCATGCCCACAGCAGCCCTGCCACCCAGTACTGGCACCCTCATCCACACAAATTACAGGGGGGTACCAACACCCGCAGGGCTGTTTTGAGTCCTAGAGAGCCCAGAGGGCTTTACGCTGTATTCCCTGTGGCTACGGGGGAGGAGAATTCAGCTGGCCTACAAGGATGGGTAGAATTCTGAATGGTTGAAATGAAGGAGAAGGAAGTTGCTGGAAGGCATGGGGCAGACGGAAGCACGGAGGTGGGAACTGCTGAATGGTGTGATCTGGCAGGAACATGGGATATTTGAGGAGGAAGGCGGAGGTGAGAGTGTAGGGGCTAGCTGGGAACTGAACTTTTTAGAGAGTAAGACTGGGAGCTCGGATGGGCAATCGGCAGTGCAGGATGGAGGCCCACCCTGTCACCGCCTCCGCTGCAGAGGAACGCAGCAGTCATAGTGGAAGGGAAGGCGGATGGGCATTCTTTGTGCACGTGCCTTCGACGCAGAAGGCAGAGCTCCAGCAAGTCACTGACGCTTCATTGTCTTGGGACAGATGGATGCTCAGACATGGACGTGGTTTATGATTGTCCAGGTTGAGGCTGTTGGCTCTTTCTTCTTCAGGGAGACTGTCCCCTGCCCTCTGGCTTCTGGCATGCAGCAGCAAATGGGTCACTAAGGATCACCTTGGGGGTGGGGGAGTGGGAAAGGGAAGTTAGGGCCATCAGGGGACAACGGGGTCACAGAGCAGAGTGGGGAGGCTCCAGGAAGAGAGAAGCCACACAACAGGCATGAGGGAGGGGACCACTGGGAGAGACTCGGACTTGGTGGCCACAGCCCCTGCCAACTGCTGCACCTGGCATCAGTGGAGGAGCAGGCCGGGCAGGGTCAGGAAAGGTGAGGGAGGGTACAGAGAGCGTGCACAACCCGGGGGCACTGCAGGGAAGAAACACCCTTGGCAGGCTCGGAGCCTTTGGACCAAGAAGCCAGTGGAGAGGAAGCAGCACCGTGGTGCCATCCCGCTCACAGCCCCCCGGCCACCTGGACCACGTCTCCCCTCCAACACCCACGGAGATGTGCAGCTTTGAGCACATGACTTCATCTCTCCGGGTCTCGGTTTACCCATCTATGGAATGGGGGTGATCGCAGGGCCTCCCTCAGGAGATTGCTTTGAGGATCAAATGAGTGAATTTCTGCAGCAGTCTTCAACCTGCAGTCATGGCAGTGTGTCCTTTCTGTAAACCCGGGATGAAATGCTAACAGCCGTGCTGTTCTACACATGCTACGCCAGAGCTGAAGAGTACACACTGGCTCTGCCCAGGCCAAGCGGCCATGCTGGCCACACCCCAAGTCCAGAGTGATGCCCAGAAAACAAACCACTCTAGGCCCTCTGGGGGCAGTGGCTTCATCTCATTTGTGAAAGGGGGAGCTGTGTGGCCAGCAGGGATGGCCATAGAAGCTGGGGCGTCGCAGTGGGGCCCCTCTCCTCCTCCTGGTAGCAGACTGACTCCAATGGCCAGCTCAGTGGTCACAGAGGGACAGGCCTCATCTCCTTGGCACCCTTTGGGGTGGTGGAAGGGAAGCTGGTGGGAGGCAGGGATGTCACCCAGAGTCCCGGGATAACAGAGGGGACCGGCAGGCCACCTGCTGCAGCCCCACAGCCCCACTGGGTTATGGAGAGAAATAGTGCCGTGTAAGAGTGTGCAGAAGAGTGTGTGCGGAGATGTGTGGGTATGTGCAGGTGTGTGCAGGCACATGGGGTGTGTGTGTAGGTGTGTGTGCAGTGTGTGCCGGCGTGTGCAGAGACATGCTGGCATGTGGGGTGGTGCAGGGGTGTGTTGCGTGTGCAGTGTGTGCACATCCCCGCGAGGGCCAAGCTCCACGGGTCCCTCAAAGCTGCACAGCTCCTCCCTCTGGATCTCTGGGACAGGACTGGGGCTGGCGAGCCTCACCCCGGAGGACCCTGGGGGAGAGATCGTCTCCCGTGTTCTGCCAGCTCCCTCAGGTCCCCACGCAAAGCTGCAGACTGACACGCAGTACGAGGGAGGCTCTCAAAACAGCTTGGCTGGCAGAGGAGAGGAAAGGGGGCTGACTCCATGCCCAGGAGCCGAGTTCTGGGATCCCGTGGATACCTCTCAGCCCAGGGTGGACGGCAGGCTGTGACCTGGGGCGGTGCTAGGCGCCATGTGCCCCGCCGTGGTGACTTGAGAAGCATCTTTGGTGACGTCCTGTGTAGAAAATGCGCTCTGACGAGGGGTTGCACAGGAGGGCACCTCTCAGATGCGCCAGGGGAGGCAATGCCGTCTGGAGCTCTGCCCCGTCACCTCTGCTCGGACCCCCATGCCAACCTGGCACTTCCTCAGCCCCTTCTGCACCTCTCCCCTGTTCTCAGAAGGGTGGCCAGAACCCATTGCCCCCCAGCCACATGCCCCGGGCCTGGGCACATCATTCTGGCTCCCAGGGCACTCTCTTGAGGCCTCTCCTCAGCACACCCCCAAATCCAGCTTCCAGGGAGTCCAAGGCTGCCTATATCTGTCCTGCCCCAGGGCCAGGCAGCTCTGTCTGCTGTATCCCTGCCCAGCCCCTCCTGCCCCTCCTGGCCTGCCCTCTGCAGAGGCCCAGCCCTGCCACCTCTCCCATCCACCAACCTCACCTCTCCTGGGATCAAGAACACTGCTGCTCCCCCATCTTGCCCACCAAGCCCTCCCAGCACCCCCAATCCCTAGCTATTTGTAGGTCCTCCTGGCCTGCCCACAGCAAAGGGGTCCACTCACTCTTGGACCCAGTCAAGAAAGTCCAAAGAAGAATTTCATACCATCCAGCCCTGTGCATTACCACACAGGGAGAAATGGGAGTTTGGCAAGGAATCAAAGGCCCAAAGAGGTTAAGTGACCTGTCTGGAGTCACACAGCTCATTAGGCAAAGACATCTGACCCACCCTAGGGCTCGTGCGGCCCACTCCAGAAGCAGCCCTATTCACACTGACTGAAGAGACTTGGAAGATGACATGAGCTGAGCCAGGGTCATCTGATGGCCCCATGTGGTGATGGGCCCACCCCCATTGTAGCTCCTCAGTATTGTAGGCCTGGGGTTTGGGGGCCCTGCACCCAGAGGCAGGAGATACTGCCTGCCTGCACCCACTCAGACTGGGCAGCTGCAGAGCCAGCCACGTGCACGAGGCCCAACGGTATCCCCTATGGGGTGTGTACAGGCCTGGCAGCATCCCCGTTATGGGGTGTGCACAGGCCCACAGCATCCCCTCCATGGGGTATGTGCACACAGGCTGGACAATGTCCCCCTCCATGGGGTATGTACACACAGGCTTGACAGCATCCCTCCATGGATCCAAAGACGTGCAGGCTACTGTGACAGGGGAATGGAAAGGGGGTGAGGCAGACTCTGAGCAGTGGCATCTGGGGAGGAGGAATTCGGAAATTGTTGGCCATGGGGTGTGTGTAGGCCGGACAGTGTCCCCCTCCATGGAGTGTGTGTAGGCAGGTGTCCCCCTCCATGGGGTGTGCGTAGGCTGGTGTCCCCCTCCATGGGGTGTGCGTAGGCTGGTGTCCCCCTCCATGGGGTGTGCGTAGGCAGGTGTCCCCCTCCATGGGGTGTGCGTAGGCAGGTGTCCCCCTCCACGGGGTGTGCGCAGGCCGGACGCTGTCCCCCTCCATGGGGTGTGCGTAAGCCGGACAGTGTTCCCCTCCATGGGGTGTGCACGGGCCCGACAGCGTCCCCCTCCATGGGGTGTACATGGGCCCCACTTTTCTTGTATCTTAAAAATGAGCCCCAAAACTGGAGGAAGCTGGATGTGCTACTCCCAGGTCAGCAGCCACAAAAGGATCCAAAGACGCGCAGGCTACCATGACGGGGGAGCGGAGAAGGGGAGAGGCAGCCCTGAGCAGTGGCATCTGGGGAGGAGGAATTCGGAAATTGTTGGCCAGGAAGAAACCACGCCACACTTCTGCCCAGGAGAGACCACCTGAGGGTCATCCAGGAGGGTCGGTGTTAACTGCAGGTGGGAATCAGATGAGCCCAGGAGAGTGGCCATCTGGGTCCAGAAATGGTCAGGCAGGACTCCGCGGGAGGTGCCACCACAGAGCCCCACGGAGATGCCACGGGGCCCATGACACCTTTCAGCAGAGGCCAAGGAGGGTGAAAGGGGGAAGCCAGGCACACGGGTGTGTACACACACACACACGCACACAGTCACACACTCACATGCGCACACGTTCAGAGGAACCTATCCACACACACATTCATTCACGCACACTCTTCCACAGTCACATTCACACACACACATGCCACCACACACTCGCTCACAGCATCAGACGGACACAGACATTCACACATTCTACACTCACACTCATCAACAGAGCTGCTATCACACGCACAGCCACACACAGCCCCATGCTCCACACGCACCCTTGACACCTGCAGCGGCACCTCCAGCCTGGCCTCTGCCGAGGGCCACCCAGGTGTCCAGTGCTGCGTGGCGTCTGCCTCTCTCAGACATTGCACTGACCAGGTCCCACCACAAGCCTCAAGAACATCACACTGATGAGGCTCCACCCCAAACCTCAAGAACATCACACTGACGAGGCTCCACCCCAAACCTCAAGAACATCACACTGACGAGGCTCCACCCCAAACCTCAAGAACATCACACTGACGAGGCTCCACCCCAAACCTAAGGACATTGCACTGACCAGGTCCCACCCCAGGCCTTAAGGACATTGTACTGACTAGGCCCCACCCCAAGCCTGAAGGACATCACACTGACAGGGTCCCACCCCAAGCCTTAATGTGCTCCCAAGCCTGTTCCTCTCCCACGCAGTCTTTCTTTCTGCTACACAACCTGAAAATCTGAGCATCATCCTTGCTCTGTCCTCTTCTCCCAACCCTCGTCCCGCCAACTCTGTTTGTTCTGCCTCCTACTCTGACCCTGTCTGTCCCCTCCAGGCACCATGGACATCTGGGGCTGGGTCCTTCTTGGTGGGAGCATCCCGTGTGCTGTAGGATGTTTAGTGGCATCCCTGGTCCCCACCCACTGGATGCCGGGGCAGCCCCCTCCCCAGCTGTGACAACCCCAGACATTGCCCTGCATCCCCTGCTGGAGAGAACCGGCCCCAGACCAAGACCCAGCCCCTCTCACCCAGGCTCCACGCTGGGTTCCCAAAGGGTCTCTCTGCCTCTGACCTAGTTCCTTCTAACCATTTACCAGAGCATTCTTTTAAAATATTAATTGGTGAATTTCAGAGATGCCATCATTTTATAAGGCTGTTAAATGCATATTTATACAAGGCCAGAGCCCCTCCTGAGTCAGACCCCTGGGAGTTCCCACCATACTTGAATTGATTCAAACCCCCCAGGGCCCTTCAGAGGCGGCCTCTGCCCACCCTGGCCCGGCCCCCTCCATGTCTAAGCCATGGCTCTCTCGGTCTTTCAAACACAAGCTCAAGAGGTCTGGGCACAAGTCAGTCCCACTGCCTGGAACAGCCCTCTACTCTCTGTCCCCAGCCACCCACTCAGAACAGGGCTGCCTCCTCCCATCCTAAATCCCCTGTATCACAGCACCTGCCCATTTCCATGGGAGTCCTTCCAACAGTTAGTCATAAATTGTATGTGTGTGTTATAGGCAGAGGTATAGGCATAGGTGTATTGATAGAGAAGATAATGAGGTAGGTTGACACAGATGACACACACGTGGCACAGGTGTAGACGGGCAGGGCGAGGTCTACAGGCACCCTCCTCCCCAGGGCATGGGCTCCTGGGGGCATGGCTGCCCTACTTCCCGATCCCCTGAGCAGAAGCCCCAGGCCCATGTCCAGCATGGAGTAGGGCCTTGTTAGAATATTTCAGGGTCGATGGTTGGACGGATAAGGGCCTTATGGCCCGGCCTCGGGTAGCAGTGGAAAAGGGGCTGCTGTGGAGACACAGGCTGGAATCAACAGCTCTCACCGTGTGGAGTGTGCCATCGCTCCTCACTGGGGTGTTGGGGGGAGGGGTTGCTTTAATATGGCTCATGAATGGGGGTACGGCCTTTCTAATCTCCGCAAATGTCATCGACTTCCAGAGATCTGTGAAATCACCCAACCAAGACACGTGGCCGCCAACTCCTTCTAACGCGCCTTCATGTCCTTCTCAACATCCCAGCAGCTCTTCCTGAAGCCCGGGGCCAGCAGTCCCGTGTAGATGCCCCTGGGACCTCCGTTTCCGGGGCAGTTGGGGCGCCCTCTCTCCCCGGGACAGCGGCAGCGCGGCAGCACAGAGCAACAACCGGTCTCTGCTCCCAAAGAGATGCAGAGAATGAATGCGTCCTAGGCCAGCCAGGCCCTGGGGCTGTCCCTGCGATGTCCCCGCACACAAGAGCCATGAGATCCCTGCCCTCAGGCAGCGAGTCCAGCGTGGGGAGGTGCAGGCAAACCCTTGAGACCCTTCAGTGCATAAGGGAATGGAACGTGACCTCTGAGAGCAGAGGCGACTTGAAGAACACAGCCCAGCACAACAGCATAAAGAAGGTCTGGTGTTCAGGAAAGGGTGCGGCGGTCAACGGATTCCTCCAGAAAACATGGTGGGTGGGGAGCCAGAGGTCCTTGCATCCAGCAGTCAGGCCACAGCACAACCTCACCTGGGCCAGGGCAGCAGAAGTCCCCATGTCCCTTGACCTCACAATCAGGTCATGCAACCAGGCCCAGGCCATCTTTGCAGGGTGGGGAACCTGGGTGTGCCTCCCCAGGTGGGTAACAGAGCAGACAGCTGGGCAGGGAAGGAGCAGGGAGAGGTCTGTCTGCCAGGCCCACATGGTAGGCAGGCACACAGTGTCGCAAAGCAGTCGGCGTACACGGTTACCCTTAATGGGACTGCACTGCCTGACTCATACGCTCTGAATCTGTCAGGGCCTTGTTTTTGTTTTTCGTTTGGAAATAATTATGGATTCACTAAAAGGGGCAGAGAAATATACAGGTGCCTCGCACCCTTCACCTAGCTTCCCGCAATGTTGACGTCTCACATAACCACCATGCAACCAGGAAACGGAGATGGTGCAATACACAGGGCTGACTCAGATTCCCCAGCGATATACACACGTGTGTGTGCATCTGTGTGTGCATGCATCTGTGTGTGTGCATCATGCGCGTGTGTGAGATATGTAGCTCTTTGCCATTTTATCACGTGTGTAGCAACGTGTGACCATCACCACAGTTGAGATACAGAACTGTTGCATCAGCACAAAAGCCGGGGTTGGGGGTTTATTTAATTTTTAAAAAAAAAGGTTGAAAACTAAGAATTATCACAGTAAGTAAGTGAGCTCTTCTGCAGTGCTAGGGCAGCTCGGCTGAGCTGGGGCGGGGGCAGCAGCTGGGCAGTCTGCTTCCTGAGTGGAGGAGCAATTTCCTGGTGTCCGGGGACTCTGGGTGGCAAAGCAGGGAGAGAATAAGGAGCGAGATGTTGAAGCCCTCGCCCCTGCCACAGGAGGCCCAGCTGAAAAACAGCCACCAGCTTCCTCTCCTGTTCCTGCCTTCACACTCCCCTCCATCTCTGGTTCCTGGGCACTGTTCCCTCTCTCTGTCCCTCAAAGCAGCATGGCTGGATCTAATGGCAAGCACAGGAAGCTGGGGCACCCGCCTGTGCAGAATGTGAAGCGCGGCCGTGGGCTGCCAGACCTCCTCGTGTGCCCACTTGGTCCTTCTCAGGGTCTCCCTGTTTGCATTGTCTCTGCAGCGCCCAGACCTGACCAGCTCTGCAGCCCAGGCACACAGAACCCCTCCCCTAGGCATTCCACAGCCTGCTGCTCCCAAGAGTAGGGTCCCCAGGTCCCTCTTCTGGCATGACCCACAGGCCCAGGTGGCTCTCAGAGTGCATAGGGACAGCAGCAATGCCACAGTGTCACCTCTATGGGGCCCTGGAGGTTCCGAGGCTCTGGAAGCAGAGAGGGCTGCTGCTCTTCCACCAGCTGGCGCTGGCCATGTGGGAGGTGCTGGGGAGGCTGGAGGGTAGGGGCGGATGTGCAGAGCGTTCAGGACTCTCTGCCCTCCACCCACCCTCCAAGACTGGACTTCATTATTCTCCAAGAAGTGGGGAGTCCTGGGGAACCCAGTGTGGCCAGATGGTACAGAGCACAGTGGGGCGGATGGCACTGGGCAACGTCCTGCCCGGCAGAGGAAGGGGATGCCAAGGAGCAGATGGTACTCCAGGCTGCAGGACACCAGGCAAGGGACCAGGCAATCATGGGACAGTGCTGTGTTCCCCTGGAGGTCAAGTCCACCACCCCCACCCCCACCAATCCTAGAGACTTCCAGGCCACCCTCAACACTGGCCTTCTTAAAGGCTAAGAATAAGGTCCCTTGACACAATGGCAGGTATTGGAACACACCTGTTCCTTGCAGGTGGGACACAGAGACGATGGTGGTGAGGTTGGGGGAGAGGGGATTTAAGAGTGAGGGTTATGGGATTCAGGGTTACTGTTTCATTTCCTCATTCTACAAACACATTTTGAGCACCAGAAATCTTCAGAAAATAGTCCCACATGTCTATTGTGTGACTCGAATAGTCAGTAGTCAAACGTCCCTTGAAGGATGAATGGATAAACCCAATGTGGTAGGTCCAAGCAGCGGAAGATTACTCAGCTGCAAAAAGGAATGAGGCATGGACAGGTGCTGCAGCGTGCTGCGGAAGGGCAGGTTTCACTCCATTTCTACGAAACACTCAGAACAGGCAAATCCACAGAGAGAGAACACAGAGGGGTGGTTGCCAGGGGCTGTGGGAGGGGATGGGGAGACGCTGCTAATGGGTACAGGATCTCCTTCTGGGATGATGGCAATGTTCTAGAACTTGACACAAGCGATGGTTGCACAATATTCTCAATGTACTGAATACCACTGAATCGCACACTTTGAATCAATTAATAGTTCATGCTATGTTATGTACAATTTTACCTCATTTAAAAAAAAATGGGCCCCTCTCTGATTCTTCTGCTCCCAGGTGAGTTCTGAATTTTGTCCTCTTTACCTCAACTCCAGCACAGCTTCCTAAAAGGCTTCCAGTCTATCGTCCACCACAGTCAGCTCCCCAGAATCAAGCTCATCAGGTCTACCTCTCCCTCCCTGCAGGCAGAGCTCACAGGACCATGCCAGCTAAGGCCACGCCCTCAGCCTCAAGCCCCATGCCCCAGCCACTCTGACCTCTCCTGCTGCACTAACATAAGCCATGCTATGATGGTTTAAATGTGTCCCCTGAAGTTCACGTGTTGAAAATTTATTCCCGCCACAGGCTGTTGAGAGGTGGGGCCTAACAAATGTAATGAGGTCATGAGAGTCTGCCCTCATGAATAGATTAATGTAGTTATTGTGGGAGGGAGTTCATTATCACGAGGGTGGGTTTGTTATAAAAGTGAGTTCAGCTCCTTCTTGCTCATTCTCTTTTGCCCTTCCACTTTCCACCATGGGAGGATGCGGACCTGCACCAGATGCCAGGGCCATGTTTTTGGCCTTCCCAACCTCTAGAAGCAAGGACCAAGTAAATGTCTATCATTTACAAATTACCCAGTCTGTAGTATTCTATCACAGCAACACAGAATGGACTAAAACAATGTCTTTTTTTTTAAACCTCCATGCCTTTGCTCTGTGTGCAGTTCCATGCTCACCAATTCTTCCCAGAAAACTTCTATGCATGCTTCAAAACCCACTCAAAAGCCTTTCCCTTGAGCCCCCAAAGTGTGTGTTCTGCCTCACTGCAAAGGATGGATAAACTGTAACCTATCTGTCTCCTCCATGAAACAGCAAGCTCCCCAAGGGGGTTGTGGGGGGTACACATTACATTCATCTGGGATCCTGAGGACCCAGCATGATGACTAACACATCCTTTCATTTCACAAATACCACTGAAGGCCCAGGATTCAATGAGGAATGAATAAAAGATGGTGAGTCATGAGAACTCAGCCCGTGAGGACCTCTGGCTGCCACAGAGAAATATTCTCTTCTCATTCATATTCTTTCTGTTCTGCTTCCGAATACCACCACCCAAGTCTTCCGTTCTCCCTGGGACAGCGAGCTGAACAGCTGGGAAGGAGGAGGAAGATGGAGAGATTGCATCTCCAACCATTTCCGCCTTCTTTGAACTCCAACAGCATTTGTAGGTGGAACTATACCATTTTAACAAGTATAGACTACATCTGATCCTTTCTATGCCTTGTGAAGTGTCCCCAGCCCCGCTGAGCACAGGGTCTCAGCACACTGCCCATTTCCCCATGGTGAGCATCACTTACTGCAATGGGTTGAACAGTGGACGCCCAGAACTCAGATTTACCCAGAACCTCAGAAATGACCTTATTCGGAAACAGGGTCTGCACAGATGTCATTTGTCAAAGCTCTTGAGACGAAATTGTCCTGGATTTAGGATGGGCCTCCAATCCAATGACTGGCATGTTTATAAGAAAAAGATGGGGATTTGGACACAGGCACAGAGGAGAAGACCACGTGAGACAGAGGCAGAGGCTGGAGGGATGCAGACACAGGCTGAGGAACGCCATGGGTGGCCAGCAACCCCCAGCAGGTGCAAGGGGCAAGGGAAATTCTTCCTCAAAGCCTCCAGAAGGAACCAGTCCTGCCGACGGGCACCTTGATTTCTCACTTCTGGCCTCCAGAATTGTGAGAGAATACATTTCTGTTGTTCTAAGCCACCTAGATTTTGGTAATTTGTTCTCGTAGCCCTAGAAAAGTAACCCACCTGCTAACAAACTGTACAATTTATGGGTGTGTTCAGTGTCTGCCTCTCTCTCTAGAACACAAGTTCTATGAAGGCAGGTATTTCTATCTCTATCCATCAATGAGTACCAAGCTCCTAAGACAGTGCCCTGCAAGTAGTACATGGCCAACAAACACTCATGAGATGCATGAATGATGTAATGATGAGATGCACAGGCTGCCTGAGCCTGACTCCCAGCTCTGCCACCGAGGCACTAATGGTGTGACCTTGGGCAAGTTCTGTAACCCCGCTGGACTGCAGATTTCTCTTCTGTAAGGTGGAAAGAATGATTTAAAAAAAAAGTCGTGGAGCATTACATGGATTCAATGCTTAGGAAGGCATAGACGGTGTCTTACCCACAGTTAGCCCTCAACGTTAGATGTTAGAAATGAAGTCGCTCAAGAATAAATTAACAGTGGCTCTCAAGTGGGGACAACTGTTGCTCCCCAGGGGACATGAGACAAATGCCTGGAGACATTATTGGTTGTCAGAACTCGGTGGGGGGATTGCTACTGTCTCCAGCAGACAGAAGTTAGGGATCCTGCTCAGTGTCCTACAGCCCAAAACATCAATAGTGCTGAGGTTGAGAAGTCCTGATATAAAGTAAAAATGGCTTCTGGAGAGAAAGAAGCAAGACGTAAAGATGAAATAAAGTCCCAGATACGGAATTATAAAAGTGGGGAAATGAACACACACACATCTATCTTTCCAACCCATTAGCTGCCATATTGAAAGCTCACAAAGAACGTCTCCAGCCCAGACACAGGGGTTATCTGACATTTACTACTTCTGGGACACTCTCAGCCCAAGCCCATTCCAAGGTGGAGGAGAGAAAGCAAGAGAAGCCTCTTTTAGCATTGTTCGATTGCTCTGTTGCCACTGCTACCTCCACCACCATCGCCACTGCCACTGCCACCTCCACCACCATTGCCACTGCCACCTCCATCACCATCGCCACTGCCACTGCCACCTCCCCACCATCACCACTGCCACTGCCACCTCCACCACCATCGCCACTGCCACCTCCACCACCATCGCCACTGCCACCTCCACCACCGTCGCCACTGCCACCACCACCACCACCACCATTGCCACTGCCACCTCCACCACCATCGCCACCGCCACCTCCACCACCGCCACCTCCACCACCATCGCCACTGCCACCTTCACCACCATCGCCACTGCCACCTCCACAACCATCGCCACTGCCACCTCCACCACCGCCACCATCGCCACTGCCACCTCCACCACCATCGCCACTGCCACCTTCACCACCATCGCCACTGCCACCTCCACCACCATCGCCACCGCCACCTCCACCACTGCCACCACCACCTCCACCACCATCGCCACTGCCACCACCACCTCCACCACCATCGCCACTGCCACCACCACCTCCACCACCATCGTCACTGCCACCTCCACCACCATCGTCACTGCCACCTCCACCACCATCGCCACTGCCACTGCCACCTCCACCACCATCACCACTGCCACCGCCACCACCATCGCCACTGCCACCTCCACCACCATCGCCACTGCCACCTCCACCACCATCACCACTGCCACCTCCACCACCATCGCCACTGCCACTGCTACCTCCACCACCATTGGTAGCAGCTATGACAGCTTTCCTAGGGCTGCTCTGCAAAAACAAACTCCTCCTGGGCTTAACCCTAAGCCCTTGGCAACCACCAATTATGGGGAACTTGACTGCTGCTTTGCTGGACCCAGACCAGGAAATCCAGATGGGAAGACACAAGAGTGCACCAGCTCCTCGTGCTCTGTGGCAAGGGCTCTGCGAAACGGGCGCACATCAGGAAATGTTTGCTCTCCCTTCACCACCAAGGAGACTGGCCAATTTCCTCTCTCCTTCAAGCTTCTTCCGACGGAGAGAGAAAATTCCCAGAAAGACGTTTGGGGAAATGTTACCGACAGCCTGGAGAAGAGGTGAATGTTTGCACGGATGGGCCTTTGTGCCTGCCCAAGGTGCCATCCATCAACACCGCCAACTTGGGGAGGATGCCCATCAAGGCAGAGCAGGGACACAGAGGTGTCACGTGCACCTCGGCCCACAGAGGAAGGATGCCCGGTACATCTGTCGGGGCGGCCCGAGGACAGGCGACAGATTCCCCCGCAGACATCTGCCTGCTGGAGGAACGTGCTGTGATGCAGACACCGGGGGGAGGCAAGGAGAAGGGAGGAAGGGAGGCAACTCTTTTTATAGCAAGTGAGCAAACAAACAAACTGTTTTGCCTTAAGAAGCCAAAAAGGAAAAAAGAAAAAGAAGGAGAATACATTTCTGCCGCTGCTGGGAGCATCGTAAGAGCCACCTTGGTTGGCCACAGAAAGAAGTGCAGGGTGCCAAGCACACTGAGGCCAGGGCCTTCCCTCTGTGGCCCCGAGGACAGCTGAGAACAGGCCAGCCCAAGCCGCTCAGATGCCAGCAACGTGCTGGCAGAGTGCTGGCTCTGTTGTGAATGAGTCCTCAGTCCCTGCAGAAGCTCAGTGAAGTCGGATGGTCACTTTTACCCGATTTTACAGGTGAAGAGGGTGAGGCTCGGCCAGTTAGCAAGTGGGGAACCAGGAGGTGGCCCGAGCTCTGACGCCCCACCTGCCACACTGCCATGGGGACCCAAGGGTCTCCCGTTTATGAGCTCAGCCTTCTGAAGGCGAGGTGGAAGTGAAGGACTGTAAACCCCGAGTTAAACCCTCTGACTTCTCTCCACCTCCCTCGTGTCTTCCTCCTCTGGCCTTCAGACCCTCGAGCCGATGAAATGCACCACGACCTTGGCTTCCCGAGGCGGCCTCCCCTCACCCCGACACGGGAGCTGACATTGTGCATTCCATTCAGAGCTCCCTTTGTTCAGGCCACATAGAAACCAGAGCTGCTTGTCAGAGAAAAGCTCCATCCCATAATAAACAGCATGAACTATTTATAACCCTGAAAACATCTTTATTATTATTTTTCTTCCCTCCAGAAACAATCTCACACAATCCTGTTAAGTACACACCACGGAGGACTGGAGGGCCGCGGGCCGGGGCTGCTTCCCCTGGCCCTGCCCAGCGAACAGATGGCAGCGTGGGCGTTAGGTACCAGCCTCCTGGCAATCCGAACATCTGTTCCCGTTAGAAAATGCTAATTGCCATCAATCAGGACAGCACCTACCCACATTTACATGCAAGCACACATGCAAAAAAAAAAAAAATACATCTAAATTTCTCCAAGTGCAACACTCCCTGCATGTTAACTAGCCTGAGCTTTGCCTCAGCCTCGGAGGAGCAGCCCCGCGGCCAGCTTCTGGTCCGGAGGGCTCCCGTCAGGGCCTGCCCTGGAACCACAGCAAGCAGTGAGGTTAGGGAGTCACTCGGCAGGCAGCCATGCTTCAGCCTCCCGGTGGCCTCTTATCTGCCCAGCAGGGAGTAGGCACGGGATCGCGGCCTGGGCAGTGCAGGCCGCCTGGACAGAACGCCTCCCTAGCCTGGATGTTTCTCTCTACCCTCCACAAAGCCACTCCTCCTGCTCCATCTGTCCCCGATGTCTGCACCCATTCCCCTCTCCCTGAGCAAAGCTTCTGAGCATCCCCATGGCCCCCAGGAACAATCCAGCTGGATCTCTCAGCCCAGAGTTCGTCTCCATATCCATATCCAAGGGCTGGCCCATGAGGCTCCCTCTGCCCAAAGTGCATGTATGGAGACACCTGGTAGCTCCAAGCCAAGGTCCCAGGCCCGGCCTCCGCTGGGCTGTGTTTTCTACCCCGTGGGGCTGGGGACAAGATCTCTCCAGCATGTCAGGTGGGACTGGGCCCCAGCGGCCTCCTCCCTCCTCTGGCCTGGAAGCCCTGGGCTTGTGAGGCCCGGCACCCTCTCCCAGATTGTTCTCTGGTTGAGCATCACGAAGCCACGGGCCTTGGTGATGAGGAAGAGTCCTGGGGGACAGGGGGCAAGCACAGGCAGTGGAAAGGAAGCAAGGCTGCCCCAGACAGGTGGGTGACACAGGAGGGAGAAGGGCAGCACCTGCGAGTGTTTGCCCCTTGGGGAGCCGAGGGCAGAACCTCCCTCCTTCCTTGCCTGGCTTTCTGCAGAGCCCCTGTCCTCTCCAAGGAGCACAGACCCAAGCTACTCCCTGGGACCTTGGGAGGGTCACCTGCAGCCCTTCTGGAGACAACAGGGACCAATAACGCGCCACAGTGACCTCAGGCCATGCATGCCATCGGAGGACCCTCTGTGTTTCCAGAAAGTGAGCTGGAAACGTTGGCCTATTATATAATGAAAGTCCCACACACACACCCTCCCCAAGAGAAAGCGATTTTGCTAATTTTTCTCCCGGGCGGCAGGCACCGTTGCCAGCCTTGGTTGCTATGGGGCCCAGTGACTGGTTTGAGTGGTAAACTCAGGGGATTGGAGGAGAGGTTTCCATGGGGAGCCACACAGTGCAGCAGATGAGAGGCCACGGGTCCCCCCACCTGGGGCAGCCCACACGACCAGGTGTGAAGAGGGCCTCTTGGACCCAGACCTGGCAGGTGACCCCATAACAGGCATGAGCCATCTCCATGACATCATAACAGGGTCTCTTAATGGGGACATCCCTGTCTGTGAACCAGGTAGAGGCTTCCTATGTGCACATGCATGACACATGCCATATGCACGCACCGCACACATCTAGATAAGGTGCAGAGCTGGCACTGCCACGGACACATGTTATGGCCTCATCGAGATGGCTCAGGACTGCGGTGGCATCACCTGCCAGGTCTGGGTCCGGGAGGCCCTCCTCACACCTGGTGGCGCGGGCTGCTGCAGACGGGGTCCTAGGACCTCTCACCAGCCACACTGTGCTGCTTCCCATGGAAACCTCTCCTCTGATTCTTGAGAGAGGCTGGTGTGTGGCTTAGGTCCCCAGAGTAGCGTGCCTTCCTCAGAGATTTCAGGGGATGAGTGGTAAATAAAGAAGTGGGTGGAGATGGGGGCAGAGTGGGGAGGAGGGAGAGAGGGTGGAAAAACCCAAAGAATCTTGCTTCCAAATTTCTTTTAAATTTTGCCTTAAGATGATCCCCCTCTTGGTGCCAGGTAAACTCACGTGGATGTTGAACACATGAGGCCACCTGATGTCCCAGGGGCATGTCCCAGCTGTGTACCTGTGGCCAGCACTCCTGGGCCACCCCTTGCTCTGCCTGCCTGACAGAGAGGCTTACCCCCACCAGCAGCTCTGCTCCTGAGCTTCCTAACTGCAGAGGGTGTGGGGCAGCACCTGTTCCGTGGGAGTGAGGCCCTCCCGCTCCCATCCATGAGTGCCAGGGTCCCTGGAACGTGTGTCCCACCTGCCTTCCGCCAGGATCCAGGAGTGGGCACCTCTCCCCGCCGAGCTGCACTCTCCCTGGGCTCACTATGATCTTTGTTCGGAATCACAGTGTTTCTCTCTGCTATGGGCCTTTGAGTCCTCCCAGGAAGGGACCTTGAGCAAGGTCTCCAGGAAGTTGGCCTCCTCCTCTGCTCGCCCCCTCCCACCATGCCCTCTGACCCTGTGATTCCTGTGTGGCTCCTGAGCATGGCCTTTCTCCCTGCAAGGTACCACAGGTATGAGAACCCAGGAGATGGTTCTTCTCCAACATGAGGCAGACGTCGTGCCTCCTCCCTGCATCTCACTTCCCACTTTGCAGCTTTACTACCCGCATTGTTTTGTTCCCTGAGCCCTAGGAGCTGAGAGAGGCTCTGGTTAACCATGAAGGACTGTGGAGCCAGGAAACATGGCTTTGACCATTTGCCCTTCCCACCCTGAACCCCACACGCTAGGACCAAAGGAGGATGAAGTTTCCAAAATCAACTTCACAATAATGATAGAAATTAATGAGTTCCACGTAGATAGGCAGATAGGGGATGACGCATGAATAAATGGATACCTGCATAGATGGATAATAGATAGATGAGTGGATAGGCAGATGGATATAGAGACATACAGATAGACAGGCAGGTAGACAGGTGATAGATGATGGATGGATGCATAGACAGATGACGGATGGATGGACAGGTAGGTAGACAGATACACAGATGGATGACTGAACAGACAGATAATAGATCAACAAATGGATGGATAAATGGATACACACATGGATGATAGATAGATACATACACAAACATAGGTAGATAGATCGATTGCAGATAATCAGGCAGGCAGGCAGATAGACCGGAGGATGGATGAACGAATGGATGGATAGATGGATAGATAGACAGAGAGCAGATAGGCAGGCAGATAGACAGGAGGATGGATGGATGGATGGATGGATAGATAGATAGCAGATGGGCAGGCAGATAGGAGGATGGATGAATGGATGGATGGATGGACAGATAGCAGATAGGCAGGCAGATAGACAGGAGGATAGATAGATAGATAGGAAGATAGATGGCAGTTAGGCAGGCAGGCAGGCAGATAGACAGGAGGATGGATGGATGGATAGATAGATAGGAAGACAGATGGCAGATAGGCAGGCAGATAGAGACAGGAGGATGGATGGACGGATGGATGGATGGATGGATGGATGGATGAATAGATAGCAGATAGGCAGGCAGGCAGGCAGGCAGGAGGGTGGATGGATAGATAGATAGATAGATAGATAGATAGATAGATAGATAGATAGATAGGTAGATAGATAGACAGACTGATTGATTGACAGACTGACAGATAGATAGATGAATACAGATAGATATGGATATAGCTTCTCTATAGAGGAGAAAATGTAGAAACAAAAACCCTATATTTTCCCCTACACCTTCTCCTCTTTGGGTCATTCAGAAAGGTCGGTCCAGGTCTTGACATCGAGTTGGCAGCAGAGGAGCCAAGGACACAAGCCAGATGAATTCCCACTGGTCACGAGGTGTCTGACATGTATGCCGGGGGGGCTCAAGTCCAGGTCTGTGCCCATCTCCTTGCAGCAGCACTGGGGCCCCTTGGCCGCCCATGTGGTCCTGGGAATCCCCTCCAGGCACCAGGGTCCAGACCTGACCTGAAACAGGGATGTGTGTGTGGAGAGGACCCCACTCCACATCAGGGCGCCTGGTCCTGCCTAATGCTCCAGCCTAGACAACTGTCCTGTGCCTACATTCTGCCGTCCCTGTCCCGTCCTGCAGGTAAGCAGCTGACCACCTGCTTGCACCTCCCATCTCCCTATAGCACATGCCCCGCCCCACCACCCTTTAGGTGCCACGATGAGCCTGCCAGACCAGACTCCCTCCCTCCACCCACAGCTGCACACAACTGGATGTGGGACCCCCAAAAACAGGTTTGGCCTCCCTCATTCCACCAGGATGGGGTGATCTGAGCCAAGAGAGGGAAGGACCTCTAGTTAAATGTAATGTGGAGGGCAGCTTGCTCACATTGAGTCAGGAGAACACGCATGAAGGAGAGCACTCATGAGGGAGGGCGCACATGGGGGAAAGCGTGCATGGAGGAGAGTGTGCACAGGGGAGAACATGCACAAGGGAGAACGTGCATGAGGGAGAATGTGCCTGAGGGAGAACGCACATGAGGGAGAGCACGCATGGAGACGGAAGACCATCTCATCATCTCTAGCCCATGGCTCCTCACCCTAAAACACATCCCCGGCAGTGTGCTCCATGGCTCCTCACCCTAAAACACATCCCCGGCAGTGTGCTCCATGGCTCCTCACCCTAAAACACATCCCCGGCAGTGTGCTCCATGGCTCCTCACCCTAAAACACATCCCCGACAGTGTGCTCCAAGGAGTGACCAAGAGCCAGGGTGAGGGTTGTAGGCACATGCAGGGCCTCCTGCAGACCACAGGTGCCTCGGAGGAGAGGCTGTCATGGGTCATCTTTATGTCATCCTTACGTTCAGCTCCACACACACAGCCCCTGGCCCTGATCCAGACCCAAAAGGGCCCTGTGAATGTTGGAGAATGAACAGTTGTGTGCTTCAATATCACCTGAACTCAGGAGATCACTACTGGAGACACCACTGCAGCCCCAGTGCCCCACATGTGTGTACCTGGGACATCATCCTGGCCCCAGTGGCCAAAATGCCGTGTGTCCACTCTGCTGGACAGAGGGGAAAGAGTAAAGACTGTCGACAGCAAATCAGACAGGCTGGTGGGTGGGGTAGGGCTGGAGGGAGGGCTGTCTTCACTCAACAGCTCCCCTCCTGAGGCTACCGGCTCCCCGTGTGAAATGTCGCCACATTATAAGCAGAGTCTCATAAAATTTCACAGGAAGGTGGTATTAAAATTCTTCTACTCCAAACCACCTCTCAGCACACACACGCATCTAAGGTTAGAATCCCTTCCCCAACATCCTACCACGTGCTTCTCAAGCTTGGAAACCCCCCTCAGCCCGCTAGGGTGTGCAGAGGTGAGATGAGGGTGGCTGGCCACACAGCCCACGCATGTGCCTCCTCTCACAGTATCCGTTCTAGCCAAAGTGTCTGGGGGAAGTATTACTGTCAGGTTACAGCCAGCACAAGCATATTGTGGATTCAATGTAAGATGTGCTTGAAGTTTTAAGAGAACAAATAAGACTTCAAAGAAATGTCATCCTTTCTCTGGACCCCTTCTGGCAACACACACCCAGTCCCTCAGGGGTACAGGTTTAATATTTCCTCTCTTCTGGAGTCTTCCAGGGAAAATGTATACCTCCAGGGAAATGCTGTGTGCCTCTCTGTCATCTAAGACAAGCCACTTAATCTCCCTTTGCCTGAGCACAGCCCACTGCACGCATGTTCTAGCTCTGTGATGCACCACCACAAAAAAAAATAACAGAACAGAACCAGCCCTTCCTTTCTATTCAGCGAAGGAGAAAAACTCAACAGAATTAACTGCTTCGTAGACAGTCAAAATAAGCTTTCTGCTGGCCTCAGGGACAATGCTTGACATCCATACTGCAAAACGGAGGTGAGTCCTGGGTCCCCGGCACCCCTCCTGCTGGAATAGGCCAGGACACATGAAGGGTCTCTCATGGGAACCAGCCATCGTGGCTCTCAGCTCATGGAAAGCGGGGTACGTGACCAGCACTGGTCAGGGTGCGACGCTTGGGGTATTCACCGGGAAATGAGGGCAAAGCATTTTGCAAAGAGCGTGCAGGGCCTGGCAAAATACTAAATAATTCAAAAATCATGATGACCTTGCCTTGGGAACTTTTGGAGCAACAGAATGGTTTAGAATAATGACCCATCCAATGACATTCTGGCTCACAGAAAAGAGACAATATTCAAACGCCACCTCTGGTCACCCCTGGCCTGAGGGACATTTGTTTTGGTGGCTGAGGCAGCCGCCAGTTACCCAGCACTGTGGGTGCAGGCGTGAGCTTTCTCAGCTACAAAGAGCACGACATAAACAAGGAAGGTGCACACACACCTGTCACCTCTCCGTGGACTGCAGTGTTTAAAGGACAGTCATCACCCAAAGTGCTTTTTATAACAAGAAAGGACTCTGAATGTTGTCAGGTGAGTAGCACTGCCTGCGTCCCCATGGCCAGGGTGTGTGCAGAGCCTGGGTGGACGCAGGCAGGTTAGCTATCCCAGCCCTGTGCATCACTCCTGCATCACACCTAGCGCCCATATGTGACCTGGGATCCCACTGTTCTCCAGGGTCGAGGGAGAACACTTCAAGAGAGGCGACTAAATCTCCACCAAGCACATTGTATCAAATATGCCTCAGGAAAACCCTTTATGGAAACCTACTATGTGCAGCACTGTGGGAGAAACAGAGGAAGTTGCAGCCTATGCCCTTAAGGAACTCCAGAAAGAAAAGGGGACAGGTGACAAGAGACATGACCAAAGAGGCAGCTCCATGCACAGATGAGAACGACCGCCCAGCTGCCCTCTGCAGATGTGCAGGACCAGAGGGCAGGAAGGTGGGGTGGGGGTGGGCTCTGGGTCATGCCCACTTGGCCTCCATCCCAGAGAACAGCTCCCCCAAACCTGGAATGATGAGTGTGCCTGATGGGACCCATCTGAGACAAACCACAGCGGTCGCACTAGCTGGTGGCAGAGGGTTGGGAGTGGTAGTCCTTAAATTATTTTGAAATAATTTAAGAATCACAAGAAGTTGCAAAAATAGTACAGAAAATTCCCGTGCACCCTTCTATTATGGACTGAATCGTGCCTTCTCAAAATTCATACATTGAAGTCCTAACCCCCAGTACGTTAGATGTGACCGCATTTGGAGATAGGACCCTTGCCAGGCCATATGGGTGGTCCTCATCCACTCTGACCAGTGTCCTAAGAGGAGAAGATTAGGACACAGACATGCACAGATCAAGGGGTGGCCATGTGAGGACATAAGGAGAAGACGACCATCTACAAGCCAAAGAGAAGCCTTCAAGGAAACCAATGCTGCCAACAGTTTGATCTTAGACTTCTGGCCTCCTGAATTTTGAGAAAATTAACCTCTGTTGTGTGAGCCCCCAGGCTGAGGGGCTTTGTCATGGCAGCCCAAGCCAACCACACACCTCCCACATCTCATGATCACCCTCCATTCTCAAACGAGGACACTGCCCTGGGTCTGTTGGTCAGTGGCAGAGCTTATTCAAACGTAACAAGTTCCGTGATCTGACCTGTGCAGCCTCTATACTGGCACTTCTCAAACCATCTGTGGTGAAGGACTCATTGGTTTATTTCCGATTCATTCTGGACCTACATTTTTGTTTCTTTGTTTTGTTTTTTGAGACAGGGTCTCACTATGTTGCCCAGCTGATCTCAAACACCAGGGCTCAACCAATCCTCCCACCTCAGCTTCCTGAGTAGTTGAAGTGAAAAACCCTTACTTTTGGTTTTTAGAAACCCTATAAAAATAGAATCACTAGAAAAATGGGATAAAGAAGGCACACAAAACACAAAGCCCAGGTTCTTAACGATTAGACTCGTCAGACCTAAAATGACTCCTTCAAATGACTAAAAGATTCTAAATGCTTAATTTCAGCTTCTGTACTCAGTTGCAGGGATCAGGAGCAGCAGCTCACGGGCTGGCACCCATCCACAGACCTCACTTTGAGTAGCTGGGATATGGGTCATGTGAGATGTGTCCTGAGCCTGTTGCTAGGGAGCTGCTGTGGGTTCGAATTCTGTATGGCCCTGGGCTGGTCATTTATCTGCAGCTCAGCTTCCTCACAGAGCCCGAGTTGGAACTGTTGCGAGGATTCACGATGATTCATATAAATTTTGGGACGAGAACCTCAGGTAAGATAACCTGCTCACACGTGTCATTCAGGGACGTCAGCCTGATGGATTTCCAGGCCTTGCACACTGTTCTGGACACTCCAGGCACACAGATGCCTCCCACATGAAGTTGTGTTACGAGTGTATTATTTGATCTTTGTTGAACTTGGGTTTATCTTTGCTTGCTTTCAGGCCCTCCCATAATGTTGACATCCTGATGAACCCCCGCTGGTGATGGCAGGTGGCCACACCCTGCAAGCTCCCTGTAATTCCAGCCATTACTCAGCAACGCTCAGCAATGCAAGGTCACTCAGAAACACCATCTGTCCAAGCTCCGTCTCCCCTCCCACCCCAAAGGAAAAAAGAAAAATTATTCTGTTCCGCCTCCATTTTTCTCCTCCTCCTCCTAAAAGCACACACACACACTCACACACACACACGCAGAACTAAAGTTAGGCTTGCCTTGACCTCTACTTCTAAATTAATTTTCCTTCCTCAGGCATTTGCTGACGCTCCTTTTCTGTTCTTTCCCCCAAAGAACACAGATGTCTTTGAAAGCACCAAGCCTGCAAACACTTTGTGTATCCTTGAAAATCAGGGAAAAGAATAATTTTCTCCCAATCCATACAAATCCTCACTCATCCATTCACCTTTGCTGTGGAATTCACCAGCAACCCCCTCTGAGGAATGTACGTGTCAATGCAGAAGAAAAAAATGAAGAAATTCCGGAATCACATCAAGGGGCCTCAGCCCCACGTCCCATCTAAGAATGAGGCCAGCAAGAACCACTTAGGCTCTTGGAGGCCGTTGACTCAGGTCCCTGGTGGCCCTTGATCATTTTGAATCTAAAATGAATGGATTTGTACAGATCCATGTGGAACCTTCTCATGTTTCTCCATCCAGAATATCTCTGTGATGATGCAGTCACAAGTTCTGCAGTTACTTCTGTGTGACGGGGTCTGTTTGGATCATGCTTGCACAGGTGTTGATATACCATCCCAGAACACGAGGACTAACCCTCCTTCCCCTCAATGGATGGCAACAATCATTTATTGGCTCTCACTGAAGACACAGCCCTTATCGCTGGGGGACTCAGCATCTCAGAGGAGGGTGGGCTGTGCATGCAGAGGGAAGACAGAGAGCAAAGTCTGTACAGAAGGTCACCTCACTCACATTTGACTTTTGTACCCGTGAACTTCAGTGCAGCGTGTACCCAGGATCTATTTTCTGCCTCCATTTCCCCTCATTCACTGGTGCCATTAGTTCCTTTTCCTAAAGTCCTCATGGGTCTCCCCCAGCCCTGGACTCTTACCTCCACCATCACCACCTCCTGACTCAGTCCCTGCTGCACGCCCACTGGCCTGCCTCACCGCCAGAGCCCCACGCATCACTAACTTCAGCACCCGTGCCCACCCAAAAATGTGTCCACATCCCTCTCTCCCCAGAGGTCTCTTTTTCCCTCTGCTTCTTGGGCCTGCCTTCAACCTTTCCTTCCAATCCATTCCTTCCACACCTCAAGAGCCCCCTGGAAAGACCTCACAGGCTCCGCTCTCCTGGCCCAGCTCTACAACGCCTCCCTCTCCCACAGGCAGAGCAAGACTCCAGTTTCTCTCTCCTGTGACAAAAGTGTGCACCCAAAACTTGCAGCACGAACTGTTTATTTTTAGGTTTAGATTTGGGGTCTGGCTTTTTAATTCTTAGTTTGTTCTCAAGTCCAATCTCAGCAGTGGGAGGTGGGAAGTGTGTGGGGGACAGAGAAGGATCTCAGCCCATCGCACCAGGTGCCTCCCTCTCCACTAGGTCTGTGGACGGCCTTCTGACCTGGGGTCCTGGGGTTCTTCCGATGTCCACTCTTACAGCTCCAGTCATTCTGGCCTTGGTTTTACTGCTCAGCCTGTACACCTTCTTATCATTGTCTTAAAATCAGCCAAGGGATGGTTCTTTTCCAGAGCATCTCAGTGTCTGGGTGAGATCAAGGCCGTGAGGGTCAGGGCATGCCTCGGGATGTGTCGTGGGCTATAGAGTCATAGTGCCCGGGTTCATCTTCCTCCCTGGCAGCCTTGGAGGATACAGTGGGTGGAATCATGTTCCCCCAAAACATGTTCCAGCCCTAACCCCCAGGACCTGGGAATGTGGCCTTAGTTGGAAATAAGGTCTTTGCAGATGTGATCAAGTTAAGAGGTGGGCCCCAATCCAATGACTGGTGTCCTTAGAAGACGAGGGAAATGAGAACACACAGGTGCACACACACGCATGCGTGCACACACGCACACACACAAATGCACACACACACAACAGACAGGATACACAGGCATGGGGGTGGGGTTGCCTCGTGATGATGGAGGCAGAGACTGGACTGACGGTGCGTCTATAAGCCAAGGCCCACAGAGGATGGCCAGTGGCCCCCAGAGCCAGGAGAAAGGCCTCCGTGTGCCGGGACAGTTTCTCCCTGAGAAGCAACCCCACTGCCACCCTGATTTTGGATCCTGGCCTCCAGGACTTGGCGAGAACGAAGAGCTATCGTAAGAAGCCACCCAGTACATGGCGTTCTGTGATGGCAGTCACAGGACACCGACTCAGATGATCTGTACTTCCAGCCCCACTGGCCAGGCTGACTGTCCTGGGGGCTGCACCTAACACCCTGTGCTCTGGGGGCCACCGGCACCCTGGGGACCAGGCCCTGCTGGCTCCTCTCCTTGTATAATTTCCATCTGGGGAGCAGCGGCAGGGCCCTCCCTTCCCACTGCAGCGCTGGAACTACATCTGGAAGCTCTTCTCACCCTTAATTGTTCTTAATGCTTTAACACACGGAGTGACTAATGGGCTCTAATTGGGAGCGGTGTCCTGGGGAACTTGCCCACAGCGCCCTCTGCGACCCGCCCAGCCTCCTCCGCTGCTCACTCACAGAGCTCTAAAGTCACCAAGGAAAAATATTGGCCCATTTTTCTATTTTTTAAAAAATGTCACACCAATGCCAAAAATCAGTTTTATTCTTCAGCCAACAAGTATAGGGCAAAGAAAAGGATAGAGGCGAAGCCAAAAGCAGATGGGACAAAATATCACAAATGCCACAGAGGTCTGTGACATCTGTCTAGAGACAAAAAGTTCTTGGAGGCAAACCCCACGCCAGTCAGTTCAGGGGGTGTGAAGGATTCCAGCCACACATTTCCCCTTGAAGGGGAAAGGAGAGAGGGGATAAGACATATCTGATGTCTTCTCATCTCCTCTCCAACCCCTGTGAGGGGTAAGTGGTGACTGCCAAGTCACCAGAACTGCAGAGAAGGAACCAGATGATAGAGAGGATAGGCAGAGGCAGGGCGGCAGAATTAGGGGCTCTGGAAGAGAAAGTGCAGAAAAACCTGAAGTGCACACAATTCCTTAATGGGGTGGGGGGGACAGAGAGAGACAGACAGAGACAGAGGAGGAGGAAGAGGAGGAGGAATGAGAAAGGAAAGAAATAGGGGGAGAGAAAAAAGAAGCAAGAGGAGAAAGAGGAAAAGGAGACAGAAGAGGAAGAAGAAGAAAAGGAAGAGGAGGAAGGTGCTCACTCTGTAACCCCAGCACTTTGGGAGGCTAAGGCAGGTGGATCACTTGAGGTCAGGAGTTTGAGACCAGCCTGGCCAACAGGGTGAAACCCCGTCTCTACTAAAAATACAAAAATTAGCCAGGCGTGGTGGTGGGCGCCTGTAATCCCAGTTACTTGGGAGGCTGAGGCAGGAGAATCTCTTGAACCTAGGAGGTAGAGGTTGCAGTGAGCTGAGATTGCACCACTGCACTCCAGCCTGGGTGACAGAGCAAGGCTCCATCTCAAAAATAAATAAATAAATAAAGATAAACTTTAAAAAAAAAAAAAAAGAGGGTGCGGTTGCTTACGCCTGTAATCCCAGCACTTTGGGAGGCCAAGGCAGGCGGATCACGAGGTCAGGAGATCGAGACCATCCTGGCTAACACGGTGAAACCCCGTCTCTACTAAAAATACAAAACATTAGCCAGACGTGGTGGCGGGTGTCTGTAGTCCCAGCTACTTGAGAGGCTGAGGCAGGAGAATGGTGTGAACCCGGGAGGCGGAGCTTGCAGTGAGCCGAGATCGCCCCATCGCACTCCAGCCTGGGCAACAGAGTGAAACTCCCTCATAAAAAAATAAAGAGGAGGAGGAGGAGGAAGAAAGGGTGAAATAGAAGCAATGGAGTGGGGCCCCAGGTCCTTGTCTCATGTCCTTTCTCACAGGGACATCCTCAGAGCTTGCTCTGGTGGTGAACAAGCAAAGGGGCAGGGTGGCAGAATTAGGCAGGATCAGAATGAGGGACTATGGCTGAGCTTGGCACCCTTCCTAAATATTTTCCAAACACATTTATCAATAGAAAAGGAATCATGGAAGTTTTTAGGACCCATGTCTCCAAAGACTGGCTCAAACTAAAGTCTTCTCATTAAAATATTGGATCCAAGAAGGAAATAAGATGCCCCTGCAGGAAGGAGAGACCCCAGCAACGTCCTTCAGCTGGGCACCGCCTGTTCCACCCAGGAGCACCTAGGACGAGCTCCTGCAGCAGGAATGCATTCACTGCAAGCCTGGGAGCAACGTCCCATCTGCTTCTGGTGTAACTAGGTGAAGCCATGATCTCCCTCTCCCTGCCACCAAGCAATGCTCATGTGCTCCAGGAAGCCCCGCGCACGTTCCCACAGCTGATGCGGGCAGCCTGTGTCTCGGCTCGGCCCTCAAGGGTGCCATGCTCCCCCTGTGAGGATTCCAGTTTAACAGCTTTTAAAAACAAGCAGACAAGAGACAGGCGTGATGGATGAGCGCAAGAAGCACGCTTATTCGGAGATGATTTATGGGAAGTCATGTGTTGCCGCTCATGGGTGCGTCCCGGAGGGTGGGGGCCGGGGTGGATGGATGAGTTTGGATAGTGTAAGCTGCACTACCATGGCAGGCTCACACTCAGCCCCACGGCGTGCGCGGCAGCCCCCGCTCCTATCTCATGCTGTCTGCATCAGGGCAGAAGACTTTCTCTCTCAGCTCCAGAACAAAGATGCTCCCCCATCCCCAAAAACATCTAGAGAAGAGACAAAGGGCCACATTCCTGGGCTCCACTGAGTGACCCCAACAACGAACAGCAATGTGGTTTAGGAAAATTCAGGTTATCCCATGAGAGTGGCGAAGGGGAGGGGAAAGGAAGGGAAGAGTCAGGGTTGGAGGAGCAGATGACCCTCCTCTGGAGTTTTTGCTCAGACCCATCTGCCCCAGGCCTCAGCCTCTGCATGTAACAGACAAATCTTGTTTTGCAGCAGATTAATTTCCATCCATGTTTTTAATAAGGACTTAGAATTTACTGTACAGTAAAACCCAAATTGAATCCATATTTAAAGGGATGAGCTTTAAAATGGGATCTAATTGACGGGACCCTTTCCAAGGCAGAGGCAATGAACCAGGGCTGAGGCAATGTCCTAGAAGGAAACTGCTTCCTCCACACACTGTCCTATGAAGCAAGGACTCGCCTGCAGCGATGGGGAGTCTCGCTGGAAGGCCTCCCTTGCCAAGGCCATTCCTGAATCAGAAAGGCCAGCCCGCCTCACTGGGGCAAAAGCTCCTGCAGGCTTTTCCCTGCCCGGGTTTCTCCATTGCTGATCTCCAAGTCCATCTTAGGAAGCCCCTTCCTCTAGTCACATTCCTTTGGGCCATGGACGGCATCCACATGCCAGAGCTCTGGTAGCCCAAGGAGTGGTTTTGGCGGCCCCTTCTCCGAAGCCCATGTCCAGGCCGCAGGGAGAACCCAGGAGCTGGCAGGGAAGGAAGATGTCTGCAGGCACACCTGACCTCAGATGCGCGTACCTGGCCCTTTTCCTTCAGACACCCGCCACCCACCATCCTGAAGGTGAATAAAAGACAGGCAGAGATTCAAAGCCACACGCAGGCCTCAGACCGCATTGCTCCTTGCTCAGAGGGGCTTCCTCTCAGAGGGGCTTCCTTCTCTCCCCTTGACCTCATCCTTTTAGCAAAGGAAGACTCCGAAATGCAGATTCCTCACTTCACAATTCAGAGCACACCTTTGGAATCAACAAGGGGCTGGACAGTGAATACACCGAGGGAAGCAGCTCAGGTCCAAAAGAGCTTGTGGGGTGACCCCACCAACCCCTGGACTTCCCAGACCCTCCCTCAGGGGTGGGCTTGTCTTGCGCTTTCATTGTTGATGACCCCGAGGATTTATCTATTTGGGGGACACAGGTTCTCAGACCCACAGAAAGGTGAGGCTGGGCCCTGCAACCTCCTTCTTGGAAGCAGCAGGAAGTGGCATTTTCAGAGGAGCATAGGAGATGGTGCTACTGTCACAGCCTGCAGGATGTCTGTACGTCAGGGCCCTCCCCTAGGGACAGAGCTGCATGCATCTTCTTGGAACTAGGCGTCTGAGGTTCCAGAGACAGCATGATCTCAGGGGGTCTCTCGTCCTGCACTAAGGCCAGCCCCAAACCTCGTGTCCAATACACATTTTCTCAGACAGCCCGCAAGCGCAGTGATCTTGGCACAGAGCGACCTGACCAGGAGCCATAGCGGATGGCACACCAGCGCTGCCTTCACAGCGACACTGCAGGGAGCCCCAGGGCAGAAAGAGCCAGAAAGAGCAGTGGGATTCCTGCCCTCTAAACAGTCACATTGCTGCTTCTCTGTCCCATACAGGCTGGGGTGTGTGGCCTTCCTATCTGCGCTCCCTGAGGGGGTCCCTGATGGTTTACGGAATGGGGTGACAGCCATTTCAGCAGAGGAGGGGAGTTGTTTAAGGGCTTATCTCAGACATGGGCCCAGATCTACCACTCCTCTCCTCCTGGGTCCATGGCAGAGCCAGTGCTCCCAGGGATAGAAAGGGACAGTGGGCTCATCGGCTGTTCCTTGCTTCCACTCTGTCCCCCTCACAGAAGGCAGCGGCATCTTTGTATGTCTCAGGCCATTCAATTCCTCACTCAGAGCCCTGCAGTGGCTCCCACCACCCTTAAGACAAAATCCAAAATCCTCAGTCCCAACCTAAAGGCCTCTGCATCCAGCCCTGGACCCTCTTCGTCATCTCCTTCCTCCATCTGCACAGCCCCCGGACCCTAGGACGCCAACCCCTCCTGCTACTTCTCCAGCATGCCCACACATTGCTGCCTCAGCGCCTTGGCACTGGCCATTCCCTCTGTCTGGAACACTCTCCCCTCAGACATCCTGGGGTCCTCCCTCCCTTCGTTCTGTCTCGGCTCACAACATCAGCACCAGGGCCTGCCCTTCTGTCCTGGGCAAGTCGCAGCTCCAACTGTTCCCCATGGTCTTAGCGCACTGCATTTATCTTCACTGCATTATGGGCGCCTGACATACATTTATTCTCCATGTCCCTGCTAAATATAAACACCATGAAGGCCAGAACTTGACCTTGTCTCCATTGTGTCTCCAGCACCCCAAACAGGGCTCAGCACATCGGGGGCTCAAGGCTGTGGAATGAATAATGCAGGAGAGTCTGGATCAATGAGCTATAGCAAGAAGACCCCAGGGAGCCCTGGAGCAGAGAAGAGCACCCATGGCCTTCACCAGAGAGAAGCAAGCAGTGCACACCTGGAGATGCACCCAGACTATGCGTAGAGATTTCCAATTCTGCGGGCTCTGGAAAGGGCATCTTTTGATGGGTACTGGAGAGACCAGCCTGTGTCCGGGCCTCTGGTCTCTTTGTCCAGGGTTCTTGTTGGTATCCTCTGTCAGCCCAGAGTGGGTCATCATGCAAAGCCTGCCTGCAGGCTTCAGGGCTCCAGTCCTCCCTGACTGGGGGGTCGCTGACCCACAGAGCTTTGCGTTGTTTATCAGCAGGGATGGGGCTGCACTGAATCTTACGGGGGTTTAAGAAAGAATTCACCTGGTGTCTGTCCCTAGTTCCTGGGAGGTGATCTCTAAAACTGCTGGAGTTTCCAAGGGATAGGAGTGTCTTCTGTTATTCATAACAAGCCACTCCTGACCACACCTGACCGTGTGCTGACCTGACAACTCACAGGGACCCGTAGGAAGCTTCAAGCGTGAGGCTGGCCGTGCACGTGATTAGAGGGTTGGAAACTTCACTCCCCACCTCAGGGGAGCAGAGAGGGCTAGAGACAGCTCAGTCACGTGGCTCGGGGAGCTTTCGGTTGGTGAACTTGTGGGTGAACCAGCAGGGTGGTGCATCCTAACTCCACAGGGAATGGGTGTGGATGCTCTGACCTCAACCTGTGTGTATCATATGACTGTCATACAACTGTCATTTTTAGTGTAGTGCTTTTTTGTTGTTGTTGTTCTGTGAATTGTAGCAAATTATCAAAACTGAGGGGTCCTGGGAGCCTCTGAATTTGCCATTGGTCACAAGTGCAGGTGGCCCTGGCAGCTTCCATTCGGAGTGAGAGCCGTCTTACAGATCGCTTGGCCCAAACCCTGTGGAGTCTGACGCTGACTCTGGCGGTTGGTGTCAGAGCTGAACGGCAGTCACCCTGTCGGGGTGGGAACGGAGCCATCATGCCATCCCCTCTAGAGCCACACAAAGGCTTCAGGGCCCTCTCTGAGCTGCGGAGCAATCTGGGCAGCAGAATACGAACCGTGCAGGGGAGGGTCAGGCCCTGACCCTGGACTCTATGGCATCTTTGTTGACACCAGTGGACCCCACACTCCGCCCACCCTCCTTCCAGGACTAACTGCCCCGCAGCCAGGCTGATGGACTTCAGGGTACGAAGAGCGGTCACTCCTTAAAAATTCTACCCCATACCTTCCTGGGCATCCGTCGACGTTCCCCCTCCTACTCCACAAAGACACCATGACCTGAAAGCTATAGACAGCAGCACAGAACGCCCCTACCCCACAACCCTTACTGGAAAATCAAATCGCCGCATTAAAACGTATTTCCTCCACAAATGCAAACTCTGGGGATGGGCATGGTGGACAGGTGGGGCCGCCTTACCTGGTAGTGGGAGGTGAGGTCTGCTTTGCTGTGCGGGGAGGCCCCAATGGGGCTCCTTCTGGACCGTCCTTGGCAAGGAGGGGGCTGCTGGGGAGGAGCAGCGACTACAGGAAGATTGTTAGCTTCTCAGAGACAGAATTTCAACCTGCAGGGGGAAAAAAGCACGTAAAAAAATGGCCTTTGAAGAAAACATCTTCCTTCTGATCTAAAGCAAACATTTGGTGTTAATAAACAAGGGAGGGGGCAGCTTCAAGGCCAACTGTTTGCCACCAGGGATTGAAGGATCGGCACCCTCCAAAGGGCACTTTGCTTTTTATGCCCCAGGGGAGTAAAAGGAAACTTGCAGAAAACACATCATTAGGACCCTATTGCCAAATAGCCACCGTGCAGTCCATCCCAGGGTCCGCCCCTCTCCCAGCCCACTTGCAATGGTCCCCCAATCCCAGCGACTCTTCCACCCCACCACGCTGGCCCCTCCCCATCGCCTTTCCCACCTCTGCCTGCTCTTGCTTCCTCCCCCATCCAGCCTAGATTCCAGGACCCACCACTGTTTGCACTCCCCCAGCTACTTTGTCCCTCTCTTTTAAAAATATTCATCAGATGATGTCACTGTCCTGATCTGGTGACACAGCCTTCCACTGGTGTCCTGTGTCATTTGGAAGAAACACTTAAAGTTGCTTCAGTGGCCTGCAAGCCAGGTGAATCTGGCTTCTATGATGTGGGGACTTCCTAAGAAAATAACATGCAAGGTCTCACATTGGGGCCGTGCGCTCATAGACAGCTCATGGTCAACCCCCTTTTGCCTTTGGGGCTCTTGGCAGTCTGGCCCCCTCTCCTAGTACACTCCCTCTCTCCCCTGCAGCCCCACTGGCTTCCTGGCCATCCCTCCACACAGGCGCATGCCTCCCCGACCCCACCCCTGCACCACGCCTTTGCACGTCTACTGCATGGAATGCTCTTCCCTGCACAATTGCAGGGCTCCCTCCCTCCCTCCCTCCCTCCCTGCCTGCCTACCTGCCTCCCTCCCTCCCTGTCTGCCTCCCTCCCTCCCTGCCTGCCTGCCTACCTGCCTCGGAGCTGTGCACATATGGCACCTTTCCAAGGCCACCCAGGAGCAGAACACCCCATCAAAACAATCAGCATCCCTATGGCATTTCCTTCTCCTTTTCCTCATGAATATCCCCCCAGGGACTTAGCACATCTGGCTTCATGTGGATGTGCTGGGATCCCGCCATCCCACTTTGCCTCCACTGGAACGCAGGCTCCCTGAGGGCAGGCATCCACATCTGCTGGATTTAGTGCTGAATCCCCAGTGCCCAGGATGTGCCTGGCACATAGCTGGGGCTCGCTCCATATTTTTCTGAGTGGATAAGTAAATGAATGAATGACTGAACCCACAAAAGTTACTCCCCCATTAATACTTCTGGGTTTATTTAGAATCATATCCCACTATCACACCAGAGAGCAGGAATTCCCGGGATATGGAGGGGACTGGAGGATTTTGTTTGTTTAGTTGGTGAGGGCTGGCAGTGGGTAGACCCGAGCCCGGGAAGTCTTGTTTGCTTAATTTACTCCAACCCAAACAGTGTATGTGTGCCATCAGCCAGACGGGACACAAAAACGGTTTAGGAGATCCACTCTGATTAGCCCGAGAGACCGTCTTGGGATAGAGTCATGAGATCAGGGTGGCCAGGGAGTGGCTGAGCTGTGTCTCCCTGAATCGCCCCCACCACTGGCACCACCCAGAAATTTCACAATGGGGTTTTAAACAGCAACACACAACAATAATAAATCTACCAGTTTGTTTCTTTTCCTAAAATCCAGTCACTGAACAGAGTACCACCCCCATACTGAAGAACTGAAGAGCAGAACCAGCATCACAGAGAGCCCAGCAACCCCTGAGCAATGCCTCGGGAACATCTGCCCTTTCAGGGACCACCGGTGCAGAGCCCAGTGCCCACTGCTGGGCATGGGAGCCACTTTTCAATGGCAAAAGTGTAAGTAATAGGAACAGTTCCATGGATGAAATGCAGCCAGGGAGGTGGCTGGGAGAGGGCCTGGGTGCAGGGGACCTGAGCAGAGGTAGACGACTCAGGTGGAGGTGGAAGGCAGCCCAGGCTGGGTGGGAAGGGGCTCCACAGAGGGGCCTGGCCTAGTGGGGAGAGAAAGCAGGCGGCAGGCTTCTCTGCCACCTAAGTGCTTGACTCTCAGCAGGAGCACAAAAGGCAAGGGCTAGAACTCACACTGCACCAGGCCCCGGGCAGGGAAGTCCGTGGGGAACTGAAGATCTGCGCCTAGCCTACTCTGAGCCTGCTGTCTACACCCCCATAGCCCCAGCTTCCAGCTGTTTCAATGACCGGAGGAGCAGAAGCTTCTGTAAGCCCTCAAGTCTCCCCTGGTCCCATTGGGGCTTTCAGGGAGATAATAGGATACCCTTCTGGTCCTGGAGGCGATTCCCAAGCATTTGCCTTAACTCTCAATTTCACCTCCTTCCCAGACAGGGCTCCCAGAGCCAAGATGGAGGCAGGTGGTCCAGGGAGACTCCTGCTCGGCTGCTCTCTCCCACCAGCCCCAAAGCAGAGGTGGCCCAGGGCCTGGGCGAGAGGAGAGCCTGGGGAGAGGCGGGCTGTCTGCCGGGGCTGTCACCCTTCCTGACTTGTCAGTTCTCTTGCCTTTGAGGCGGATGGAGCTGTCCTTCCCAGAGCAGTCCTGGCAGGGGAGGCGCCTACAGGAAGGAATGGAAACAGAGTCCGTCCCTGGGGATCCCGAGTCATCCCCCGGGGCCACATGGACACCGATGCTGCCAGCCTGGCAGCCAGTCCAGGGCCAGGGAACCTAAACCCTTGAAGGAAATGGGGAGGAATTAGAGGGAGCAAAGACAGCGTCGGGAGATGTGAGGAAGGAACCCAAGAGAAGCTCCAACCCCACTGCTCCCCTCCCCAGCACACAGATCTTTAGGTGTCATGCCTGAAACCCAGGCCACCTTCTCTAGGTGCTGCTCTTGCTTCTTCCCCCATCCAGCCTAGATTCCACATCCCCCCAGAGGCCGAGCTGAAGGCGGTGCCCCCCGGGCGCCCCCACACCTCTCCACCGCACCTTGCGAGCCAAGCTCATGGGACGTTATTTCATTTTCATTTTAACTGGTCGTGCCCAGCCCCGCCTGCAGCCGCCGGCTTAGAGGATGGAGACACGAGCCATCCACAGGCCACCGAGTCCGGAGGGCAGGGACCAGCCTCAGCGCAGCCACCCCTGCCTGGGCTCGAGCCTCCTTGGCATTGCGGTAGGCCAGTCCTGTGCGCCCCGCACCCCTCCTCTGCCGCCGGCTGGGCGAAGGCGCTGCGTCCCAGCCCCACCGATAGGCCCAGCTTGGTTTTGTTTTCCTTGACCCGAGCTGAGTGGGAGATAACTTAACAGCTTGTTCCCGATTGTAATGGCATGTTTTTCCCCACTCCGCAGTGGGAAACACCATCCATCACCCACAGCGCAGAACACGGGCCTATGGCCCCCTCTGCGTGCGCGCCTGCGCCCCAAGCCCCACCCCTTGGTGCCGTGGGGTTTAGGGGACCTCAGGGCTCGCCCCAGGCTCGAGGCTGGCAGAAGGAGCGGAACCGCGGTGGGAGGCAAAAGGCTCAGTGACCAAGTCCCCTCAAAGGCTCTCGAGGCCCCGCAGCCCGGCAGGGGTGGGAGCGGAGTGGGGGGCTGGGCTGGGCTGCAGGTGGCTTCTCAGGGCGAGCCCACGCAGTGGCAGGGACCAGGGTGGGCGGGGCCTGGTTGAGGCCACAGCCTGCCATTCCCCCACTTGCTGGGGACAAAAGGGTCCAGTCTGTCTCAGGAGCGAGCTACGTCCTCCTCATTCTCTGACCCGTATTTATTGCCCCTCACCACACGCTGAGTGCAGTACTCAGAGCACAGCAGAGCACACAGGAACACCCCACTGTTGACCTTCAAGGGGAAAGCCTCTGCGGCCTCCTCACCTCCCCCTCTTCTGGGAGGTCAGGTGGGGAATTCTGAGATCCCATCCTGTCCCCTGCACATACACATGTGTGCACACATGCTCACATATGCACATGAGCACAGACGGGCCATCCTGGACCCTACCCTCCACCTGCTTCCTCAGGATCTAATCCTCTTGCTTTAATGACAGGGCCCCCAAATAATAAAGGAGTCCAGGGAGAGGCTTAAGCATCCCCAGAACGCTGGCTATGGGTGGCAAGGCCACCAGAAGAGCTGGGAAGCGTGAGGAGCGTCCTACAAAGGGTGAGGGCTGTGCCCTGGGGTTTGGAGGGGGGCCTCAGTCTCAGAGAAGGATTTTAAAGACTCCTGCGCCCCCATCTGCAGCTGGCCAGTTTCCTCTTCCCAGCTCTCAGCCTGGCCGCTTCAGCCTGCTGCAGAAACAGCCAGCACTGCTCCCAAGGCAGCACAAGACTGGGGCAGCCCCTGGTGCTCTGGCCCCAAAAGGCCTCCTCTCAGATTCTTGTTATTGGAAAGAGAAGACAGAAAAACAAACATTTGGACTGCTATAAAGTATCTTCTACCAAAAAATAAGCAGATACACAAAGGGAGAGGGAGGTAGCAGAAGGAGTGAGAGAGACCGAAGGAGGGAAGAGGAGGGAAGGAAGCCTCTGGGGATGAGGCATGTTCACCCAGCCTGGACAGGGGAAGATTGAGGAGGGCCATGGCAGAGGTGTGGGTGAGGCACAGAAGGTAGCTGGAGCAGAAGCCACAGGCAGATAGCCCAGGTGAGGTGCACTGGCCAGGCAGAGAGGAGGCTAGGACGGCAGTCCCCAGGGAAGGGCAGAGAAGGCAGAAGTCAGATGACCTGTCCTGGTTGGCCCCAATGACCTTGGACTCACGAGTTGCCTTTGGTCAGAAGCGTGGACTTGTGTTGACCAAGATGCTGCAGAGGCCAGGGGTGCCAGAAGCAAGGGACAAGCACAGCTAGGAAAGAATGTGCTGAGATGGGGGAGAGGAGAGCCTGGCTGAATCACCATCCTCATCCTCGTCCTCAGTCCCCCGTCAGTGTTTGCTCACCATCGTGCCCCAGCGCCTGGCCAATGCTGGCACACAGTAGGCGCTCAGCAGTTTTGGTGAAATGAATGCTGCAAAGAAGGAAGTCAATCTGGGTGAGTGGCGTGGAGCTGGGTAATGTTTCTGATGAAAATTCTTGGCTGTAATTCCAGCACTTTGGGAGGCTGAGGCGGGTGGATCACGAGGTCAGGAGTTTGAGACCATCCTGGCTAGCACTGTGAAACCCTGTCTCTACTAAAAATACAAAAAATTAGCCAGGCGTGGTGGCGGGCGCCTGTAGTCCCAGCTGCTCAGGAGGCTGAGGCAGGAGAATGGTGTGAACCCAGGAGGTGGAGCTTGCAGTGAGCCGAGATCGCGCCACTACACTCCAGCCTGGGTGACAGAGCAAGACCCCATCTCAGAAAAAAAAAAAAAATCCTGGGTGACCTGAACACCAACAAGTGGGATCAAGAAGTTGTCATTGATTTGCATCTGACAACGGGATGGTCTTCAGGCTCCTAGAGGTGGGGGTGAGGTGGAATGACCTTCCCATTCTACATGGCAAAGCAAATTAACAGAGCCCACCTAAAACCCAGGCGTCCCGAGACCCTCACACTCACAGCCTCCTGTGCAGAGAGAGGACCAACAGCCAAGCATACATCCTGGATTTTTTTTTCCTCAGATCTCCAAATAGAAGGCCACACTTGGACTTCAGCATGCAAGGATAGGCTGGGGACATCACTAGTCCTTTATAAATTAAGGCTCATCTGAGGACGTGGCTTCATTTATAGGATTTAAGATGAGGCATCACAGAGAGGCAGAAGTGGCCGGTGAGTTGAGGCAGAGCCCCCCATTTCACTACCCCCTCCCTGGGCCTACTGACAGCAGCACATGGGGGAATGAGACAATGGTCCCCCTCTGGGCAGACGCAGCCCTGCCAGTGCAGGACTTGAATTCTGAGGCAGTTCATCTTCTCAGGGCATGCTACACTCCATTCTCTGCAACAGCCTGATTGGCGTGCCTTGGAACATTTCAGGCAATGGCAAGGGAAAAGCTTGGAGCAGGACCCGCAGGCCTGGGTTCTCCTCCCAGCCCATCACTGTGTGACCTGGGACATCTGAACATCCCTGATCCTTTCCCCATCAACTCACAGGAAGTGCCTACTATGTGACAGATGCAGACCCAGGTTCCGGACATTCAACAAGATGCAATAGCAACCCCATCCCTGCCCAAAGTGTCTTGGATGTCACCTTCCCTGCCCCCTGTATGAGGCACACAGAAAGAAGACAGAAAGTGCTTTGCACTAAATCACAGCTGCGCTTTCTCCTAATACTCCAAGGAGTCAAATGACCTCTGAAGGCCACCAGAGCCACAGGCCTCTTTGTGATGGTCACACATGGGCTTGTGAAGGAGCCATTTCAGGACATAGCATAGGGGACTCCAAGACCAGGGGCCCCAAAGGAAGGACCCTAAAATCATCAGAAATCAAGTTTGGGTTTTTACAGCATTTTGCTTATCTGTTTTTTGTTTTTGTTTTTAACAAAGATAGCAATATCGCCAGAAATATGCCTGCATTCTTATTTGGCTTCCTGGAAGGACTCAGAAAATGGCATTTGCAAAATCTCAGAGGACTCCACTAGCACATTTTAGATTTTACTTTTCTCCCCAAACTACACCTTTGCTGGTTCATTTTATTGCAGAGAGCAGAACTTTTTAGCCTTCTAGTCCTGCCAGAAAGTTAAAAAAAAAAAAGAATCAGAGTAATGGCAAGGATTTAACATTCTTTCTTTATTTTTTGAGACAGGGTCTCACTCTGTCACCCAGGCTGGAGTGCAATGACTTGAACACGGCTCACTGCAGCCTCCACCGCCCAGGCTCAAGCAATCCTCCCGCCTCAGTCCCCTGAGTAGCTGGGACTACAGGTGTGCGCCACCATGCCTGGCTAATTTTTGCATTTTTTGTAGAGATGGGCTTTCACCATGGTGCCCAACCTGGTCTCGGACTCTTGAGCTCAAGCGATCCACCCACCTTGGCCTCCCAGAGTTCTGGGATTCCAGGTGTGAGGCACTGCACCTGGTCCAACAATCATTTTTTTTAAACCATGGAATTCTCCAAAGGTACTAGAGCCGTGCACCCTCCCAACTGCAGCATTGCCTCAGGGTATGCAGCCCTCTGGAGCTTGCCCGGGGTGCAGTTCCACAAGGCACTGTTCTCTTTCCTTCTGTTTTTCTTACACTAGCTTCTCCCTGGGTGCCAGTGGTTCTACTTCTGCCATCTTTTCGGGTTAATCCCTCTCATGATACCTTTCAGGGCTGCTGGCTTTGCTCTCTTCCGTTTTCCACCACCCCAATGCCTCCTCAGCCTCTGCACCCCGCAAAACATAAGCTCCTAACCAAAATCAGAGTTTAAAATGGGACTCAAACTAAGAAAGCAAAATTTTCTCTTTCTTTAACCAAGAGAAAAACAACATGGAGCACCTCATTTTAGTAGTAAAGATTATAGGGAATATACAATATTCAGAATAAATGAAACTCCTCCCCCCATTTCCATTTTTAAACCACTCTTGTGAACCCAGCTTAATTCCTGGCTCCCCTCATGCCTTCTAAATCCTGTCTCCAGCAAAAATAATTTGGGTTTTATTCTTCTGGCATCTGGTGGGAGTCGGTGACAATTTTACTGTAGCTATACTTCTTCTTTTTTAATACCAGTGTGTTTTAATAATACAGTGTACCTTTTGGTATTGTTGAAATGTTACATTATTCAACGTATCCAACGGGAAAGGGAAGGGCCTTCTGTAATTTATGTGTCCTCGGTGCTGTGTTTAAAGCTTGCAAAGTGGAGGGCTGTAATTTGGGAAGCAATTTTCCCCAAGGTCAGGAGAACGGTTTCTGGAGGAGAGGCTGGAGACTGCCTGACCCAGGTTCATTGGGCTGGGGGCCCAGAACCCCGGCCATGAGGCTGAGCCTGGTGGTAGGGAGTGCTGTGGGCTCAAAATCAGAAATGTTCCCCAAAATACAGCAACAACAACAAATCCTCAGCCTGGCTATGGCTGGCTTTCTGGGCCACTTGGGTTTCAAGCAATTCATCTAGTTTCCAGGTTCTGGTCCTTCCAGAGAGCATCACTGCTGTGCTAAACATCCATGAGTCCCTCCTGCATGGATACTGGGGCACAGCTAGGAACACCACAGGCACCTGTTGAGGGGCCTGCAGTGGAGAGAGAGAGAGAGAGAGAGAGAGAGAGAGAACAGGTAAACCACAACCCCAGAGGCAGGGTATGGGCTCCTACAAGATGGCAAGCTCTAGAAGGTTGGGGCCTTATTTTTCTCAGCACCACAGCTAAGCCATCGAGAATGGTGCCTGGCACACCCCAGGTGCTAAGCAAACATGCTTGAGTGAGTGCATGAAAGAGTGAAGAGCCAATAGACAGACATGGGTGATGGGTGTCTGGGAACCTAAGCAGAGGTACTGCATTCATGGGAGGTGTTCTGGCTTCCTAGGGCAGGTGACCGACCCTGGAGTGAATCGGAGAGGAGAGGAGAGGGGAGGGGAGGAGAAGGGAGGGGAGGACAGAGGAGGGCAGGTGCAGAGCCTTGGACAGAAGGGGCAGGGGAAATGTCATCTAGGGAATGCAAATAATAGAGGAAGTTTAGGACTAGGGGTAGCAGGAGATGAGACCAGACATATGTCAGAAACCAGATCAGGAAGTACCTTGAACACCATGCCAAGGACTTGAAAAAGCCATTTGAGGAATTTTAAGCAGGACATGATGAAGATTTGGGTATTCGGAAGCACACTCTGGTGCCAATGTGGGCTGGGTAGAGGGGAAAAACCAAGGCAGGAATCTCAGTGGGGAGGTGGCCCAGGTGATCCAATGGCTTATGGAAGGGCGGATGGAGATTAGTGACTGCGAACACCAGGACTCGGTGACCAGTCCCACCCACATGGGAGATGAGGAAGACACAAGCCACCTGCCGGGTTTCGGGTTTGTCCAACTACATAAATAGGGGGCCAGTTTGTGATAAGGTAAGGAGGAAGAAGGTGGGCTTGGGAGACCATGACATCAGGAAGTTACAGTGCAGGGGCCTTCAGCTTAGTGATGGTGTCATTTATCGCATTATTACCCACAGTCCACTCTGCTATTCCTATGTTAAACATGGCACAAGGCCGGGCATGGTGGCTCATACCTGTAATCACAGCACTTTGGGAGGCCAAGGTGGGCAGATCACTTGAGGTCAGGAGTTTGAGACCAGCCTGGCCAACATGGTGAAACCCTGTCTTCTAAAAAACTACAAAAATTAGTCAAGTGTGGTGGCACATACCTGAAATCCCAGCTACTCGGGAGGCAGGAGAATTGCACGAACCTGGGAGGTGGAAATTGCGGTGAGCCAAGATCACGCCACTGCACTCCAGCCTGGATGACAGAGCAAGACTCTGTCTCAAAAACAAAACAAAAAAGAAATGGCACAATATGATGTTTCAAGGCCGATGGGGCTGAGCTCACATTGGACACGCTGAGTTTGAAGAGCCCCTGGAATGTCGGGGAGGGGGCTGGTCAGTGGGTGGTGCTAGCATCTAAGCTGGAGAGAATCCTGTCTGCATTGGGGACCGTGGCAGCCAGGCTCTAAGACAGCCCCTGTGTCTTCACCTCCTGGTGCCCAGAATTGTCACCTCCCCTGTCATACCAGCATTGGTCTGTGTGACCAATAGAATTCAGCAGAAGTGAAGATTCATCAATTCTAAGATTAGGTCTTAAAAGACCTCCATCTTTCTCTCACTCTGGAGGAAGTCAGCCGCCCTGTCATGAGGACACTCAGGCAGCCCTACAGAGAGGCCACCTGGAGAGGAACTGGGGCCACAGCCAGCAGCCACAAGACAGACGAGCTTGGAAGCAGATCCTCCAATGAGAGAGACCAGCTTACAAGCAGATCCTCCAGCCCCATTTGAGCCTTACCATGCCTGCAGCCCCGGCCAACATATCAACTGCAACCTCGAAGGGACGCTGAGCCAGGCACCCAGCTGAACCCCTCCCAGATTCCTGAACCTCAGAAACTATGAGCTAATAAATGATTGTTGTCTGAAGCCATTAAATTTGGGGATAATCTATTACACAGCAATAGATAACGTGGGGATTACAAAAAAATATGAACGGTGGCTGGAGCCACAGGCATGCAGAAGAACACAAAGTGAGAAGATGGGATGAGAGCAGATTACAGAGGTGAGGAAGGTCACACTGGGACACACCAGGAGGCAGTGGTGGGAGAGAAAGGCCCGTGAGGAGGGAGGAGGAAGAGCCCTCAAAAGGAGGAAGACAAGGCTGAGAAACACAACAAAATCCCAAGGATGAGAGCTCTATTAGGCTGTTCTTCCATTGCTATACAGAAATGCCTGAGGCTGGGTCATTTATCAAGAGAAGAGGTTTAATTGGCTCCTGGTTCTGCAGGCTGTACAGGAAGCACAGTGTTGGCATCTGCTCCTGGTGAGGTCTCAGGAAGCTTCCACTCATGGTGGAAGGTAAAGAGGGAGTAGGTGTATTACATGGCAAGAGGGGAGAAGAGGGAGGCACCACACTCTTTTAAACAACCAGATCTCACACAAACTAATTGAGGGACAACTCACTCATCACCAAGGGGGTGGTGCTAAGCCATCCATGAGGGATCCGTCTCCATGATCCAATCACCTCCCACCAGGCGCCACCTCTAACACTGGCAAACGATTTCAACATGAGAGTTGGAGGGGGACACACATCCAAACCGTACCAAGAGCATTTCCAGAAGGAGCGTGTCAGATGCTACAAAGGCCCATCAGGACCCCGGCTTCCCAGGGACCAAGTTCTCCCCCTACCCTGTCTCAGTCCAGACCTTCTTACCTGCCACCTCCCTGCCTGGCTGCTGGCCCCATCACATCTCTCAGATCCCACTCCCAGGGTCTTCCGTCTTCAATGAGAGGCCTTCCCAGACCACCCATGCTAAAGGAGTCCCAAACCCCAGTTTCCCGGTCACTCTGTCATAGCTGCCTGGCATTTGTTGCAAGTTGTAATTATATTTTCATTTGTTTCTTTTCTCAACCATGACCTATGAAGGCTGGGAAATATCTGTTTCATTCACTACCGTAAACCAAGTGCATGATGTATCCTAGTTTCTCTATATTTGTTGGATAAATGGATGGAAAGAAAGAAAGACAAAAACCCTGAGTTTCACCTGAAGGCCCAGTTCAACTGGTGGAAAAACCATTTCCCTCCCCAAGTCACACACTCGTTGCAGCAGTAGGGCTCCTTGGCTCTGGAGGAAAACATAGCTGGGCTGGGGGAGGAGGTGGAGAAGGACAGGAGACTCTGAAGGTGACCCAGACCAGCTCTTCCATCATTCTAAAAGTGGGGAAGCTGGATACAGTGGTGCATGCCTGTAATCCTAGCTACTTAGGAGGCTGAGGCAGGAGGATCACTTGAGCTGAGGAGTTTGAGGCTAGCCTGGGCAACATAGCAAGACCCCATCTCATATCTCATAAATAAATAAATATTAATTAAAATGAGGCTTCTTTAGGAAGTCCAAGTGGCCACCGTATTTCCTTCAAGCATTCAACAAACATCAACAGGCTGTGCAACCGAGCTAGGTGGTGGGAACCCGTCCCTTCAGCAGTTCAGAGTCTTGGTGGGGAAGCTGGCAGCCAGACAGGGCAGGAGAAGATGCAGTGTAAGGGGTGAGGCCTGAAGGCTGACTGTCCCCCTCCACCCTTCCTCCCCGAGCTGTGAGGCCCTGGGCAAGTAGCATAACCTCTCTAAACATCTGCAGCTTGCCTGTAAGCAGGACTGCTCCCACCGCACAGGCTGGCACCACCTTTTGTTCCTCACCAGCAAAGCACTTGGGCCTGGGCCAGAGCATAGGTCCACATTGCCATGATTTCAACCGCTAATTACAATACACTGCAGAGAAGACACACAAAGCACTGTGGACACAGGAAGGGTTGGAGTGGGCTGGGGAGTGAGCAGCTTTCTGAAGGAGGTAACAGTAGAGGCTTGAAGGAGCGGGAGGCATGGAGCAGAGAAGCAGCTCAGAGACATAAACCCTCCCATGCCCAGGCAAGGAGGCCAGAGGGCCTGACCAGCTGAGGGCTTCAGCAGCAGGACCAGGCCAGAAGTGAGGCCCACCAAGGACTGAACCCAACCATGCCTACAGAGGAGTATCTGTGGCCAGCGGCACGGTCACCAACACCAGCATCTGGTCCAGGGCCACAGCCTGAGACAGCCACACCCAACAGAGGCACAAGAGGACCCACGCAGGAGCCATACAGAGCTGGAGGTCAATGATTTTCATCTGAGCAGGGAGCTGGGCCCCGAGGAGGACTTGGAACTGCCCAAGTCTGCCCCATCTTTGGGGGCAGCTGTCTGTCCACACAGTGGCCATCTGGGATATGGAGGGTGGCATGTTTGCCACAGTTCAGGTTCATCCCCATGCTTGCTTCCGCAGGTGGTGTGCCCAGTTAAGGGTCGAAGCCCCCTCCTCACAGCCCGTCCTGTTTCCTGGTCCCCTCGAGGATCTCCACAGGTGAGTTACCTGGCTTAGGTTGGGTGGGAGGTGAAGAGAGGAACTTTCTAGTTGCTTTTCTCCAGCTTGGAAGTAAGGCCTTGGAGAAGCCTCCTGAAGGGGAGAAGGGAGGGACAGCTGGCAGGGGTCAGGAACACCAGGAGGAAGCAGAGAAGTGCAGGGAGTTGAGGGGTGCAGGGGGCTTCAGGGAGACAAGGGAGGGGTACCAGTGTAGAAGCCAGGATGGGGTGGGGTACAAGGGCACAAGGAGGTGGAAAGAGGGAACAAGGGGTGGAGATGTGGGGTGAGGGAGAGGGGACTGGGACAGGGGTGCAAAAAGGCAGGAAGGTGGGGGAGGGGTGCAGAAGGTAGGGAGGTGGGGCAAGGGTACTGGGGGCAGGGATGGGGATGTGGGAAGGTAGGGGAGGGGTGCAAATGGTGGGGAGGTGGGGGAAAGGGTACTGGGGGCAGGGATGGGGATGTGGGAAGGTGGGGGAGGGGTGCAAAGGGTGGGAAGGTGGGGGAAAGGGTACTGGGGCAGGGATGGGGGTGCAGGAAGGTGGGAATGGAACGCATGGGACAGACACAGGTACATAAAGGTGGTTGGGGGCACAGGGGTGCAGATGGAGGGAGGTGGGGGAGAGGGTATGGCAGGGTAGGGCACAGGGGCAGGGGAGGGGTACAGACATCCACAGTCCGGATGCAGGGGTAGGGTGGCAGAAGGTGGTTGAGGGTGTAGGGGGTGGATGGGGTGGAGGTTAAGGCAGAGGCCCCTGTGGGCTGGGACCCTGCAGGCCTCCAGCCTCGGCACAGCCTGAGCAGTGGCAGCGTGGCAGATGGGAACGTGCAGAAGCATGGCCCCTGGTTAATAGGATTAGGATGTTGAACAGCCGACATGTCCTCCGAGACTGTCTGTATGTCACAAATGGAGGGGACTGTGACCTTAATAGGATGGTGAACTTTTGAGAAGTGGAGAGAAACGGAGAGAGCCAGAGTGGGAGACTAAGAGTCCCCTGGAGGCCAGGGCTACTGGTGACCTGAGGGCTTCCAGGAGTTCAGAGTGGGGCGTTTTTGCTTTCTGGGTCCTAAAAGCCAGTGGGCCTGGATGGGACTCATTCCTTGGCATCCTGTTACAGCAACAGGAATGATCAGTGCCCCTAAAGGCCCCCCACCTGGCCCTGAGACCTCCATCTCTGCCCACAGTCTGGCTGTGTCTCCTGGAAGATTTTTTTTTTTTTAATGCTCCTGTCCTGGGGCTGTTCCTCTCTCTAGGCCTAGCACACACTTCCAGCCTGGGCATCAGGCAAATAACTCAAAACCATAACACGCTTTAAAAAATACACTTGCCAGCAACTGCAACAACATTTGCTTTGCACAAACATTTCAAGAGAATTCCCCAGATAGTCTTGCTGTGGGAGAATTCTAGCCACCAGGAGAAAGCTGCCCAGGCCCTGGCGGGACATGGCTTCTCAGCGGTCCCTGGCCACCTTGAGGACAGGAAGCAAACAGGGATAGACAGCAGCAGAGGGATTTGAGGCCACAACAGCACACAGTATTTCCTGGCAGGACGTGTCATTAGAGCCCTCCTAGAGAGGGGCCTTACCCCACCCTTTCCTTGACAGCCTGGGACACAGTGATGCCCACCTCTGAGCCTCCCATGCATTATCTTAGGTGTTCACGAGATTGTCACGTGAATGCCAAAAGCCTGCCTGCCTCCCACGGAGCTGGGAGCTCTTGAGGACAGTGTCTGCCACGTAGCAGGGAGTGGAAATCTTCCTGAGTGATTTGGATGTTACCTGTGTGGAGCCGATGACCTTTCACGGTCCTTGCCTGCCTTGGGACCCCTGTTCTGGCAGGCTTGTCCCCACGCTATCCCTCCCAGCCAGCCCATCAGCTCAAAGAAGCGGGGCTGTCATGAGCCTGCATTGGCTGAGGCCATCATGAGAGCCCTCCTAAGATGGAAGCGGAAGTCCTGGGTCCACCCCCTGCATGGCAGCCCCCACCCAGATGCACTGCCACTCCTCCCCCTGGCCATGTGACTCAAGGAACTTTCCTGGGAGCTGGGAAAGATGGAAAAGATCTCAATTTAGGTGATGGCTATAATGGTGCAGATATTTGTCAAAACTCATTGGACCATACTAAGACCTATGCATTTCATAGTGTGTAAACTACCCTCAGTTTTTTAATTTAAAAAAGTTACCTCCTGGACTGAAAACAGATTTGAGTGAAAGCCACTGCCTCAGACTCCTAAGGCTTCCGATGGACTGCAGAGTCTTTTATTCAGCCAAAGTCAGCCAATGGAGCCCAAGCAATAGGTTTGGGGAAAAAAGCAATCATCAATGTAATGATAAGGAAAGTGTCCCATATGTAGTACCAGGAGACCTGCCTCGGTGAGTTTCTACCAGCAGTGGCAGGAAGGCCAGAAGCCATCGGTGTCCACCCAAAGCCTGGCTCTTTCCTCATCAGTTCTCTTGTAGTGAGGAGAGGGCAGGAGTAAACAGGAAGCCCTAGAACAATGTCCTCTTCCCAGCCCCCCAGCTGGCTGCCTGGGTAAGGTGCCAGGTAGGGATGGACATTCCATACACAAGGCTGGTGATACTGAGGGGCCATCTCTGAAGGTGTGCACCTTAGAGCAACACAGATGGGCATGGCCACAGCTGCTCCCCTCCCCTCTGGAGCCAATGGCCACCCCAGCAGGCACTAAGCCAAAGCTTAGAGTCTGCCCAAGACCTCCCCAGGTTAAGAGAGGCTACTGCAGGACTCCAGGAGCTTCCCCACTCCCTCTGACAGCAACAAGGCCCTGGCCTTGGACCAGCCCCCTAGAAGAACAGATGTTAGGCGGATGTGCAGGAGGCTCCAGAAGGTTATGGTGGGAACAGCTGTGGGTGCTGAGGAGCAGACAAAAGCAGACAGGAGAGGAGCAGAATGGAAATTTACCTCTTTGGCAAGAGGCTCTTCTGACCACCCCTTGCCCTGCCTTCTGGCTGAGAAACACAGACTGAGGCCTGGCAGAGAGAAGGCCTTGCTATGTGAGCCCAGGTTGACTCAGGGCCAGTTTTGGCCTTCAATATGCTCTCCCTCAGGGATCCTGCCATGACATCTGCCTTCATAGGAACTCGTTTTCCTTTTGCGCTCCTTTGGGCAGCATTCTTACAATCCAACAGAAGAATTCTGGCTCTTGTGGCGCTTCATGAAGGGGGAAGACCTCCCAGAACTAGTATGGCTCAACAAAGCTCCACCTGCCCACTCATCCATCCACCCATTTACATACCTACCCAACCACTCACCCATCCATCTACTCACACAGCCATCCTTCCACCCACCCATCCATCTACCCATTCACTCATCCATCCACCCATAAGCCTACCCATCCATCCACTCATCCACTCACTCACCCAACCATCCACTTACCCATCCACCTACTCATGCACCTATCCTTCCCCCTATCCCATCTACCCATTCACCCATCCATCCATCTCTCCATCCATCCATCCATCCATCCATATGGCTACCCATCCATCCACTCATCCATCCATTCACCCACCCATCCATCCACTTACCCATCCATCCACTCACCCACCCATCCATCCACTTACCCATCCACCTACTCATGCACCCATCCTTCCACCCACCCCATCTACCCATTCACCCATCCAGCCATCCATCCATCCATCTGCCTACCCATCCATCCACTCATCCATCCATTCACCCACCCTTCCATCCACTTACCCATCCATCCACTCATGCACCCATCCTTCCACCCACCACATCTACCCATTCACCCATCCATCCATCCATCCATCCATATGGCTACCCATCCATCCACTCACCCACCCATCCATCCACTCATGCACTCATCCTTCCACCCACCCATCCATCTACCCATTCACTCACCTACCCATCCACTTGCTCATGTCCACTCACATACCCATCCATCCACTCATACCCTCATCTACCCATCCATCCATCCACATTCCTAGCCATCCATCTACTCATCCATCCACTCACCCATCCATCCACTCACTCATCCATCTACTCACTCATCTATCCACTTATCCATCCATCCATCCACCCACCCATCCATTCACTCATCCACCCACCCACCCTTCTACCCATTCACTCATCTATTCATCCAACCATACATATACCTACTCATATATCCATTCATCCATCCATTCACATATCCATTCACCCACCCATCCAACCACCCACCCATCTACCACCCATCTACCATCCATTTATTCATCCACTATTCATTCATTCACTCATCCATGCATGCATCCAACCTTCCATCCATCTATATATTAATCCATCCATCCATCCATCCATCTACCCACTCACCCATCCACCATTCATTCATTCATCCACAAAGAAACTCCAATGAGAGGGGGTGAGAAGGCCCAAAACAGGGGCAGGGTTTGGAGGTCAGTACTACAAAGACTGAAATGTGAGGCACCTACAAGTCTGGGCTTAGCACCACCACGCCTGGCTAATTTTGCATTTTTAGTAGAGACAGTGTTTCTCCACGTTGGCCAGGCTGGTCTCGAGCTCCTGACCTCAGGTGATCCTCCCACCTTGGCCTCTAAAAGTGCTGGGATTAGAGGCATGAGCCACCATTCCCGGCCACTGATTGTTGTTTTAAGCAACAGGTTTTCGTAGTTTGTCGTGCAGTAATAGCTAACTGGTATACCTTCCCCCTTCAATTTCCCCATACCCCTTCTCCTTTTCTCGTATCAAAAGACACTGATTAAGAAACGTCTAGTTCTGTCTCCCTTACAAACCAGAAAAGGAAAGACTTCTGCAAGAGATCCTGTGAAGCCTCAACTTCCCTGCCTGCAGCCCCTGCCTGCTCCCTGGAAACAGGAAGTGACAGTGAAGCCCAGGAAGAGGAATGACATTGAGGGCAGGTGGGCCAGGCTTGGAGATGCAGACGCCCGTGCTAGGGACACGTTTGCTTGTGTGCCTGTCTACTTAAGTACTTTTAATTCAAGGTAACCCAATTTTCAGCATCTCCAGGGAGTGGGCTCTCAGACGTGGGAAGTATGAGAATTTGCTGTGGAAATCACTGCTGAGGGGAGATTAGGGCTTCCGTGGAGGGTGCAGAGCTCTTTCCTTCAAGCCCATTAGGGATTCCGCACAGCGCACATGGAGTAAATCACTTCCTATTCAGGCCTGCTGATGAGGGGCTCAAAGGTCGATTTTCCATGGTTATGACAACAAAAACTAAAATTGGGTCAAACCTGAAAGGTATTATCTTCCTCCGAGCCGTTAAATGCAAAAGAGTAATGAGGTTGGTGGAGTAATACACCCGGCCTGCTTGCAGTCTGCTGGGAAGACAGATAGGCCCGTTCACTGGGCGGGGTCAGCCACCCTGACACACCTCCACATGTCCAGCGGAAGGTCCCAGGCCCTTCATCTCGCTGGCCAGAGAGGCTGGTTGTCTGAAGCCCTCAGGCCCTTCTTCCTGCCTGTAGAAGCCTCACAGCTACCAAAGAACAGAGATGTCTAACAGCTCCAGGAAACCTGAGTCACTGAGGTTGGTGGGGGAGGCCACTTTTGTTCCTGAGTCCCATCCCCTGCCTCCTCCTTGTCATTATGACAGCCACAGGTTTGAACCTGCAAGAGCCGAGGGGCTAAGGATTTGTTCTAGCTCAGCCCCTCCCTCTGAGGAATCCTGGCCTCTCACTGTGGCAGACGCCATGCCGATACCTGGAATTTGCATAACGTGCCCTTCTCCTTATACATTATTGATTTGTATTCCATGCACACACATGCCCCGCCTGGAACCCATCCTTCAAAGCTTCACTGTCAACAGGCTTCAAATTAGACCCATCATCTCAGGTTATACAGTATTTATCAACTGACCTGTCCCACAACTTGGAGTTATTCTTAGAAACTGCCCTGCCTTATCTCAAGAGAAAGGGAAGAGGGAAAATGGGGGAGAGATTTAAAGCCAGAAGTATCCCTCCAGAATTGATTGTGTTCTCTAAATTATGTGACAGCCATTTATTAAAATGGTGGATGGGGCATGTTGGCAAAGCTAGGGACACGCTGGCAGCACCCGGCCGGGGTGAAGCGGACGGATCCTGGAGAAATATCTGAGAACCCCGGTCATTGCCACACTCACAGGCCACATGACCACTAAGCAGGTCCCATTGAGCCTTGATATAAGCCTCAATGTGCTCATCTGAAAAATGGGGTTAATATAACCTATTTACAGGGTCTGGGGAGAGTGGAGTGAGATTAGCTACATGAAAGGGCTTTGAAAACATTAAACTATATTCTGATACATACATGAGTGAACCTTGAAAACATTATGCTAAGTGAAATAAGCCAGATGCAAAAGGACTAACACTCCACTCATGAGAAGAACCTAGAGTAGCCAAATTCATAGAGACAGAAAATAGGGTAGTGGGTGCCAGGGATGGGGTGGGTGCCAGGGATGGTGGGGAGGGAGAAGGGGAGTTGGTGTTTAATGGAGACAGAGTTTCCATTGGGAAAAATGACGAAGTTCTACAGATGGAAGGTGGTGATGGTCACACCACAATGTGTATTCACTTAATGCCACTGAACGGGGCACTTTAAAATCATCAAGATGGTAAATTTTATGTTATGCATATTTTACCACAGTAAAAAATGTAATGTTTAACTATGATACAACTGTGCAGTGATGTGATGTTAGTTCCTGTGTCTTTCAGGAACATTTATCTCATGCCCCCAGCCTGGAACTGGAACCCTGCTTGGGCAGAGGGAGCAGCTCCAATCTTGCTTTTGAACTGGAGAAAAATGGGGTTCCATTCCTTGCTGTTGCCTCTTCGGCCTTTACCACAACTCACTAATGCCGTGGAAAAGCATGGATTCTGCTCCTGGACACAGACCCAGAGTTTGAGAGGGGAGGCCCAGCCTCCCCACCTGCTGTCCACGGGGTTCCAGCAGGCTTGCAAGAGGGGGACCCTGCCACCACCACCCTGGCCAACCTCCTCCAGCCTTTCACAGAGAACCCTTTCAAAGTCCTGTCCTGATCAGCTCAGGACCCGATAACAATATCACAGACTGGGGACCTTAAACAAGAGACAGGTATTTCCCACGGTTCTGCAGGCTGGGAGTCCAAGATCAGGGAGCAGCGTGGTCGGGTTCTGTGGAGGGCTTTTCCGTGCTTACAGACAGATGCCTGTTCCCTGGGTCCTCATGTGGAAGACAGAGGGGAGAGAGCAGGCTCCCTGGTGTCTCCTCCTATAAGGGCACTGATCCCATCACAATGGCCAATGGCCCCACCTCTTGACCTCACTTAACCCTGATCACCTCACAAGGCTTTGTCTACAGATACCATTCCACAGGGGCTTAGGGGTTCACCATATGCATGGGGCGCCCAATTCAGGTGGCAGACCCTTCAGATTAGATCTGCAGCAAACAAGCCAGTCTCCCTCTGCCCTGGAGCTGGCACAGCCACCCAAAAGCGTCTGCTAACACATGGGATTTTTACATGTTCTAGGAGCCATATTTTAAAAAATTGAAAACAAGCAAAAGTAATTTTCATGATATGTGTATTTAACGCAATATATTCACACTATTATCATTTTGACATGTAATCAATACAGAAACTATCAATGGGAGATTGCTCATCCTCTGCCTCGCACGTGGTCTTTGGTACCCCATGTGTGTTTTACACATTCGGCCAGCCTGTCTCCACCCAAACTCCCACATCTCCAGCTCCACGGCTACGTGTGGCTCTGGGCTGCCACATTGGATGGTGCAGGTGAGGGAGCCCTCCGTGTCCTGCAGCCCCACAACCAAGGGACATGGGGCCCCACTATGGTTGCAGGAGTCCACCGGGAGGGGAAGAGAAGGCGGTTCCCAGGAGCTGATTGTCTTCTGCCCGGCTCTCCTACACAGGCTCTAAAGCCACAGCTCCTCCACGCCGGCTGCTGTCTGAAGGAGGGCATTTGCCTGATGGAATCCAGAGGGGTGCAGAGCTCACAGGGGCTCCTGGACCAGGATGGGGATGCAAAACCCTTCCTCCCAACTTAGACTCCAGCGGAGCTTGTGCACACCCACCTTCCAGACTCCACTCAAGGAAATGGGAAGGTGGGTTGGCGGGGTGGCAGGGTGCTCCAACTCCTCACACCGAGCTCCTGAGCACCGTCCCCTGAGAGAGTTCCTGTGACTACAGACATCACCTGCTTGGGCAGAGGGAGCAGCCACTCCAGTCAGGGCTTGCCCACATGCAACCGTTCAGTCACTTAAGCGTTTGTGACATTCGCATGTACCCCTATCAAAACCTGGCATAGCAGGAGGCGCCATAACAAAGCCGTTGGCAGCAGATATTTAAAACTCCTGGCTTCTCCCTCGCCGAGTCAGAGAGCGGCCATGGGATGCTTCCCTCCCACCCAGCGTAGCTCACTCACTAGCAATGTGGCACGTTTCTCTACGACACAGCATTAGTTTCCTCCTGTTCCTGCAACAAATGACCACAAATAGAGTCACTCAAAGCAACAGAAGCTTCTTCTCTCACTGAGGGAGACCAGATGTCCAAAGCCAGTTCCCTGGTTGAAGTTGAGATGTGAGCATGGCCGGGCTCCCTCCAGAGGCTCCAGGAGAGAAGCGTTGCCTGCCTCTTCCAGCCTCTGGGGCTGCAGGAACTCTCTGGCTTGTGGCTGCATCACTCCAGTCTCTGCTTCTGTGGTCATATGGCCTTCTCTTTTGTCTGTGTCAAATCTCCTTCTGCCTCTCCTTTATAAGGACATTGGTGATTACATTTAGGGCCTGCCTGGATAATCCAGCACCATCTCCCCAGCTCAAGATCCTTCACTTCATCACACCTACAAAGTCTGCCTTTGACATATAAAGTAACATCCATCGGCTCTGCAGATTAGGGCATGACTATCTTTTGGGGGCCCTTATTCAGCCAACCACAGATATGCACTAAAAACATATACAGATGTGCACGTGCGTGACAGATGAGATGGTGAGATGAGATCGGTTCACTCCCTGGTGATGAGGCCAGGTGATGTGGCCATTTGCCACAAGAAAATGGTTCTTGGGGAGATTCCAGCATTGCCTAGTGAGAGCTGGCACCCAATAAGGTAAAGCACCCACTGGCTGGCCAGCTGCTCTGAGCATCCCCAAAGCTCAGGCATCTGAGACCCAGGGCAGACAGAGAAGTTCACAAGGAGATGCCACCCAGAAGCTGCTTAAGTGGAACAGTGGGAGGATTAGACTCTGGCACCACAAAGGAACTCTAACAGCTATCAGCACCACCACATGATCACTTCAGAAGAGAATCTATAGAAGATCCCGCCCAGGCCCACCACACCCCTGCCTTAAACATTTCAGTGTACACAGTGCAGGCACTGCACTACACAGCCCCATCCCACTGCCAGTACCTTTCTGGGGTCCAGAGTACCCCTGGAGCAGCCTCAGTCCACGAACAACAGAGGCGGGTGTATAAATACCCCAGCTCCCTCTCCCCTGGGCTGGAGACCCCTAAGCTGTGTGTCCTACACTTGCCTTCAGGGTCCCCAGGGGGATTCAGCTTCACTTGCCCCAGCAGACCCTGGGCTGCCTCTCTTCCCTGTCCCACCTCCCCATCTCCTCTTCTGTCTCCTTCACCTCCCCAAATGCTTGCCCTTAGATACTGATTGTGGAGTCTGCTTCTGGGAAAAGCCAAACTGAAACATGGGCACTGTCAGAGCACCAAGGAGGTACCACCACCAGCTCAGGAATGGGAGCGAAAGCAGAGGTGTATGAGCCTGGAGGTATCTGGGATGAAGGTCAAAGGGGAAGCGAAGAGGCAGCTGGTGAGACAGTGCTGCACTGCTCTGATGGTCCCTACACTGCACGCCTCTAAGGGCAGACATTTTGACCGTGATATTGATCTCTATCGCTGCTATTAAGTGCTTGATGCTGTAAACACTAGGCACGATGCTGAATGCATAGCTTGCACATTTCACTGAATCCAGGCAACCAAGTTGGGGCCTGGCATGGCCCCTATGTTATAGCTGAGGAAGCAATGGCTAAGAGCATAACTGGCCCAAGGTCACAGCCCTCATAAATGGCTACAGGTGGATTCAAGCCTGGATGCCTCCCTCTTCCCTTACTCCATATGCACCAAACTCATAGATGCTTATGGCAAACATTTTAAAGTTCCCAGGCTAAGAATAACAGAGAAGTAAGCATTTGAGGAAGAGTAAGGGAAAGCCAGAAGAGAGATGAGGAAATTGATACCACATCGCTGTGGACCTTGTTTCGCAAAGGGAGTGGCTCCGGACATCTCCACTTCCAGACTTTCCTCCATCAGAGCCAGAAAAGTGAGGAGGGAACGCCAGGAGGAGGGTCCAGAAGGGGTGGGGAGGACTCAAGGGGTCCAATTTCCTGCCTGGCTTGGCTGTGTGGCTCTTCTTGGGAAGCAGCAAAGGTACACAGACTCAGCTCATCCTTGGCTCCCACGATCACTGCATCACGCATGGGGAAATTCAAGGAGATGCTGAGCGGCCATCTGTCTGTTGTGGGGAGCTGGGCCAGAGGCTGGGCTGGGTGACCTCCACACTCCCAGCCCCCTCTTAGATTCTAAATATTGTCAGATGTCCCAAGAGGAGTGCCCCAGTGGCCCCCTACCTTCTTGCAGCACTGCCCCGGGCCACCGAGCCTCTCAGACCATGACCAGGGAGCTGGACCCCAGATGGCAAGGAAAGAGCCAAGGAAGCCAATTGCCGCGGCCAGCCCCTTCACCCTGTTCTGTTTGTCAGAGTTTGGAAGCTGGGGCCAGGGTGGGCTCAGTGAGTCTGGATAGGAGACAGGACCAAAGCACTGAGGAGAAACGAATCAGGATGGGGGCCGCAGAGGAGCGGTGGCCGCTTCTGGCAGAACATGGAATCCTGATGCAGCCCAGCTGGGAAGCTGGAACCCTTCTCCAGTGCCCCCAGGATCCAGAGGATGGGAAGTTCTAGAGACAAAGTCTCTAACCCAGTCACCACGGGAGGCCTGCACAGATGTGGCCTAGGATGGGTACTCTGGGTTGTTGCTGGCTGGCAAGCATCTGCCTGAGAAATCGGGATCCACCCCCAGGAGGCAGCTGGAGCCCGTTGGTGGAATCTGATGCTAGCTGGGAGCCCTGGGGCCAGGAGAGCAGAGGAGCCTGGCCGGAGGGCCTGGTTGTGGTGGCAGACCCTTGGGGGAGGCTGGAGACACAGCCCCATTCTCCACACCCTGCAGCAGACCAAACGGTGCTCCGTCCCACCTGCTCCTTATCAAATACCACTGGGTACCTCTCCCATCCCATCAGACACAACCGCCAGGGCCTCAGAGCTCTGGCTGCGCCCACACCACCTGCCACTCAGGTGTTTTAAATGGGGCAGTCACCCCCTGAAGACCCCTGTCTCCTCTCAGCAGTGTAGGCCTAAGCAGGGCCCGAGACATAATTCTGAGGTTGGCGGGCCTAAATTTGGCCTCCACGGGGGCCGCCACAATGGGGCTCCTGCCTGGCAGTCCCCGCCCCACATGTCAGGTGCCTGCGGGATGCTGGGTGGGTTCGTGTCAACTCCATTCTCAGCCCCAGGGTGGAGACGGGGAAGGTGGGCAGTCCTACTCCTCTGCCATTGTCCAGTCCATATCCCAGGTCAAAGGAGATTCAGAACAAACAGAAGCCCTCCCCTCTCCTCAAACAAGAGCCCCCATGTCAGACAAGCCACAGCTGGTACTGCCACTCAGAGACATTGGCCACATCTTGCATCCTCAGGAGATGTCCATGAGATCTCTTCATTGATAATGAGACGCTTCTAGAAAGTTCCAGAGACTTCTCTAATGACCACCCCAAAGGGAGAGTCTCCTCTTTCCTTTACAGGTGAGAGAACCGTGGCACGCACCAATGCGGTTGCACAGAGCAGGCCAGGAAAACCCACCCTGGAGAAGCTGAGCCTTCCTGGGTCTGGGCAGCCCATCACAGTGACAGGGCCAGTGAGGGGGCCACAGACTCCAACATCTGCCACCAGAATCCTTCACCAGACAGCTTTTCTCTAGCTCTTCCCACCAAAGACCTGAATGGGGCTCAGGAACATGGATGCTATTGAGGACACAAGTCAGGGTCTGGCCTGTGGATTTAGGAGCCTCAATGAGACCGATTTGTAAACTGCCTGGTAACACGGAAAACACCAGCAGACTCGAGGCCACAGTGAAACCGGGGCAGAAAGGAAATCCAGGCATGAAAATGACGGCAGCCCCTGCACTCACTGGCCTCCTAGAAAAGCCCACCCGGTGGGGCGCTGAGAAGAGCAGGTGCCATGGAGGCCAGCGTCAGCTCCCCGAGAGGGGGTTCCTCCAGCACAGGGGCCTTCCGGAGGGAGGTTTAGTGGCTGGTGACCCAGCGGTGCCACATTGGGTCCCCAGCCACTTTGCTCCCTGGAGGTTTGCCAACATCAGGGGCATCCTGAGCCGCCAGCCCAGCCCGACCTCCTCCGCCTGCCTGCCTAAGGCTGGGCCGCTGCCCACCACCTACCTGCCCGCCCGAGGCCACCCACCGCCTCCCTTGTTGTTATTCTCCTCAGTGCCTCCCTCCTCTCTCTGCTCCCCACACCCCCGCAGGCCTCTGCAGCACCGCGCTGGCTCGACTGAAGCTGACTGGAGTTTTAATGACTCATCTGGGGTTGGGGTGGGCGCTCCTGCCCCAGGTCCACCTGCTGGATCCTTGCCAGCCAGCGTCCTCCGCCCCAGCAAGGGAAGCTTCGGGCTGTGCACGGCCCCCTCGCTGGGAGATTTGGAGAGCCCACCCGGTATACCCTGCACACCCCACACACCCCGCACACCCCACACACCCCGCACACCTGCTGCTGCCAGCACAGCCATGTGTCCCCAGGGCAGAGCGCTGAGGCGGGTGGCAGGTGTCCATGCGAGGTGCCCCTGGCTGCATCCCTCAGCTTCTACAGGGCACACCAAAGCCAAGGACTTCCTCTTGCATCACAGATTTTAAAACTTCTCCCAGCCTCAGACCACACCCCAAGTCCACATCAGGCTCTCAACCTCACCTGCAGGTCAGAAACACCTGGGGGGCTTGGAACCTGACCCATGTTCAGGCCCGCCCCAGGCCGATGAAGTCAGAGCCGACGGCAGGCAGACACTAGTATTGTAACAGCGTTCCAGCTGGTTCTTTGGCAGGTCTGAATAACCCAGCCCCAGGGCCCCGGCCCTGGAGTCTAAATCAACCACTGCCCCCATGAGGTTGTGGAGGGATCCGGGCAAGGGGCTGCAGAGCCGGGACACAGCAGGAGGACAGTGGAGTCCCCAGGGCGCCCTGGTCCATAGGAGCGCCAGAGCTGGCATTTCAGCGTGGGTGGCTGTCTCTCTCCGGGACGCTGGAGCTACAGAGGCTACACAAATGGACAAGAAGAGAAGGGCCCCATTCCTCCCCACACCCCCTCCAGCCCCAGAGCACAAAGCTCAGAAAAGCCAGGGGCCCAGGCTCCCACTCTGCGGGTGTATTTGTTCACTGTGACCTCGCCTGCACGTCCGGAAACACCTGGGGAGCTTGGAAACTGACCGATGCTCAGGCCGACAGAGTCAGAGTCCAGGGCAGACAGGCACTTGTATTGTAACAGTGTTCTAGCTGGTTCTCCAGCCGGTCTAAATGGCCATACCATTCCCCACCCCAACCCCTCCTTCCCTTATACTAACAGTTCCACAGCAGGGTCGGTGCCTGGGAGAGCTATGAGACCTCAGGGACCCGCCCCTTCCTTTCCCTCCATCATCCATCAGCCGTCGCACCCCAGGCCCGCGGTAACAGCTGGGGCAGAGCCCAGGGTTAGGGTGAGGGCTGGGAGCTCTGGGCTGTGCATGGAGGGAGAAGCCAGGAGCCCAGGGCCTTGCCCTGTGCTTCCATGGACTCAAGGACACTCCATCCCTCCCTGAGCCTCAGCTTCCCCAGTTGCCAAGAGCAGGCACTGCACTACGTTATCAGCAAAGATCCTTCCAATCCTATTTACTTGGGCATGACGCCTGGGAGAGGAGGCACCACCAAATATTTTCTAATATGCACATATTACCTTTATAACCCAAGAAAAATCAATTTTACAACAGGAGTCGATGCAGAAGGAGCATCCACTGCATTACCTCTGGTCCTCAAGTGGTGGCATGAATGGCCTCATGCAACTCTGCCAATGGCCAGACCCACCCACCAGAAGTTGGCCCTGCAGGTCAGCAGCCAAGTCTCCTGCAGTGGACGGGTGGTGGAATTGCCTGGTGTCCACAGAGGTGCCACGGAAAAGCCACCAGCCCTTCCCATCGGCAACAAGTTCCATCCTCCCGGCCAGGCTCCAGGACTCTCGGCTCCCTGTACCCAGCAAGCCCCGTCCTGCCAAGCCCCCACTTTAATGCTCTGCACCTGACCTGCTACACACCCACCACCCGGTCTGACAAGCACGCAGGACACGACAAGGGGCCAAGGCAAGCTGCCCCTGATGCTGGCACCCAGCCACCCTACCCTCAGACATCACACTCATTTCTATGCACCCTCAGCTGCACCAAATCCCGTAACCTTCATGTTCGGGACCACAGGGAGAGGGGCACTGTGCCTGCGCAGCCCCTCCATCCCAGGCATCCATTAACATTCCCCGTGTAAAGTTGGGGCTGTAATTACAGCAAGTGATTAACAGGCCTGAGGTAGCCTGTCTCGGAGGGAGCAGATTAACAGCAGAGCTTGGGAATGCCTGCGCTCACCTCGGAACCACCGGTGCATCTTAAACAGGGCCCGGCGCCCCCACGAGCGGGTGATTAATGGAGGGGATGAGGATGGAGGACATTTCCCTGGCACTCGTCACCAAACTTTTTCCTCTGGGCACCTCCCTTGCTGGCCAGGCACAGTGGAGGGCAGGGGAGGGCAGCCAGGACTCGGGGCGAGCACCTGGGACTTCCCCCACGGGCCTCGCTCTACCTTCCGCTGGACCAAAAGTGTACCCCCAAGCAGCAGCATCCTAGGGAGAAGGAGAGGGAGATGGAAGCAAAGTCCACAGGGCCGAATGCATCCCAGGAGCCAAGAACCTCGGCCGCCTTTGTCCAAATAGAAAATCCGAGGCTGCCCCCAGAACCTCCTCCAGCCCCAGGCAACACTCAGGGCTGTGCTAACAGGCAAAGGCTCTGCCAGGACAGTCATCATCCAAGCAGGGGCACCAAGGTCAAGCAGAACACCTGCTTGGCTGGCAGAGGGCTCACAGGGGCCTCCACCTGGGCTGTGTCCTCCTGAGGGTCAGTGAAGAAACGGGAAGGGACTCTCCCTGGGCAGGAGGTGTTTGCAGGGTTGTGATGTCCAGATATCCACTTAGATGAAACTCTGTGTGTGTGCAGGCATGTCGTGGGGTGTCATGCAGTATTGACATGTTACCTATGCATTTAGGTTTTAAACTACCCCCTTTTTCAGTGCCTAATATGTGTCACGGGCTGGGGACACAAAGACAGTTTAGGGATGATTGTCCCGCCTATCAGGCTCTTGGTCTTGCAGAGGAAGAGTCGTGGAAATGGGATAATTGCTGGATGGCTCTGTGAGCAAGAGCTACACAGCGAAAGCAAAGGGGATGCAGCAGTTCTGCCCATGTGGGGTGACGGCAGAGGCGGGAAGGGCTTAATAGAGGAGGTAACCCTGCAGTGAACCGTGATGTCAGGTGAGAATTTATCTGTCAGGCAACATGGGCCAGATGCATGTTACCATCTAGCACAGCCCCATGGCCAGGGGACACCCACCCGGATACATGTTACCATCGGGTACAGCCCCATGGCCAGGGGGCGCACACCCGGATACATGTTACCATTGGGTACAGCCCCATGGCCAGGGGGTGCACACCCGGATACATGTTACCATCGGGTACAGCCCCATGGCCAGGGGACGCACACTCAGACACATGTTACCATCGGGTACAGCCCCATGGCCAGGGGACGCACACGCAGACACATGTTACCATCGGGTACAGCCCCACGGCCAGGGGACACACACCCGGATGCATGTTACCATCAGGTACAGCTCCACGGCCAGGGGACGCACACCCGGATGCATGTTACCATCGGGTACAGCTCCATGGCCAGGGGACGCACACGTGGACACATGTTACCATCGGGTACAGCCCCGTGGCCAGGGGACACACACCCAGATACATGTTACCATCGGGTATAGCCCCATGGCCAGGGGACACACACCTGGATACATGTTACTATCAGGTACAGCCCCATGGCCAGGGGACACACACCCGAATGCATGTCCCCACTGGGCACAGTCCCATGGCCAGGTGACACACACCCAGATACATGTTACCACTGAGCGTGGCCCCATGGCCAGGTGGCCCACACCAGGATGCATGTCATTATCAAACATGGCCCCGTGGCCAAGTGGCATGCATCTGAATGCATTCACCATTGGGCATGGCTGTGCCACAGCCAGGTGGCACACACCTGGATGCATTCACCATCGGGCACAGCTGCCCTGGCCATACCCCCATCCTCCTGTGGACCCCCATCCCCACAGTGGGGACCTTTCTTGGTGAAATGGCACAGCAGGGTGGTGAAAGGGCCGCCTTGGAACCAGACTGCTTGAGTTTGAATCACAGCTCAGCCTCTTACAAGCCACATGGCTTCGGGCAGGCTGCATGATCTCTCTGAGCTCCAGTGTCCTCCACTGCCGCACAGGCTTGCCTACTGGAAAGAACCGTGGGTGACGTCAGTGACAGGGCACAGGCGCTGAGCACTCCACACAGCCTCCCGGGGCCAGCACACAGAGCCATTTCTCCCGAGTGTGGTTCCTGGGTCTATATGGGCCCACGTGCCCTAGTGGGCCTCTGTGGTTGGCCTTCTGGGCCTGCCCCCGCACATCTGGTAGCCAGCTCGCCACTGCTCCCTCCAGTCTAACTTGGAATTTGGCTAGGGCTGCCAATCAAGATGCCCTGCCCACCATGGGCATGTGACCAGACCTGCCAATCCTTGAGGCACTGTGATTGGTCCAGGGGCAGGCACGTGACCTCGGCCAGGCCAATCGGTGTCCTTTCCTGGTATTTACCCCTCTGGAGTTGCTGGGTGGGGACCATGTATACCAGACTTGCCCATGACACACTCCCGCCATCTCCACCCTGCGCTGGACAGAGGAAGCCACTGGAAGCATTAGAAAACGCGGCCAACACACCTGGGATTCTGCTCACCTCCCAGCATCCACACAGCCAGGCACCCCCTCACCCCACCCTTCCCAACAGCATGCACCTCTGCGGTGGGCTACATTCAGAACATGCACCTGGGAATCCGACACACGGGTACATACTCGGCGGTCGGGCCCAGCACTGGTCCAAGCAGTGGGCCACTATTGCCTCACTGAGTCCTCTCACACCTGCCAGGCAGGTTCTAGAACCACCACATTCACAGATGAGGCCACGGGTGCGTGGCCTCACACACCCAGGTGGCCTGAGTCACGCCTCGTTGTTGTGATCTTGACAAAGCACCGCTGTCTCCTGGATCTCAGCAACCACACAGCAATATCCTGCCCTTTTGTGGCCACTGCCCTACAGGCTCTGGGGCCACAGGCAAATTTCCCTGGCTGCCACCACACCCCTAGTGTCCCTCAGCAACACCACAGCCACCCCTAGTAACCCTGACCCTAACCCACAGCATCTAGCACAAGCCTCTGGGTGGCATCTGCATCCCCCCAGGCCATGTGGATCCACCCGACCCTGGAGCATTTCTATTTGGTTAACGCCACACCTTGGAAAGGACAAAGATAGCCCAGTGCATGTGAAAGTCCTCTGTGCACTGTGAAATGGAACCGTGCAGAAGCTGTGGTTGATGTGGAGCTGTTCTCTTGGGACTTGGTGGGAAAGGACAGGGAGCTTTCCAGAAAGACCAGACAGGAGGCTGGGGCTCGGCACTGCCCCATTCCTAATCCCCACTTCCCTAGAGCCGTCACCTCTTTGCTGCCTGGGGTGAGGGAATTCTCCCAACTCTCCAACACACCTTCGGGTGTCCCGAGACAGAAGTTGGCCTCTGCCTGGGTCCCTCAGCCTGGGTGCTGAGGTGTACCTGTTAACATCTGGCCCTACCCACACATCTACGGGAAGGTAGAACTTAGCAGAAGGGCAGGAGACCCTTTCCGGAGGAGCAACACTCAAGCCAAGTGCTGAGCTTCCATCTGGATCAGCAGAGCCCTGCTCTGGTGAAGGCCTGTGGCAATCCTCCCTCTGCTCCCCAGGCCAGGTCACCTCATAGCTGGGGCCCCTGGGGGTGTGCAGTGCCCAGCCTGCAGCTGGGAGACAGTGCATGGCCCAGGGCCCAGTGATCCAGCTACTCCCCCATCTGACCCCCACGCAGCTCCCGGCCATGTGTCAAGCCACTTGTACCCCAGGTCTCTCCCATCTCCTGTGTTACACTGATCCCCTTCCCTGAGACCTGCAGGAGCTCATCGACAGGGTTACAAGAGAATCGCAATCGGAGAAGAGCCCCCAGCACATGGAGAAAACAAGAAATGCTGGCCGCTGGCAGCACAGTTCCTTTCTCAGAGTCTCTGCTCTGCTCTTCCCTTGAGGATATTTTCTCTTCCCTCTATCAGAAAACCTGTTTGCCTTTCAGTTTCAACCCAATGCCACCTCCCACATTGCCCCTAAGTACCCACCCTCCTCAAGGAGGTATCTGCCCCTTCTCTGGGTCCTTGCTGTGGCAACCACACGCCATGTTATTGTGGTGGGCAGGCACTCGAGGCTCCCGGCTGAGGCTGCACTGCTTCAGAGTCCATCACCACCCTTCACCCCTGCACCGAGCCCCACACGCTACTAGCACATCACAGGGACTAAACTGCCGCTGGGTGGATTGGCTACAGGCCTTCTCCAGCAAGGAACATAGTTTATCTTCTTCCTTCCAGAAACCTGGCTTTAATCGAGGCGCTCACCTCCAGGACCGAAGTCAAGGTCTCCTCCACTCCAGCAGCCTTGAGTCCAAGGCTCTGCGTGCCCACAGCCAAGAACATTTCACCAACAGAGAGAGAGGAGAGAGTCAGAGAGAGAGCAGAGAGTCGGAGAGAGAGAGGCAGAGAGAGCACACACAGCCCTGGCCAGGAGCACCAGCTGCTGCTGTTATCAGTCTGCATTCTCTGGGAATGACAAACGTTCAACACAACAAATGAAGAAAAATGAACTATTTCCATTGCCTAAAATACTCCCATCCCCATGGGGCTTAAGATAAAAGAAAGAAGGGACAGGCATTGAATTGAAGAGAACGCAGGTGGCCATGAGTTCTATGAAATGCCCACGTGTGGCCACACTCCCCTCCCTGGGCACCCCTGCCTTTCTACCAGCATGCCCGGGCCTGCCCCCTGCCCTGGAGAACCAGGATACCCAGCTCCTGGGCAGAGAGACACAGGCTCTCACCCCATGTAGGATTAAATGAGGCTGACTCAAAAGAGCTTCTTCATAAATATTCACGCCCAGCCCAGAGGGGCTCCAGGCCTTAGAAAGAGCCAGAGCTCTGTTCACGCCCCGAGGTCAGAGTTCATCCCCAGAGGAGGTCCTGGGACCCTCATTCCTCTAATTACTCCTGAGAGCCTGGCCCAGATGGTAGAGATGGGATGGAAAGTCTCAGGTAACTCAGATGAGAAGCTAGGACCAGCGAGATGGAGCTACAGACTCAGGGCCTCCCCAGGTGTGCCCTCCAAAAGCACGCTGGAGCAACACACTGTGCACGGATGGACGGACAGACAGACGGATGGACGGACGGACGGACGGATGGATGGACGGACAGATGGACGTGATGCGCTGGAACGATCCCTGCCCCAGGAAGAGAGGAAGCTCTGACGCACACTGCAATATGGATGGACCTCGAAAACGTGACGCCGAGACAAGCCAGACACAAAAGGTCGCATGTCGTACAATCCACCCCTCGGGGAGTCATACTCGTAGACACAGAAGGTATAATGGGGGTTGCTGGGCTGGGGATGGGAATGGGGAGCCGGTGTTTCATGGGGCCGAGCTTCGGTTGGGGAAGATGAGAACGTTCTGGAGGTGGATGGTCACGACTGCACAGCAATGTGAAGGTGCCGAATGCCACTGGCTGAACTGTGCCCTCAAAATGGTTCACGTGGTAAGTGTTATGTCACGTGTATTTTATCACAATAAGAAAAAGGAGGGCCGGGTGCAGTGGCTTACATCTGTAATCCCAGCACTTTAGGAAGCTGAGGCAGGTAGATTACTTAAGGTCAGGAGTTTAAGACCAGCCTGACCGACATGGTAAAACCCTGCCTCTACTAAAAATAAAAAAATTAGCCAGGCATGGTGGCGGATGCCTGTAATCCCAGTTACTTGGGAGGCTGAGGCAGGACAATCAATCACTTGAACCCAGGGGGCGGAGGTTGCAGCGAGCCAAGATCATGCCACTGCACTCCAGCCTGGACTATACAGTGAGACTCTGTCTCAAAAAACAAAACAAAACAAAACAAAAACAAAAGAAAGGAAGGAGGAAAATGATGGAGGATGGGAGGAAAGGAAGAGTTCTGAACTTTGGAAGCGGGAGTGGCGTTCAGGGGCCCCCATTCCTGCTGGCTGAGCTCTTGCTCAGTGCTTCAATTACTCAGCAGGGAGGGAGATTGTCAGGACAACTCAAAAACTCCAAGGTGCAGTGAGAACCCCACCCAGCCCACCACTGGCCTCTCACCCACAGCTTCAAAGAGGGAAGGCCGGGGAAAAACCCCATGGTCATTAAATAGATTGTGTTGGGGGAAAGTTATCATTTCGGTAACATCGACGGAAACATCACGAAATTTCTGCTTCTGAGACACATGATCCCCATCCTTCCTTCCCTCTGGCAGCTTCAGGAGCCGCCTCGCCTGTTCCTGACTCAACACCAAAGCTCCCGGCAGATCCTTCACCTTCTTGAAAGCAGCTGGCCCGAGGTCTGACCCGGTATTGATCCTGCAAGTGCAGACAGGAGGCAGCCGGAGAAACTGAACGAGACTCCCATAATTACATAGAGATAAGACTATCAGGTGTAATTAAACAGTATCCACAGGCAGACCACTTGGCTACATCCTCCGTCTCTCCCCTCCCTCCTCCTCCTTTTCCCCAGGACTGCAAAATAAATTATCCTGTGAAGTCAGCAGAGGCTGAGCTATGGAAACAATTAAACAGAAATTAAATCTAATTCATTTATACTCTGAGCACAAGTGGATAATGTAGTTTTTTTTCTCTCTCTCTCCTCTTTTCGCCTTGGTGTTAGAGAGGACTATTATGGGAAATTAATCACGAGACATGGCAGTGAAAGTGATCTATCACTCTTTCGAGCGCACAGACCGACTGTATATGATCTATGACAGCAGCTACAAATGTGGAAGTGACAAGTGACGCTGTTTGGGAGAAGGGGGCAGGCGGGGATGGGGGCGCCTCACGGAAGCGCATGTGATGGCCTGGCCGGGGCCCCAAGTCCTCTGGGTCGGATGGTGCTGGAAAGTGCCTCACACGCGAGTTTCCCTGGGCTTGCTCAGGTGTCTCCAAAGCCTGGCTCATACCCACGTGGGGGAAACGCCGTAATCCCCGAAGGCTGGGGGAGCTGGGGCCTGGACGGCTGTGGGGAGGCCTACTGGATTTTTCTCCCACCACTGGAAGGGCAGGCCTGGCGGAACAGCCCCTGGGAGGAGGGCCTGCAAGAACAAGACAGGCCTCAGGCTCCCCGTCCAAAACCGGGGGTGAGGCCCCCTGCCCTGCCTTCCCTAACAGAAGCAACATGGTACGGAGTAGGGGGCAAATGAGCAAACCCACAGGAAGGCATTGAGGAAGGAAAGCCGCAGAGTGGTGTCTAGCTCCAGGCCCAGTGAGGCTCGCTCCAGCTTTCCTGCTTTCAAGAGAAACGATTTGGAAAATTGTGTTCCCGTCGTAGGAAGGGTGGAGATGGCATAAATAGAACATTTCCTCCAAATGAAGGGAGGGCCGAGGCGGCCACCGCCAGGAACGGCTGGAAGGAGAAAGCCAGCCATCGCAGGAGACGCGTCTTCAGGATGCCGTACCCGGGAAGCCCCAAGAGAAGCCCGGGGCTGGCAGGTCCCCCTAAGGCCTGGGGACACCAGGCCCCCAAAACAGATGCTCTGGAGGTAAACCAAGGAGCTGGGGAAGCCCGAGCTTTGAACTCAGCACAAAAATCGGAAGAAACAAAGGCCAGTTTCTATTCTGCTTCTCTCTTGAAGGGCAGGCAGCCTTCTCGGCAGATGGGGCCATCACTGGGAGCCCGCACACCCCATGCCCCCACCCCCAGGGCTCACACGCCCCACAGAGTCCTCCTGCCATGCTCTCAAGGAAGCAGAGCAAGAGACCTGCCAGTGACGGCAAGCAAAGGCGTGTCCTGCAAGTCCTAAACCCTCTGGCCCTGGAATGGCCCTGGCTTTGCAGCCCACCCAGCTCAGAGGTGGGACTGAGCTAGTCAGGACCAGGGCGGGTATGGGGAACAGAGCCCCTCAAGAGGGAGGGGGCCACAGCCCTGCTTCCCTGCTGAGAGGAGACGGCTCCCCACCCGTCCCCTCCCCTTTACCTGTCCTGTCCATGCTGTCAGGATCACAGCATCCATCATCACACTGTCAAGCGTCAGTCTTGCCTGGAAGGTTTGGCCCTTGACCCTGGCTCCTGGGAGGTCACCCCTAAGCCCTTGGAATATCCTGCCTGAAAGAGCATCCCTGTTTACCTTGGGCCCCACCATGTCAGCTTGACCCCCGGAATGGCTGGAGACTGAGGTCAGTGCCTGAGTGGTCAGTCACGTCTCCATGACTGAGACCCAGTAAAACTCTGGACACCAGGGCTGGGGTGAGCGTCCCTGGCTGGCAACATCCATATGTGCTGTACCGCATCACTGCTGCGAGAGGACCAGCGGAGCTCCTGGCTGGTCCCCGGGACCCTATCCTGCCTCTGCGCTGCTCCCCATGGCTGGTTTTCATCTGCATCCGTTCACTAGAATAAGCTGTCACCTTGAGGATGGTGGCTGTGCCAAGTTCTGAGTCCTTCTAGCAACCCTGAACCTCAGTGGTCCACAAAGCACATTGAAAGTCACCAAGCCAGGTCTCCGCTATGCAATCGAGCACACCGAGGCCCAGGCTTGAGTGAATTGCCCAAGTCATGCAGCTCCATGGGTGAGGGGGCTGGGACCAGTGTCCCTCCCAGCCTTGCCCCTGCCTCCTCCCCTGTGGAGTAGGGCTCACCGGGCAATGTGTCAGCCAGTGGCGGTGTGACAACGCCCCAGGCGGGCAAAGCAGGTGACGAGGCAGCAGGGCAGGAGACAGCAGGGGTGGAACGCAGGCTGCTCCCCGTCAGCCGGAGACTGCGGACGTGCAGGGCAGCTGCCAACCTGCATCTCCGGGGACAGCAGTGAGGACTAGAAAGAGCACGTCGGGCCAAGGCGGGGAGTAGCCTAGAACTGCAACTGGGCGAGCTGCCCTCCTGTGTGTACGTGCCAGGGTCCAGGGGTCAGGTGCCAGGAACACAGGATGCACATTAAAACCCCAGCCTGTACTCCCACACCCAGACACACGTTCCCACACCGCCTGCCCCCTGCCACCAGCCCACCAGCCACCTCCCTCTGCCCTGCCTCATGCACAGGACCAGAGGCCTAGAAGTGATTAATGTCCTCGGCTGCCTGAGCCTGGCATCTCGGCCTGGGGACAGCCAGCGCCACACCGCAAAGAGGCCAGCACCTGCCACGGGGCCTCAGGCTGGCGAAGCACAAGGGTGGGGTTCACGTTGGATGGTAGGGAAAGAGTCGGGCCCTCCCGACTGGCCGGGTGCCACACACGGCCTCCCCCGGCAGACACACTCGCACACAGCTTCCAGACTGGCTTCTATTTGAAGTCGCCCCATGATCCCCACCAGATCCAGCTACACGAATTATAGGCTTCAGAGCAAAATGCAACTGGGAGGCCCTTATTTGAATCTCACAATGGTGACGGCAGATCGCTGAGCCAAGCACAAGCCCTCCCGAGCAGGGAGCACATGGGTGAAGCCAGCTTGGCCCTGCTGCCAGCGCCACTCCTGGCTGTCTGGGAGGGGCCAGAAGACACGCAGAGAGGATGGGAGGCGTGAGAGACACAGCTTGTCCCCCTTACACCAGGTAAAGCCAGGCACCTGCTGCTCAGTGACCCCAGCAATGCACCAGTACATACAAGCATGCACAGACACACGCACACTCATGCTCAGACACACACTCAGACACACACACACAGAGACACACATTCTCATGCCCAGGCACACACTCACACACTCACAGACACACGCACACACAGATACACACACATGCTCAGACACACACACACTCATGCTCAGAAACACACAGACACACATTCATACACACATTCACACACTCACACTCACACTCAGACACAGATGCAAACACCCTCAGGCACAAACTCACATACACAGACACACACTCACATACACTCACAGACTCACTCTCATACACACACACACAGAGATACACACATTCAGACACATATTCACACACACACACGCAGATATATACTCACACACAGACACATACGGATACATTGACAGACACACATTCACACACAGACACACTCATGCACAGACACATACTCCACAGACATACACACACATTCACCTGCAGACACATGTATAGACACACACACAGACACATACTCATATACACTCACACACAGATACATTCATGCATAGACATATGAACTCACAGACACACTCAGACACACACAGAGACACACTTATACAGTCACACAGGCACACACACACATACATGCACAAATACATAGACGCACACACAGACAAGTGTAGACACACAAAAACACACAGCCACACATGCACATATATATTCTTAAGGCACTTTTTTGCTAAATAAATTTTATCTCGGGTCATTCAAAGTCCTAGATAACTGTGCAGCCTAACTAATGTCCATTGCCAGTGAAGTGGACATGGGAGTTTTTCAGTGAAGTCAGTGGCTCAGGACGCAGGGCCAGAGTGAGTGGCAAAGGAGGGCTCTGCTGCTGCTCCTGCCGCTGGCGACAGGCTGACCTTCACCCAGTGGAATCTGGGACCAGTGCAGGCCACACTGGAGGGGAGACCCTGGAAAAACTCAGGCAACCGGAATTACTGCTAAAATGTGTGATTGCTTCTAATACTGAGAAACTGTTTTCACGGCACTGTGTGGCCTCCTGAACAGCTCCCCCCTCTCCAAGTCTCCACCTTTGAGGAGCTGGTTCTCTGGTGCTGTTTTTCTGGAACGTTCTCTGCCATTATTTTTCTAGAAATTGCTCTAACCCAGAGGCCCTGTGTCATGTCCTAAAGGCAGCCCTGAGCCTCAAGTCCACCAGTCTCTAGAGATTCTCTCCCTCCTCAAAAACCATCCTCAGGAGCTAGAGGCCCCCAAACTTCACGTCCAGACACAGACTCTCCTGCTGGCACCAGGGCTGGAGCCTCGAGGGGCCATCCCCACCGCACACCACCCCTGAGCTAACTTTTACCCAACTCCAACTATTTTCAGGGTACATTTGGGTGTTTTGAGAGATCCTTAGTTGTATTAAGACAGTATCATATTTAAAGTCCTCTCACCCGACACACACACCACCTCTCCCCACTGAAAGGATACGAAATTCACCTCAGGAATGTCAGATCTCATCCAAAGTGAAGAAGAGCGCTGGGTGTGGTGGCTCATGCCTGTAATCCCAGCACTTTGGGAGGCCAAAGCAGGCAGATCACCTGAGGTCAGGAGTTTGAGACCAGCCTGGCCAACATGGTAAAACCCTGTATCTACTAAAAATACAAAAATTAGCCAGGCATGGTGGTTGATGCCTGTAATCCCAGCTACTAGGGAGGCTGAGGCAGGAGAATCGCTTGAACCTGGGAGGTGGAGGCTGCAGTGAGCCAAGATCGTGCCATTGCACTCCAGCCTGGGTGACGGAGCAAGACTCCGTCTCAAAAAAAAAAAAAAAAAAAAAAATGCGAGGAAGCTCTGACGCAGGCTACAACAGGGACGGACTTTGAGGACATTACGCTGAGTGAAATCAACCAGGCAGAAAAGGACAAATCCCGTAGATTCCACTGATTATGAGGTTCCCAGAATAGCCAAATCCATAGGGACAGAAGGAAGAATGGAGGTTACCAGGGGTGGGCGGGGGGGGTGGTTGGAAGAATGTGGAGTTGTTTCTGGGGGACAGACTTTCCGTCTGGGAGGAGGAAAAAGCTCTGGAGATGGGTGGTTGGTGGTGACAGCTGCACAACAAGGTGAATGCTCTTCATACCACTGACTTCTAAACAGTTATGATGGCAAATTTTGTGTGATGTATATTTTATCACAATCTAAAAAGCAAAGTTTAAATGTCTCAAGTATGGAACTGAACTTGCCTAAATGTCACCAGTCACCACAAAACCCCACCATGTTTCAAGTGTTCAGAGGGCGGGAAACGGGCTGGAGGGAGGAGAGGTCCTTCTGTGCTTTTAGACCATCCCTGAAATGTTGACGAGGAAGCTTCCGTGACTCTTCTCGCGTTCCTCATGGTGAAGAGACCCAAGTCCTCAGTGGTGACTTTCTCTCTATTTTGAGTTCTGTTGTCCCTGGTGAGCCAACCAAAAGAGGATGTGATCAACGGCCCCACTGGTTCATGGACAGAGAGTTACTGAGCCTGGTGGAGCTTCAGGTGAACACGCAGCTGCCAGGATTCCGGTGAGGGATAAGGCGAGCTGCCTGCCCTCGGGACTCACAACCCCGTGAGGTAGAAGGAGACGGGCAAACACAAATTAAACACAAGGTGATAAAATGCAAAACGAATAAAAGGCGAACCTTCTAAACTAACCAGCAAATTTTGAGTGGTCCTTGATTTCAGAAGGTAGATAAGAGTTCGGTGTCCTAATACCTTATCCCCCACAGCCTCTCCACACCCTGTACCTCAGTCTCCTCTGGCCACCTCGGTAGCACTGGAAAACAGGGCCAGAGTTTCACAGCCTCGAGTGGAGGTTCGGGTTTCTGTCCTGCCCTCATGACCCCCTTGTTGCTCTTCCCTTCTGGCCCTCAGTTTTCCCATCATTAAAGCCAGGGAGTTGGCTTAAATGGTCCTTAAGATCCCTTTGAAGTCCTGCATTCTATGATTGAGGACCTTTGAGTTTTCCTCCTGAGAGAGGATTCCACGATCACAGAGCATTCTGAAAATAAAATAATCCTGCTCCCCATTTGGGGAGCCAAACAATGAGTTTGGCAGAAGGATACTGCAGACAATGTTTGGGCAGGCTTACCAACACACGGTAGACATGCTGCAGGTCCAGAGCCATTTCCCTGGACCCAATATTTACAAACACTGTCTCAGCATTCAAGCAGGCAAACAGCTTCACAGGAGTTTAATGGAGACCTCTCCTCCCCCAGCTTAATGGAGGCAGCCTGCTCTCTCCTCGGCAACCTCCCAATGGTTTTAAAGAGGAAAAACACCCACACCAAAACACACCTTCACTCTCACGGCGGGCATTTAGGCCAGCTCTGGGATTTCACTGCCAGATGACTACCTTGAATCTGTGGCAGCATCCCCCTCCTAGGATGCCAACCTCAGGTTGTGGAAGCTCTTTCCTCCCTCCACCAACAACGTGCAGAACTGGGGGCTGAATTCTGCTGCCCCCAGCTGTGCTGGGAACGTGGAGCAGGCACGGGCACTGGGGGTTAGATCCTGCTGTCCCCGGCTGTGCTGGGAGTGTGGAGCATGCACGGGCACTAGGGGTTAGATCCTGCTGCCCCCGGCCAGGCTGGGAGCATGGAGCAGGCACGGGCACTGGGGGTTAGATCCTGCTGTCCCCGGCCGGGCTGGGAGCGTGGAGCAGGCGCGGGCACTGGGAGTTAGATCCTGCTGCCCCCGGCCGGGCTGGGATCGTGGAGCAGGCACAGGCACTGCATCTTCCAGCACATGGCTCTGCCCTGCAGCAGGTTTGTAAAGGGAGCCCCAGTTTGCATAGCACCTCGAACATGGCGTCATGGGTGGGTTCAAGCCAAATGAATATGCCTCTGCCCCACAGCAGGTATAAAGGGAGCCCCAGTTTGCATAGTGCCTCAAACACAGCATCATGGGTGGGTTCAAGCTGAATTTTCCCAGGCCCTGTTTGGTTCTGTCCCACTGAGTGCTTAAGATCTCCATGATTCCATAATTGGCTAACAAGGATTCTTGCATATTATTCACTGTCAGACAGCAACACCCTGCCATGTTCCTCAAAGCATATTGCCCTCAAGGGCTCTGGCATAGAAAGAGACCAACCATGTCTCCCAACCTTTCGGGGTGCCCTGTAAACCAGAGTTCGGCACTGTTGACATTTGGGGTGGGAGCGTTCATTCCTAGTTGTGGGGCCGTCCTGTGCATTGTGAGGTGTGGGGCGGCGCCCCTGGGCCCCTCCCACTGGACACCAGGAGTACCCCACCTCCAACTGAGAAAATGCAAGATGTCTCCAGACATTGCCAAATGTCTCCCAGGGGCAAAATCACCCCCTAGTTGACAACCCTGCCATAAACTAAAGCACCACAGGCACATCAGGGGGCAAGAATCACCATTCTCCTAAAAAAGAGTGAGCCAGAGGCCAGGGCCTCCTGTACTCATTACATGGAGTCACCAAGTTACAGGTGAGTTTGCCAAAAAGTGAGAAAGACTGGTCTTCAATTCCCTGGAAATGCTTCCCAGTCTTCCCGGAGAGGCCAGCTGCCAAAATCAGCTGGATTTCTATAACACTGCACTCTCTCTCACCCCCATTCTAGAATTATCTGCACCTCTGTAAAGTTTCTATAATCACATATGTGTAATCAAATCAAAGTTATTAGGCTTGCCAGGAGCTCAATGTCTAAAGGAACATTGCTGGAATTCCTTTGGTAGTATATTATAATTCCAATCACCATCAGCTATTTTTCTAAGCTTGGGTTTTTGTAGAGGAAAGTTGTTTCCTTGTTTGAGTATATATTCTATGAGTACATTTTAATTCAAAAGGGATCAAAACTCATTTTTTCTTTAGAATTTCAACCCGTCTCTTTTGATAACTGGAAAAATGCTGGAATCCCCCAGCCAGGACGGGAATCGCTGACCTACAGCCTGGGAGGAATGTCCAAGAAAAGTGGCTGGATTCGGTAGGAAAAGCTGGCTGCGGAGACAAGCCACCGCCACCCCCGACGCCCATTGGCTCTGCTGCAGCTCAAAGGTTTGCCTCCAGGCTGCTTCCAGGTTGGGGTACACCAAGGGCACTGACATCATTCAGCCGCAGTGCAGGAGACTGAGCCAGGAAAGGAAGTCCATGCAGCCAGCACTCAGCCATCTTACCTGGAGGTGATGCCAACACTGCCAGTCACAATCCCTCAGGGACAGCTAGCAAGTCGTGTGGCCCCACTTAGGAGCAATGGGGGCAGCACCATGAGGGGAGTGTGACTCTCAGGTGGTCACCCACAGAGGCTCAGCCAGAGCAGCCGTGAACCCTGCCTGGAGGAGGCACCCAGAGGCAGCCCCCACGTGCTCATGATGAAGCCAGCCTCATCTACGAAACGGGACCATGCGTTGAGCCAAGGGGCTTCCTTCCCGAAAGAGAAGAGAACCCAGGAAGGTCATCATGCTTTTTGTCACCTATCACACGATCCTAAATCCTAGGGAATTTCTGCAAGGCTCTGTCTCCCCCACTGACAAAGAGTGAGGTCAGGACAGTGGCCTGAATGCCCAGAGGGGTCCCCAGACCCACTCTTGGACCAGGTCATGAGATAGGAAGCATCCTGATTGGTAGCAAGCGGTCACAGCAGAGGACGGTGGGGTTGGCAAAGGGAAAAACCACAAAGGCAATAGGGGAAGGACACCGCCGTCCCAGACAAACCAAGTCCTGCTGGCTGGATGTGAAATGGACATGAGCACTCAATTCCGTTGCCCTGGCACATGGATTTGAAGGGTCATGGCATGGCATGGCACAGACGAACCAGGCAGGCCTCATTCTCTGCAGAGGGTTTTGTACAGACAGTGATTCACCTTGCACCTTCCCGTTATACCCACTTTGGGTGAGGGAACTGAGTGTATGAGAGGGTTTGGAAAAAAACCATCGTGTGACACCAGGTCAGCCCCCTTCTGCTCTTAGCTCTGCAGCCAGCCACGCTGGGGGCTACAAGGTAACCAGACACAGAAGGACCCTACAGCTGGAAGACTCACAAGTCACCTGCCAGCCCCATGACCAGTGGCCAATCACCCAGGTCAGGCATCTGCCTCTGCCCCCACCCTGGGCAGCCTGAGCTCCACCTCTGTCCTCCTGGCTGGATCCTATCTTCTCTTCCCGCCACTCTGAGCTACTCGTGCCTCTAGGCACAGAAGTACCTCTCTGTCACCCACCCAGACAAAGGAGAATCCTTTAGCTCCACTTGGTCTCCTGTCTGCACCTGCAGATGCAGAGCACGCCTGCCACCTCTTCCCTGCCAGGAGCTTCAATTCAGCTGGCTGGAAGCTAAGCCCTTCCTTTTCTTTCTTTTCTCTCTTTTCTTCCTCCAATTGCCCTTCTAGGAGAGAGAAGAAAAGCCAGGTCTTTTTGGAAACGCCCATCCTGCCATTGCATATAGAAGATCCACCAGCGTTGAAATCTCAACACTAAAAAAGAACCTGGGGGAGCACGGTTCCGCAGCTGTGCCTGGTACTTCTGTGCTCAGCTACTCAATGGGCTTTGTACCCTCTCCTGGCCAACTCCCTCCCCCACCAGCTTTGTCTCTCTCGTGTCTATTTTAGTGGCTGATCAGTGTGCCTCTGTTTCCCAACCCAGGGCTTACGCATGTGTATTTCTATACATTATTCCCTCCACGGAGGCTTCTGAGCCATGAAAATGGCTCCTTATGCAAATCAAGGGCTCCTCCATCTGCTTCCGATATCCCCCACTTCCCCTTCATAACCTGTTTGAGGGGATGCGGTACAGGCAGCAGATGATGCAACTTTATTTTTGTAAACCCAGTTGGTCCTGGAGTGCTGGCAGCCACAATAACAGGAGAGTATGCCTGTTGCTGCCTCTCAGTGAGAAACCAGCCAGGAGGGGCTTCTGGGGCAAAAGGGAAGGGGCCGCTCAGGGTCTCAGCAGAGAGGCTGATGGAGTCCTTGCCCTCTCCGCTCCTTAACACCTTCCTCTTTCTGCCGAGTCAGGGCTTGCTGTGGATTGAATTGTGCCCCCCACCAAACAAAAGACACATCGAAGCCCTAACCTCTGAGTACCTCTGAGGAGGATCTTAGTTGAACCTCTGAGTACCTCTGAGGAGGATCTTAGCTGAACCTCTGAGTACCTCTGAGGAGAATCTTAGCTGAACCTCTGAGTACCTCTGAGGAGGATCTTAGCTGAACCTCTGAGTACCTCTGAGGAGGATCTTAGCTGAACCTCTGAGTACCTCTGAGGAGGATCTTAGTTGAACCTCTGAGTACCTCTGAGGAGGATCTTAGTTGAACCTCTGAGGTACCTCTGAGGAGGATCTTAGTTGAACCTCTGAGGTACCTCTGAGGAGGATCTTAGTTGAACCTCTGAGGTACCTCTGAGGAGGATCTTAGTTGAACCTCTGAGGTACCTCTGAGGAGGATCTTAGTTGAACCTCTGAGGTACCTCTGAGGAGGATCTTAGTTGAAACTCTGAGGTACCTCTGAGGAGGATCTTAGTTGAACCTCTGAGGTATCTCTGAGGAGGATCTTAGTTGAACCTCTGAGGTACCTCTGAGGAGGATCTTAGTTGAAACTCTGAGGTACCTCTGAGGAGGATCTTAGTTGAAACTCTGAGGTACCTCTGAGGAGGATCTTAGTTGAAACTCTGAGGTACCTCTGAGGAGGATCTTAGTTGAAACTCTGAGGTACCTCTGAGGAGGATCTTAGTTGAAACTCTGAGGTACCTCTGAGGAGGATCTTAGTTGAAACTCTGAGGTATCTCTGAGGAGGATCTTAGTTGAACCTCTGAGTAACTCTGAAGAGGAGTTTAGTTGGAGACCGGGTCTTTGCAGATGTAATTAAGTTGGAAGTTAAGATGAGGACATTTTGGAGTAGGGTGGGCCCTACATCCAATATGGCTGGTGTTGTCCCAAGGAGAGGAGGGGACGCAGAGACACATGTAGCGGGGAAGGCCGTGTGAAGATGGAGGCAGAGGCTGGAGTGAGGCAGCCACCGTCACGGAGCACTGCGGGCTGCTGGGAGCCACCAAAGCCAAGAAGAGGGGAGGGAGGACTCTCCCCTAGAGGTTTCAGAGGGAGCACAGCCCTGCCGACACCCTCCCCTCGCAGGGGATGACCGCCCAGCAGCCCCTCCCATCTCACAGGTGCCATTGTGACTGGGACAGTGTCTGTCTTCACTCTCCACCACCCCTCAGCTCCTGCTTCAAGGCCTCAGGGTAGGTGCTCAAAACATATTTGGCAGAATGAAGGCAAAGTGTTAAGTAACTGTCCCCAGATAACAGTACAGGAGCTGCAGGTAGAGGTGGGGACATGGAAACACACCTCCATGTGAATGGATGTTATCTCTTGTGAGATCTCATTTCACACCCGAAGGACACTTACATTCCAGTCTGAAGCTGCTTTCCCTGGTGAAGGGTACCCAGGATTCCACGCACTTTTGCAACTTTCTATGAGTCTATCGTTATCTCAAAACAAAAGGCTGGGGGATGGGCGGTGCATTTTCTTTTTGCTTTGACAAGAGGCTGCAAAGCCCAGCAAAGGTTGACCCATCCCCCCACCACATCATCCATCCCCCCACTGCATCACCTGATCCTGAAAGTCCAGAAGACAGGGTCTGACTTCCCAGGAAGGAAAGCATTTAGGGAGAACTGTCCCTTCTAGTCCTATGTTTTCAATCCTCCACGGAACCAGTTGCATGGCTCACAGCAGACAGAGGGAGACTGGGGTGCAGGAGTGGGATACGTGCAAAGAAGCGGCTGGCTATAAAGTGGGGGCGGGGCGGCTGGCCAGCAGCATGGCACCCTGGGAGGGAGGTGGCTGATCCTGCAGTGAGAAGGCACGAGGGGCCCTGCCGAGGCCCCAAGAGGGAGGAGGATGCTTGTGTGAGGTCAAGGAGTAGAGGACACACGTCTATGGCAGAGGGAAAACTGGTACCACTAGCCCTGGGGACACCACTGAGATGATGCTGGGGTCTTGGCGTGCTCCCAGTTGGAGGAGCCAAGGCAGAGGAAGGAGGGAGAGTGAGGAAGGAAGGGTCGAGGACACTGCTCATCCTGCCCCCGTCCCCTGAGGCTCTAGAAGAGGGGCTGGCAAACTCTGGCCAGGGCCAAACCCAGCTCCCGCAGTTCCCCGAGCTCACCGCCTGTGCTTGTGAACAACATGTTGCTGGGACCCAGCAAGCTCCCTCACGTTCATCCATGGCTGCCTTCCTGCTGCATGGCACAGCCACGTGGCTCTGAGAGGCTGAGACCGTCTGGCCTGCCAGGCCTGGAATATTTACAACCTGGCCCTTGACAGAAGTAGTTCGCCGACCCCTGCTCCAAATCACCTCCGCCACGGAGGAGCCAACGTGAGCTTCCACAAAGCCTGGATGGAAGGGGCTTTTTAATGAGATGAGGCGGCATCGAGCACAGCCCACAGAGAAGAGGAATCAGCAAAGTGAGTTTTCTTCGTTCTCACCCTGGAGAAAACCTCCAGCTGCGCACCACGGAGAGAGCGGACTTTGCGGGGACCAAGCTGGGGTGAGGCACCTGCTCTGTTATCAATTTAAAGTTGTATTTTCAAAGCAGGGATGTTGCCATGGAGTGGCAGAATTGTCCTGATCACCCTGGCCCTCGTCCCTCTGCAAATAAACCCCCCACACATGGCACCATCCACCAACAGAGCGTTCTTGCCCAAATCTGACAAAGAGTATGAAATGCGTAAGGCCCGGAGCCACACCTCCTCCGCCTTTGTGCCGCAGCCCTGGGCCCAGCGACAGCTCCCCCGGGGCCAACTGATGGTAGTTTACTTTGAGGCCATGATGGAATCCATCCACAAAAATTCACCACCAAGAGGCAGCCCAGCCCTGCAAGCCAGACCACAGACACCGGAGGGGAGGATGGCCGCGCCAGCAGTTCCCTTGATCAGCGCCAGCCTGTGTAGGCCCTGGAGCTTCAAAGATGAATGAGACTCTGCCCCAGCCCTCGGGTGCCCGCAGTAGGGCTGCAGAAACCATGAAGAAGCCCAGACGGGACAATCACCACAGTGTGATGTTCTGGGGAGGTGCCCACATGCCACGGGACCACAGAGGACGGAGCTTCCGGGAGCTTCCAGAGCAGCTACTCCAAGGCCGTCTATACTGGGAAAGGGGGTCTGTTTGCAGCAGTGGATTCTAAGTAACTCACGTAAATATTCCAGGCCTGGTGGGTTAGACGATCTTGGCCAGTCAGAGCTACGTGGCTGTGCCATGCGGCAGGGAGGCCGCCATGGATGAACCTGGTGGAGTCATATTGTGGGCTGGTGGCATTCTCGGCCCTCTACCCTAAGGTCGCTGGGGCTTTGTGCCCCAGTCCAGGGGCTCCTCCCTGCCCAGGACTTAGCAATCGTTTGCGCAGAGCCTGCCCACTTTCTCCTTGGAAGAACGGACAGATTCCTTCCCAGAAGGTGCTACACAGAAAAGCCCCATTGTCACTCCCAAGCCCCCAGACCCCACTTCTCAGCCCCCCCAGACCGTGTTTGCCCATGGGGGTGGGGTCTCCTGCTGCCGGCCCAGGAGGGTCTGCAGCACAGGTGCCCACCCTCCCTGCCAGCATCTATCGCCGCCCAGAAGCCCCAGGTGGGCATGAGGAGGCTGCCTGCGTGTGCGGAGGAGGGCGGCCCTGGCGAGCAGGTGGGCCCGGGCAGCTTGGTGGCTAAGTGTTCTCGGCATCTGAGGCGGCTTCACTTTTCGGCAGCCAGTGAAGGACAAGCACCCTGTAAATTTAGAACGCGTGATGGCTGGCTGCTTTTGGTATTCATCTGAGTGCATGGGGGAGACGGAATAATCCACCCATGGTCATGCCCTTACATCCCAGCCCATGTCGCTGCCTGCAGAAGGGAAAACCTTTCCCAAAAGTAAAAAGGTGATGGGCCCCTCTAAGGCCAGTCCCAACACCAGCCTTGGCCGCCTCCCAAGGGGACCCTCCTCTCCTTCTCACATTTAGCTAAAAATAAAGCCCTTTTTGGCAGCAAACGCACCCAGTTTCCCCAGAACATAAGCTCCCCGGGAATCTAGAAACGAAAGAGCTCTACCTCTTATCAAGCCCAGACGGATTCCTGAAAATCTGTGTCCAGGCAATTTGTGCAAATCAATCACGTTCTCCGTGACTCACCTTCATCTGGGATGCATCCCTCACAGCTGACCGCCAGGCCACTGACCACCCGCTCTGCACACAGCAGGCTGGACAGTGCCGGCCTGCAGCAAACCCTGCAAGAGGGGCCAGCTGCTGCAGGGGAGGGTCCTCAAGGGATGTGGACCCTTGAACTCAGATTCTGCTGTGCGTGTTGGGAGGTCAGGTTCCCACAAAGTGAGGCAGGCCTGAATGCAGATGACCCTGCCGTGGATTTTTAGACCTTGGCCTCATTCCTTCTCAGGTGGCAGCGCCAGAATTACCCTGGAACCTCTCACAAAAGTTGTCCTCAGGGCAAAAGATCTGAGTGTGAATAACTGCACTGGAAAGGGGAAGGGGAGGAGGAAGAATGAGGCTCAGTTCCCGCTTTGTACACGTTATCCCGTGCAGCTCCTAAAGGCAGAATAGGGTTGGCCCAAGGCCAGCCAGCTCCAGGCTGGGACTCCATGCAGATCCTAGGGCGGCACGGAGGGGATTGAGGTGGGGCCCAGGTGAGCACATTTGCACTGCAGAGAGAAGCCTCTGGATTGGGACAGAGGAGGAACCAGGTTGCATGCAGGGATGCTCAGCCAGAGCTGATGAGGGTGCAGTGGCTGCAGAGACGGACAGAAAGGGTCAGATCCAAGGTGAGTGGACTGGGCAGGGGGCCACATGTGGGAGGCTGGAGGATTGGGAGTAACCGAGGTCAGCGATGGAGGCCCACACTCCGGAGGCTCACACTCCAGGCTAGGAGTCACTGAGGCCACCACACAGAGCTCGCTTTCCAGGAAGGAGCAGCCAGGGGCCCCTGCCTCGTCCCTACTCTTGATAAGGGTGGAAAGGGGTTGTGGGGACAGAGTCTTGGCCTTGCTGCCCTCACATCGCCAGCACAGTACTAGAATCCTGGGACACAAGCAAAGGCCACAGGGACCGATTCCTGCCGTATGGTTCTCTTTCATCAGGTGACTATTAAACACGTGTGTGTGAATGTGTGCACGCATGCACGCCGCGTGCCGGGGAAGGGGTGGCCCCTGTCGAAACTGCTCTCAGCAGGTAGGTGTTTGATGTCAGCTGACAGACGGAAGCTCTGGCAGCGGACTTTGCTGGTTTGTACCAAGGGAAGGGGCTGTCCCCAGCTGGACTCAGCATTCCTTCAATGAAAGAAAGACGCAGCGCTTGCCCTGTCTCAAGTCCCAGGCAAGGTCTTGACTCCTGTGATTCCTTTTAGTTTTCACATCCCTGTGAAAGAGGCGTTGCCCCCATTTTCTAGATGAAGGAAACTAAGCTTAGAGAAGTTCCTAAGAACCAGCTGGTGGGCAGCTGGGATTTGAACCCGGCCATTTCACATCTACTTCACGGCTTCTGCCCTGTATTTCCCTGGTAGGACGGTCCCAGAGCTGGGACAGGCTGCGCTCTTTGTCCTCCCCAACTGGAGGCAGAGAGTCGAGTCCAGGCCTCGAAAATCCTCCCAAGCCTGCACCTGGCCATGCCCACTGGCTGGCGGCGGCAGAACAGAGGAATAGTGACATTGTCAGCAAGGGTGGTGATAAAACCACCCCTCCGTGCTCAACATAAAACCCACGGCTCCATGCTCAACATGGTCTGCACCTGTCAGGGAGGGGCCTCCAGGTTCTGGCATGACTGTTTCTTTCTCTCCTGGCCGACTGGGGGAGTTTTCTGAAAAGCATTTCCATTACTTCAACCCTCACAAAAATCAGCATCAGTTCTGCCCAGCCCAGGGTGCCCCGAGCACGAGGCATAGATACCCCGTGATGGGGAAGGGGAAGTTCTCAGGGTGTGGCCCCCTTGGGGAGAGCCCAGGGGCTGGTCATGGGTGCTCTGCAGCACAGGAGGGCGGCCTGGGTCATCTCTGGTCAGGGAGTCTGAGCAGCCTCTAGAAAGATCCGTGGTATCACTTTTTCCTTATTATAAAAGTTATACATATTCACTGTAGAAAATTTAGAAACTACACATATGCAAAAAGAAGAAAATAAAAATAACCCATAATCCCACTAACCCGAAATAACTCCTGTTAACATTTTGAGCATATATACACTCCCAGACTTTCCTATGCATAGAATATATATTTTGGGTTCTAAGTGGGATCATACTGTACATTCCATTTTGTAACTTTTTTCCATTTAACTCTATGTCATACCAAATCATTAACTATTCTTCCACAACAGCATTTTTAAATGGCTGAATTAGCCAAAAAATGCTAAAGGGACAGTTGAGGGCAGGAGAGGAAATTTTACAACACAGAAACTTGCAATTAAGCATTAAATATGAAAATGCCCTTTGTAAACAAACGTATTTTCTCTCTTTAGTCCAAATTCTACAATACTGAAAAACGAAAATGTCATCCAACTTGAGACAGGAGACCTCATCACCCATAGCTGGTGACGGCTTCAGGAGGAGCCAGCATCACCGTTCAGAAGGGCTGACCAACTCTCCCTGCAGGTGGGAAGTTGTCTAGATATTTCTGAGGCTGTAGGATTGCAGTCGTCGGAACATTGTCAAGCCATTCCCCAGCGAGATGCTCAGGAGTGGCTCAGAGGGAAGTGCGAGAGGTTAGAATCCAAATCCAAGGGGATCCCACAGGACTCCCATCAGCTGTGCCAAGAGCAGGGTGTGTCCCTCACATATGAAATGGGAGCCCTGTGGGGTCTGTCGGACGCTCCCCAGGTCCTGGAGGGGCTGACATCCTTTCCAGTCCAGCCTCGGAACCAGCCAGAGGCTGTTCCACACCACTGGTCCCTGAAGCTTGGTAGCAAATCCAAGAAAGAAGGTGTTCCTGGGGGTAGAACCAACGATGAATGGCCATTGCCGTGCCAGCCCCAAGACCCACCGTGACCTAACAGCGGTGTCTGGAGAAGAAATCATGCTTGTAAAACATCACCATGGCCAAGCGTCTGTGTCTCCCCAGTTTATTCAGGTTTCTTTTCTCAATGTGCTTTAGGGAAGCCCCTTCAGGAAAACGCCCACCTGCCATGTGCAAAATGAAGACAGAGGGAGATCGTCGCCCCCTTGGAAGTCGGTTTGACAAGTGCCCCAGAGACTGGGCCCACAGAGACAAAGACCAAGGGGAGAAATATGGGAGACTCGGCTCTGGGGGACTGCCATGTGGGCAGCTCTCATGCCCAGAGGGATCCCAGCTGAATTGGTTAGGATGCTTTCAGCTGCACCCAACAGAAACCTGACCCAAACTGGCTGAAGCCATGAGGAAGCGTGCCAGTCATGTGACGGGAAGTCCAGGCTGTGGCAGCTGCGGGGCTGGGTGATTCAGCCTCTCTCTATGCCGCAAGGACACGGGTCCTGTCTCCTGCCTGCTCTGCTACCCTCAACGTCAGCCTCCCCCTTGGGCTAGAAGCAGCAGCTCCACGGCAACATCCCAAGGCCCCTCTCAGAAGCCAAGGCCTGTTCACAGAGGCCAACTCCCGTCCTCCCTTCCCTGAAAGATACTCTCTTTGTCTCATTGGCCAGATCTGGGGATCACCTATAGGTAAGGAGAAGAGGGAGGGTGACAGAGGCTCCCAGAAGTCAGCCCACCAGCAAGGCCTCTCTCCAGCAAAACTCATTCCTACCTGTCCTCCGGAGAGTGTCACAAGGGGACAGTGGCCTCCAATCTCCCGATTCCTTTACTCTCCCCTGTTACCCAAGTGAGTCACCCCAAACAAATGAGGTCCTCAGATGATCCACAGGCTGGAAGGGGCCCGGCTACCCCTCGAAGTTTCCTGGGCTTGCAGGTCTGCTGCATGACTGGGGTCCTGGCCAGACCACATTCTGGGGGGCAAGGCAGGATAGCCAGCCCGCAAAGACACAGTATGCCCAGCCAGGCAAGGTTACCTGTGTTGGGGACAGTCAATCTGATATAGGAATAACCTGTCCTCTGCACTCAGGAAGCCTGCAGCACTGAGCTGTCTGCATTTGCTAGGGCCACTGGCTGCCACTTACTCCAAGGAACAGGGTGGGAAGAGTCCACACGGAGAGGGGCCGTGGGTTGATCTCTGCTCCCCCTCAGTCACAAACCCACTCCTGGTTTCCCTGCACCTCCCCCAGCTACTGCACCCCTGCCCGTGACCAGTAGTGGCAGGGTCATCTCCATGGGCCCCTCCCTCCCTCCACAGCTTCCTAAGCACTGACGGGCCCTCTCTGTCCTCCCTCTCCCCACTTTCATTCCTGGCTAGACTTAAGCTGGTCCCACAGAGGCTGGGGAGGGACAGCTGCAATCCCCATGGCCAGGCAGTTTGGCCCCAGACACCCTCACTCTGTCACCCAGACTGGAGTGCAGTGGCGTGATCTCAGCTTACTGCAACCTCTGCCTCCCAGGCTCAAGGGATTCTCCTGCCTCAGCCTCCCAAGTAGCTGGGATTACAGGTGTGCACCACTACCACCCAGCTAATTTTTATATTTTCAGTGGAGACAGGGTTTCACCATGTGGCCCAGGCTGAACTTTTGACCTCAAATGATCCACCTGCCTCGACCTCCCAAAGTGCTGGGAATACAGGTGTGAGCCACAGCACACAGCCCACCCCCATTATTCTAATCACCATCAGACGTGCCCTTGTCTTGCCCTGCACAAGCCTGGTTGTGTGTGTTCCAGTAAAATACAGCACCACAGAAGCCTGAACATCTGTAAATCTGCCAGCCGAGTGGCCCTGCTTAATTACAGCTCCCAAAACACCCACTGTGGTGGCATCAGCCCCATCAACGGTGATCCATTGCCCTGATGGGCAAGTTCATCACCCTCCGGCCTCCTTGGCCACAGGTGTTTTCCCCTGAAGGAGCCGGCCACAGGGCATGCTTGCCCCGCCCCAGCTTAGCACTTTGCAGAGTCCCACACTGTATCATCCGTCCTCTAACGGAGGCAGGACAGTGACCTGTTTGGCAGGTGTGTGTGTGTGACTTGTGGCTGCCGTAACTAATCACCACAAACTCACTGGCTAAAAGCAACAGACATTTGGCCGGGTGCGGAGGCTAACACTGTAATTCCAGCACTTTGGGAGGCCGAGGCGGGTGGATCACGAGGTCAGGAGATCGAGACCATCCTGGCCAACATGGTAAAACCCCATCTCTACTAAAAATACAAAAAATTAGCTGGGCATGGTGGCGAGCACCTGTAATCCCAGCTACTTGGGAGGCTGAGGCAGGAGAATCACTTGAACCAGGGAGTCGGAGGTTGCCATGAACCAAGATCACACCACTGCACTCCAGCCTGGTGACAGAATGAGACTCCATCTCAAAAAAAAAAAAAAAAAAAAAAAAAAAAGCAACACACATTTATCCTCTTATAGTTCAGGTCTGAAGTCAAGGTGCTGGGAGGGTTGTGCTCCCTCCAAAGATTCTAAGGAAGGCTCCTCCCCCTCGCCCTTTCCAGCTTCTGGCATTGCCGGCAGTGCTCGGTGCACTTGACTTGTGGCCACATCACTCCTGGCTCTGCCTCCATCATCATGTGGCCCTCTCCCTGTGCGTCCGTTCTCCCCTTTTCTTAGAAGGGCATCAGTCATTGGATTTAGGGCCCACCCTCATCTTAACTTGATGAAATCTGTAAAGACCCTATTTCCAAATAATGTCCCACTCACATGTTTGGGAGGTTAGGATTTGGACATGAGGGGTACACAGCCAGCCTGCAACAGTGGGTGTCCCCTGCAATGCCAAAGGGAGACAGTGTCCTCACTCCTCCTGGGCCGTGCTAGACACACAATTCCCTTAGACTGGCCAAATTCTGTTTCCCTAGAACCCCCGCCCACACACAGGTCCTGTTTCTGCTTTTGAACAAAAACGGACAAATCTACTTCCTCCTGCCCATAACAGACTTTGAAAGTGTGGAGCATTGTGACAGGCCTCCCCTCCCTCCAGTCCCCAAGGCTGCCAGCTCCAATTATGACCCCCACATTGTGACAGGCCTCCCCTCCCTCCAGTCCCCAAGGCTCCCAGCTCCAATTATGACCCCCACCTCCCCACCCCAAATTGAGGAGGTGAGTCCCTTTGTGCCCAGCTCTTGGGCCAGGCCAGCCCCAGGTGGTCACTGTCTCTCCTACAGCAAGTCACAGAGTGGACCCCAAGTGTCCCAGGAGGACGAGCTAGTGGGGGTGGGGGAGATGAACACACCTGGAGGCCCAAGGCACGTCCACACCCCCCGAGGAGATGCTTCCCCTCAAACATGCACTAGGTGCTGTGGTGGGGTTGGGGGTGGGGGTGCTGGTGAGGGCAACACCAGGCAAGGTGTCCATACTCAGGACTCTGGAGCCCAGCACAGGGGGTGGGGCAGAGATGCCAGGCAGCTCTTCCCCTGAGCCAGGCTATCCTTCTGCTATTCAACTATTTTGCAAACACAAACCCCCAACACGTAAAACCGACAGAAGAGGAGCTGCCCCTTCCCAGGCTGTTGTGAACACATGTAATCGCACGGTGAGTCTTCTTTCCTGCAGGCTAATGGCCCTGTGGCATCAGGAGCATCTGTGTGTGCCTGGCATGCAGCAGGAACTTAACTAAGCCAGTGGGATGAATGGAGGAATGAATGAATGAATGCACAGGTGACCTGGCTACGGTGGAGAGAGAGAGCTGGAGTTTTCCCTTCTATGCCCCTTTCCTCCCACGTAACAGTCCGTGAGGCACCGCCCTGGAGTGAAGGGCAAATTTGGCCTTGGGGGAGGCAGAGACAACCACACTCAGGGCAGGAAGCCTCGATGCCACCTCCCTTCCAAGGCCTGGTTCCCTGCTCTGGAGCTGAGCTTTCCCTGGGCACAGTAAGAGCAGGAGAGTAAAGGGGGGTGGGCTTTGAGAATCATCCTCGCCAGCCCCTACCTTTAGGGCAGCAGCAGGGCAGTGACACATTCACGGAGGAACTTGACCCCTGTGTGGTTCCTTCAGACCCAAGAATGAGGATGAGATCGGCAGGCAACAGGTGTCCATGTGGGAGTTGGATGTCTGTGATTCCCAGGAGACCCAGGAGGCCACCACTGTGAGCTCAGGTCTAAGTCCCAGAGATCAGGGGAGGGTCTGATCACACTGGCCCAGAAGCAACCTCGACACTGTATGTAAAGTCAAAGCATGGGTATGGCCCATATGTAAAGAGTGCCCTGAAATTAATAAGAAAACCACCCCATGGAAACATGGACAAAGTATGTGAACAGGCTGTTCACAGAAATACACATGCAAACGACCAATAAACACACGAAAAATATTCAACCTTCCTCAAGCTGGGGAAATGCAATTAAAATGCTGAGACGTTTTATATGCTTAGACTGAAAAATAAGAACTAATAAGTGGTCAGGTGTGGTGGCTCATGCCTGTAACCCCAGCACTCTGGGAGGCTGAGGCGGGAGGATTGCTTGAGCTCAGGAGTCCGAGACCAGCCTGGGCAACATGGCAAAAACCTGTTTCTACAAAAAATAGAAAAATTAGCAGGGCATGGTGGCACATACCTGTAGTCCCAGCTACTTGGGAGGCTGAGGTGGGAGGATCACTTGAGCCCAGGGGGTCACGGCTACAGTGAGCCATGATCGTACCACTGCACTCAAGCATGGGCAACAGAGTGAGACCCTGTCTCAAAAGCAAAAAAAAAAAAAAAAGAAATAATAACTGACGTTGGTGTGGGAATAAAATAATCACATAGTGTGGAGGGATCTGTCAATACTTTTGACTTTTTATAAAGTAACCCAGGTGTAGTTTTAAGTTAAAATTTAAGATACACATACCCTTTGCCCCAAGAAGTCTACTGTTGGGGTTTTCTCCAGGAAAGCTACGAGTACCAGGAAACCACATAGTGCATGGTGGTGTCTGTGCATTGGTTTGGGAGGAGACATTTCCCATTGCTAACAGTGGTTAACAGTTGGAGGTCAGAGGTCGCCCCAGGAGAGTTGGATTTGGGGAAGGAGGTCCCAGACCATTCATTTCACTTTATACACTTCTGTGTTGTAAGAACAAAGAAGCAAATATTTTTATAGCTCATGCAACTGAGTTTTTAAATGACTAAGAACATCATTTCAAAGTAAAGCCTTTCAACCCTCTATGCTATTACAGGTAGGGTCCTAGATTTAGGGAATAAGAACATGGCGCACGGTTAACTTTGAATCTCAGATGAACACGGTTTTGTTTGGGTTTTTAGTGTAAGTAGGTCCCACGCGATGTGTGACACATACCTATACAAAAAAACCTTTGTCATTCATCTGAAATCCGGATTTCATTGCATGTCCTGTGTCTTATCTGGCAACCCTGGGGACAGCGGGAGGAAAAGGAAGAAACAGCTTCACAAATCTCTGCCATTTTAATGGATCCGTTTCCTCTCCTTCCTCATGAAAACCTGCTGTGTCCAGGGTGATATTTCTTTCTCCCGGTAATCACACGCATGCACACACACTCACAGGTGCTGACCATTCGTCACCCTCCAAGAACATTCTGACTCGGACTGAGCATTTCAGCAGATGCTGATGTTCAGCGTGGCTCCGATCTGAGAGCCAGGATGTCACTTCAAACTCATCCTGCTGAGAGACCTGAGCCTCTAGAGCAGGGTCCGGGGCTCTCCAACGCTGTGTTCCAGCCTGACAGTGCCCGGTGCACGGAAGGGAGTCGGCAAATGCAGGGAGACAAATGAACGGCGGAGGCCCCGGCGCACGGTGGAGGGGCTGGCACCCACCTCCTTTAGGCACACGACGTCCAGGCCTCAGCTCCAGACTCCTCCTCAGCGTGTCGGGCAGGGTTGCCCCACATCTGTGCCAAGGCCAGCATCCTGGATGGTCCTCCCACTGCCAGGTGCTCCTGCTATCCTCTTCTCCCACTCAATGCACACTCCTCCACACAGAAGGCCAGGGCCCTGCTTCCAAAAGCAGACTCCTTGTCATTCACGTACCGCCGTGGTGCACAGACGTGGGCTGAGCGCGGGGAGCTACACTCGGGCCTGGAACCCGTGTGGCCTCCGCCAGGTTGTGGGTTGCTCGACCTCCTGGAGCTTCAGTGCCCCCATCTGTAAAAGTGGAGGTCGATGAAATATTCTTGAAGGGGTTTCTAAGCATTTCCGAGAGTTTAGGGTCAGTGGTGTCCTCAGCGGTCCTAATCCATTTAGTACCGGTTGGACTTCAACCAGACACTTGGCAGCATCTCAGCCGGAGACACGGGCCCACTAGCTGCAAGAAAGTTCCTTCTCGCCCCTCTCCTTGAGGCCTGGGGGGCTCTGCAGGCCCAGGTATCCTCCGAGGAACTGCTGCTTAACCCGAGTGCTTGTCGAGCCGCGGCAGCCACAGACCAGACATTAGCGTTACAACCCACACTGATCTTTGTCAATTACGCTCCAGTATTTGAGCTCTAACCAGCTTTAAATTGAATCAGGACAAAATCATCAGAATAAAAAGAGCCCAAGCCACAGCCTTTCAATTCCAGCACTGGAAAAAAAAAAAGTTATACATTTCATAATGGCCTTCTACCCCATAATGAACAGGAAAAATAAATTAGATTCCAAGCTAAGGGTATATTTATGCAATTTCATTATGTGCCCATGAGCAAGCCTGGTTTTCACCAAGATAAAAATGAGCTTTCAGAAACACTCGCACTAAATAAATGGAGTGATATAACAGTTTAACGGGGAGCGTGGAAGAGGAGCTGAAGGACAATGTCAAAAATGAGAAAATAAAAATAAGAGAAGCTTACAATGTACCACCATACTTGGTGTACAAAGTACTAGTGGGGCCTGGAGTCTGCAGCCCACGGCGGGTCTGCCTGTCCCTCCGGAGGAAGCAGCTCTGTCCTCAGCACTCCAGGGACCTAAAGCCAAGAACAGCGGAAGGGACACAGCTTCTCCTCTTGACACACGAGCCCACGTGATAGCAAATCCACCAAGGCTTTCTCTGCACCCCGGTCAGTTACACTGTTACCATCAAACCCCTAGGCCTCAAGTCAGTTCTTCAGGCCCACCCCGGCTCCTGGCAAGAGACTGCTTGCCCCGGAACAGGATTTCAGTGGAAACTCTGGCTTTGTCTCAGCCCTTTCCATGCTGATCAGTAACCTTTCTTCATCTCACTGGCAGAGTCCCTCTTGGTTCTCTCTTTTGCTTGTCTCAGGGCCCTCATGTTTGATGGCACCAGTTTTGAGGGCAGAGTGACACCTCCTGCCGATGTCACCAGGTGGGCCACGGAGCACGGGGCTCCTCCAGGGTCCCCACGCACTGGCTGCCAGGGCCTTCCCTTGAATGTTTCTTTTTACAGAACAAAACCATGTTCTCTGCTGCCTTTAAACGCCTTGAGAGCGTCAACTTTTTTTCATGTATTGTTTATCGTGCAACACTCCGAGACCTCTATGTGAGAGGCGTTTTATAAGTTCAGGTTGTTGTGAAGGTTGACAAAATAATAGATTCCTTTTTATTTTTTCAATGGATATTTACAAAGCTGGAAATTGTTTCCTGAAAACCCTGGCGGTGTCTAACTGGGGCAGACTCAAATTCAGACAGCTCAGGGGTCGCTCTCAAAAGGCAGCAGCTTCACCCTCCCTGGCTGCCCTCTGCAGACTCACAAGGGGCTCCCCAATGCTGTCAGCAAGGGCCAAGGAGAAGGTAATGAAATTATGCAGTGTGAGCGCTAGTGGGGTGGCTCCCTAGTCCCTAGATGAGGAAATCAGGAAGAGATTAGGAGGGATCCCAATGAATCAGCGAAGAAGCTGGGCTTAGACCAGCCTGTCTGATAGAAATAGCATGGCAGTCCCGCGGGCAATTTTAAGTTTTCTAGGCCGGACACGGTGGCTCACGCCTGTAATCCCAGCACTTTGGGGGGCCAAGGCAGTTGGATCACCTGAGGTCAGGAGTTTGAGACCAGCCTGGCCAACATGGCAAAACCCCGTCTCTATTAAAAATACAAAAATTAGCTGGGCGTAGTGGTGCATACCTGTAATTCCAGCTACTTGGAGGCTGAGGCAGGAGAATCGCTTGAACCCAGGTGGCAGAGGCTGCAGTGAGATGAGATCACATCAGTGCACTCCAGCCTGGGCAACAGAGCAAGACTCCATCTCAAAATAAAAGGATTTTTTTTACAAAACAAAAGAAATTAATTGTAATCACATATTTTATTTAACCTAATATATTCTAAATATTTTTGGGTCAATAAGTAAACTGTATAAGGGATTATCGGTCACGTATTTTACATGCTTTGTCCGTGTGCTGGGTCTTGGAGTTGGTGTACACTTTTCACTCTACACACGTCAGCTGCCCAGCTCTCTCCCATGGCCGGTGGCTGCCATCCAGGTCCAGGCAGGCATAGACCCCTATACATCACAGCTGCCTCCCTCACAACCACAACCCCAAGCCTAAAAGACAACCATTTGGCCACATGTAACCCGGCATATGGCAGCTGAACCGTAAAGGGGAATATGTTCAACACTCAGAACCGTATCTTTGCAAGTAATGAGTGATTTTCCAAAACCACCAGGAGACCAGCAGAAAATCACCTCCTCCACGCCTTGCTGAGCATATTCTCTGTGCCAGGACCAAAGGACGTTACAGGTGCGAGTCTGCTGCGTCTTCAGAGCATTACAGGTGCAAGTGTGCTGCATCTTCAGAGCATTACAGGTGCGAGTCTGCTGCATCTTCAGAGCATTACAGGTGCGAGTCTGCTGCATCTTCAGAGCATTACAGGTGCGAGTCTGCTGCATCTTCAGAGCATTACAGGTGCGAGTCTGCTGCATCTTCAGAGCATTACAGGTGCGAGTCTGCTGCATCTTCAGAGCATTACAGGTGCGAGTCTGCTGCATCTTCAGAGCATTACAGGTGCGAGTCTGCTGCATCTTCAGAGCATTACAGGTGCGAGTCTGCTGCATCTTCAGAGCATTACAGGTGCGAGTCTGCTGCATCTTCAGAGCATTACAGGTGCGAGTCTGCTGCATCTTCAGAGCATTACAGGTGCGAGTCTGCTGCATCTTCAGAGCATTACAGGTGCCAGTTTGCTGCATCTTCAGAGCATTACAGGTGCCAGTTTGCTGCATCTTCAGAGCATTACAGGTGCGAGTCTGCTGCATCTTCAGAGCTCTATGAGGCCAGTGCTGCCTTCACTGTGACTCCCTGATAAATGGAGGCTCAGATGGGGCGCCCAAAATTGCATCAGTGGTGCACAGTGAAAGGACACCTAAAAGGCCAATGTTCATCACCCTCTGAGGGCAGAATTTCCCCTCCTGACAAGCAGGACCCCCTTGGAACCGAACAGGTGCTCAACACCCGTACGTCTCTCGTGGGGCAGGCTTCAGCTATTCAGCTACTCAGCACAGAGCGAAACCAAGGCCTCCTGCCAACTTCACACTCCCCCCTTCACCAGCTCCTCCTCAATCAGGGCCTCCGAGGAAAAGGAATAAACAAACAAGCTGATAAACAAACAGCAAGCGAGGTAGATGAAACGCACGGCGAAGATGAAGCATGCTGGGCACGTTCCAACCCCGTGGTCTTAGGTACAAAGCCCATTAACTCATTAGTGCAGATGGAGTTTGAATTTCACAGCACCGTGTGATTCTTGGCTACTGTCCAGCAATAATTCAGAGCTACTGGTCAACCAGGAAAGACACAGCCAGGGTGGGCCAAATGGGGCAAGTATGGGATGCAGGGTGAGCCCCCTATCCCCCAGAGCCAGGGTGCCCACAAGCAGCCTGAGAGAGGGGTAGTCAGAGCAGCCATACCACCAAGTAAGGGAAACTCGTGCCTCAGAACAGAGGGGCTTAAACACCCCTCAGCCTATCCCTGGGCATTGAGAGCTCCTTCACCTGTGCTAAGGTGGAGGTAAGGCCCACAGATAGTCCTGTGCCATTCTCACAGTGACCCTATGAGTCAGGCACTTCTATGTTGCAAGAGAGAGAGGAAACCGAGCCCAGAGGGCTGGTTGGTGTGGTCCCTGGACTGACACTGGCCAGTCACTGTCTCAGTATCACTTGTGTGGGTTTTCTTCCAGCCGTGTGAAAGAAACCTTGAGATCTATACAACGGAAAAGTACCAGAATCAGCCCCCAAGGATGCCACGAGCTCAGGCACGCTGGCACGTTGGGCACTTGCCGTGGGCTGACTCTATTCAACACGGTGATTGCTGGTGTTGGTGGAAGGAGACATCGAGGAAATACAGAAAACTGGGAAGCTGTCTCCCCAGTCACTGGGGCACTGATTTGGAGAAGGAGGTGACAGAGAAGCACAGAATGAAGAGGAGAGAAGAGAAACAAAGCACAGAAGGATCAGGAGCCCCCATCAAGGCTTTGAGAAGTCCGCACCTCCTGTCGGAGTGCCCCTACCCTCCATACCTCCCCTGCCCTGCCAACCCTGACACCTGCCATCCACCTGCCCCACCACAACCACCAGGCTCCCTGCAGACGCACCTGGCTGCCTTCCCCAGGGCTCAGGGTGCAAGCCTGCGTCCTCAGGCTCTGTCTAGTCCCCCGAGCCGCCTCCTCGAAGCGCTTACATAACTTGGGTCCTTCCTCACCTCCTGAGCAGCGCCGCCCTCCCCCCACCTTCTAGACATGGGGGAGTAACATCTGCTGTCCTCACTCCTCTCCAAGAGAACTCCCTCCCCAACACCCGCACCCCAAACTCAAACACCGCCGCCCTCCCCAAAGCAGCAAGGGATAAAAAATAACATAAAATAAAAACATGCTACCACCACCACCCACCACATCATTAAGGGCAAAAAAAAAAAAAAAAAAAAAAAGCTCGCTCCTACAAATAAAACTCTTTCCTTCTTGTTCTAGAAAAACAATAATGAATCCTGGGGGGAAGGAGCACAGGAAGGGGGCAGACAGGGCCGTTCTACCTTTTCATCTCCATTGCTGAGAGCATCTTTGATATTGCTTGTTTTGTAAAAAGAAAGAAGTCCATGCAGATCCTTGTGCCTGCATGCACGCTAAGAGAAGGTATCAGAATCCCGCTCTGGGAAGGGCGTCGAGGGTCCCCATTCTCGCCCTCTCCCTCGCCCCTGCCAGAGGAGCACGTCTACCAGGAAAGAAGGAGGGGCCAGCCACGTTTGGGTTTTGGATTAAGAGGCCAGGATTAGCCTGATTGGAAGGCTCCCCGGCAACATGGGGAAGAAGAGAAAACAGCCCAGCTGGGGAGACCGCCACAGGGTCCCACCGGAGACCACCCCATGCCCTCTGCCCTTGCCCCTGCCTGGCCTCTCCCCACTTCGGCCACCTTGGCAACACTCAGCCTCCAGGGGCCCAGAGGGAGCGGAGGTCTCCCAGGCCTGACTTGATGTCCCAGGCTTCCCAGGTCGCTTCCTTCCAGGCAGTCGATTGGTTCAATGTCTGCCTTCTCTTCCAAACACTTCTGAGAAAACAAGAGGGGAGTCCTTAATTCTTTCCCCAGGGGACGCTGTCCAATCCACCTCCTATTATCCAATTCCACCTCCCAGCTGAGACTGCAGTTCCCCTTAACAGCGTGTTCCCAGCTGCCCTGAGCCTTCACCACCCTGCTCCAGGTTCTCGCAGCCACGAGGACGGTTCCGGACATGCACACTCAGGCACACCCGTGCACACTCAACCCCGCCAGCTCACTCGGCTCACTCCATTTCTTTGGCAGTTCTCATGGGGCATGGAAGGTTCTTCTTTGATCATTCCTATATAGCTAATTGGAAAGACTGTGTGTGTGTGCACGTGTGTGTGCGTGTGCACGTGTGTGTGTGTGTGCACGTGTGTGTGCGTGTGCACATATATGCATGTATACTACTGCACAAGCCCTCATGCTACCACTTGGACAAACCTCAGATATGTGGATACATCTCGCAGATTTGCATAATGACAAATTTAAAGCAAATAATTTTCAATGGCTATAGGTAGATCCAGAAAGGTCATAGCCACAGTCTGGACCCCAGGAGTTTTCCATCTCCCTGATCTATAGTCCACCTGCCACCCCTGATGAACCACAACCATGTGGACCCATTCAGGACCTCAGCGGAGAGCCCGAACCCCAGGCCGCTCTCCCACCAACACAGAGGATCCAGCTTGTCACCCCAGAAAGGAAGCACAGGTTTACAGAGCACCAGCCAAGTGTCTACAGACAGTCTCCATTTTCAGCCACACGAATGGCCATCAGATGAACGTCATCACCAATGCTCCACTGCTGAAGTGTGGCTCTGAATAAACACAGAGCCCTATCTGCTCTAAGCTCTTGATTTCCAGCACCCCAAAGAGCAAGATGACTCCCCTAAACAGGGATGATCGATGGTTTCTCTGTAGCTCCCTCCACGCCCATCCATCTGACGGCTTCCCAGCTGCACCAGAAGCGGCACATGGCTTGGTTCCCTCCCATTCCCATCCGCCAGCATTCCCAGCAGTACCTTCCTCATTCTTTTTTTTTTTTTTTTTGAGACACGGTCTCACCATGTTGCCCAGGCTGGAGTGCAGTGGTGCAATCTCTGCTCACTGCAACCTCCAACTCCCAGGTTCAAGTGATTCTCCTGCCTTAGCCTCCCAAGTAGCTGGGATTACAGTCATACACCACCACACCCGGCTAATTTTTGTATTTTTAGTAGAGACAGGGTTTCTCCATATTGGTCAGGCTGGTCTCAAACTCCTGACCTCAGGTGATCCACCCGCCTCAGCTTCCCAAAGTGCTGGGATTACAGGTGTGAGCCACTGTACCCAGTCCCTTCCTCATTCTTTAGACCCACTACTCAGAAGGGGCTCTGCTCAGGGATCAAAAGGGAAGGTGGGTCTGAGTCTGACCCTTCCATCCAGGGCTGGACAAGGAGCCCCAGGGAGGCTGGCAGGTGAACAATTACCTTGGGGCACCTGAGTCTGCCCTGGGGTTCAGAGATAAAAGCATCTTTCAAGCCAACCCCCAAGCGTTCACTTTTCTATTAAAAAATCACTCGCGCCACTTTTGGAGGCCAAGGCAGGTGGATCATGAGGTTAAGAGTTTGAGACCAGCCTGACCAACATGGTGAAACCCCGTCTCTACTAAAACTACAAAAATTAGCCAGGTGTGGTGGCACGCGCCTGTAATCCCAGCTACTGGGGAGGCTGAGGCAGGAGAATTGCTTGAATCCCAGAGGCGGAGGTTGCAGTGAGCCAAGATTGCACCAAAGCACTCCAGCCTGGGCAACAGAGCAAGACTCCATCTCAAAACAAAAACAAAAACAAAAAAAACTGTTGCTTGTGGGAGGGACAAAGAGACCAAGAATAGGACCTTCAGGAGCCGAATCCCCAGACAAGCCCTCCTGATCCCTCTCTCCTCAGAACTGGAGCTGAGTCCACTCACCCAAACAAACACATACCCCCAGCACACATGAGAATTGTGTGTGCTTCACTTTTGGGGAACATCCACTGGGGAGAAGAGACCACGGCACATGCCACACCCAGTCCAGGGGCTGCTGTCCAGCACCTGCGGAGACCAGCGGAGCAGGCTGGGGGAGGACGGGGGACTTTAGAGGGCAGCAGGCGGGGGCCTCACCACAGTCCCTCTCCCTGGACAAGGCCTGGGTTGGGTACCTGGGCTGTACTCGCACCCATGTGCACACACCGATTCACAGCCTCAGCCAACATCCCCGGCACCCCAGTGAAGCACTCGGACCTCCAGCCCATCAGTGGGCCAAGGAGCCAGTGGGTTCATCTGATGTAGGCCCTGCCGAGGGCTGGCCATCCCCTGACCTCCTGGGAGAGGACCAGCTTCCCTCCTCACCCTATCCTGGACTACTCTGAACATTTCTTTTCCTGTCTCCACCCATTTCCTCAAATATTATGGAAAAATCAAGTTCCCAGGCAGAGTTTCCACTCAGGGCTAGTGTCTTCTATCTGGGAACCTAGCCCAGTGCGGCACAGGCTGTGCCTCCCTTAAAGAAAGGGCGGGAGGTAGGGGCGGGCACAGCTCCTGGTGCCCCCAGCTCCAACTCAGCTCCCTGAGTCCACCCAGGAGGGCCCAGCCTGGCTCACAGCAGAGTTTCAGAGGCCACCAGAGCACTGGGGTCTCGGGCCTGAGGCTGCCCTCTCTGGACACGCCCCCGCCTCACCTATGTGCTCCTGGAACAGAAGGCCTGGCTTGCATCTGTGACTCCCAAGGCTCAGAGGTCCAAGTCAGCATCCTGCCTGTGGGGAGGACAGCAGCTCCCGTCTTCTCCAAAGGGCCTGGCAGCCCCGTGGCATGGCAGTCACCACCCCCAAAGCCTGTGCACTTTATTTCTGCAGGAACCGCAGCTGTGCCCAGGATGGTGGTATGAACTAAGAGGCTGTCTCAGGAGGTCCGAGAGAAGTGCAGCTCTTGAGGCAGCATCAGATGCTGGAGAGGGGCCCAGCTCAGGCCTCAGTTTCCCCAGCTGTAAATTAGGGAACATTCCAGCCTGTCCAGGCAATGCAGCCCACTGCCACAAGACACTCACTAGGTGGAGAACAGCCTGCTGCCATCTCTACGGGGTGTGCGTGTCCTTGGGCATGCGTTGCATGTATTGCTGTAGCCCCAGTGCCTGCTTCAGGACCCAGCATACAAGTGCTCGAAAAATACCTGCAGAATAAATATATGACAGCTACCTTGTGGCATTTTATTTTATCCTCATAAAAAGCCTGCAAGCTAGCAAGTGCCATCACTACCTCACTAGAGACCATGGTAATTGTTGCAGTAACAAATGCATATTGACTGTAAGGCACTTTGCTGGCATAATCTCATGCCTTCCTCTTCTCCAGGCTGTGAGGTGGTGGAATTGTGGTCACTATTTTGCAGATGAAGAAACTGAGGCTCAGGATGAGCAGATGCACTGACCAAGGTCCCTTGTCCCCAGGGCAGAGCAAACACCAGTTATAACCAGGCCAGACTTTGTCTGACCTTCCAGGAAGGCTGGGGAAAGCCTTGCCAGCAAGTGACAGCCACACAGCCTCGGGATTTTCATGAGTCTCTCTGGGTTCTGCCAGGCACAAGCTGGCCTTACTTTAAAGTCCTAAGGGAGGTTGGCAGGGCTCAGCCTGCAGGTAGGAGCCTACAGCAGAGAAGCTCCGCCCCCTGGCTGGTCCCAGCCCACTCCTCCAGGGCTCATCCAACCAACACAACCCCAGGAATGAGCAAATGGCCTCCCTTTTTCCACTAGAGACAGGGAGAGGGATGCAGCTCCGTAGTAATTAGAGCCAACTGCAGCTTTGAGGTGGCAAAGCTAATGTTTCTGCAGAGACATGAGAGCGAGTGAATCTGATTACCAGGGTTAGAGAACCAAAAACATCTTTAAGAATCATAACAATGATTTGTGTCTGTGTCAAAATGGGGTGGTGATTCCAGCCTCCCACCTAAAGCGGGGCTCTGGGGACACCCAGGATGATGGGGGCCCTCAGTGGGGCAGGCCTGAGGCCTTCCTGTGGGCACTGGGGGAGGAGCCTTGGGGAGGGAGACAAAGGAAGGCACAGCAGGTGCTGCTCCCCAGTGTGAGCCTCATTCCCTGTCCCTCTGGGAAAGGACTCTGACCGTCACCATGGGGCCAAATATCACAATGGAGAGGGCTCAGCAGCTGTGGGCACAGGCCTCAGCCTGGTCAGAGCTAACATTAGATCAAGGAACATTGAATCGTCATAAAAAGTGAGAAAACTCCAGGCTTTAGTGACATGGATGAAGCAATTTACCTAAAAAACCTTCATGTTCTGGGAAGACCACACACGCCAAAAAAACCGTGGATAGCTAACTTGCAGGGCAGGACGTGGGCATGCTGACCAGCCGTGCCGGGCACCATCCAGAGCTCTCACGCATCCCTGAGTCAATTGCTCCCTGTTGGGACCATCTTCCTCTATTTTCTGAGGTCTACACCGGGAAAACTTCCCCAGCCAGGGCCCGGTCAGGCCTGTGAACCTGAACACAAATAGAAGAGGTCAGGCAGGAACACAGGGACTTGGGGAAAAAGAGCACTGAGCCCAGGGAAACAAGAGGACCAGAGGGCATCCCAGCTCCCAGGGGCATCACTCTAAAAGCTTATGTAGCTTTGATGTATAAGGGGCAGCTCCATGAAGCCAGACTTCTTCCATGGGAGCCAGTTTATTAACTAGCTCAGGAAGGAGAAATCATGGAATTGAGAAATTATGGTGCAAGGAAGGCTAAACTGGTACAGTAAAAGGGGGCCCGGACATCAGGGAGAAAGTCCAGATGCAGGTCCACAAGCTCATGGTAAGGAAGTACATCACACACACACGTCTAGTACCCAAGCTTGGGATGGAGGACACATAGACCATTCTATAGTTTATTTAATAAGTATTTATCAAAGTACCACTACATGCTATAATCATTTACCGAATGACAAAATGGCTAAGTGGATGAATAGATAGATGAGTGGATGGATGATGGGTGGATAGATGGGTGGGCAGATGGATGGATAGATGGGTGGGCAGATGGATGAATAGATGGATGAAAAGATGGATGGATAGGTAGGTGGATGGGTAGATGGATGAGTGGATGGAAGAATGGATAAGTGGATAGGTGGATGGATGGATGGTCAGTGAGTAGGTTGATATATGGACAGACAGCTGGATGATACTGTGTTGAAATAAATGGAAGCAAATGGACAGAAATAACTTGACTTTGCAATTCGAAAGTTATCAAAATCTAGGACCTGGTATATTCTACATCAATGCTATCCAGTAGAACCTTCTGTGAGGACAAGAATGCTTTATACCTGCACTATCCAATATGGTAGCCACTAGCCCCATGTGGCTATTGAACACTTGAAATGTGACTAGTATATCTGAACAAAAGAAATTTTATTTAAATAGTCGCATGCAACTAGTAGTTGCTGCATTGGACAGAACAGTTCTAGAGTTTTTCAACACACCTTGCTGGTACTTCCTGGGAGGCCCTTGGGAATCCAGGCTATGCAAGGGCAGTTAGAAGAGATGACTCTGTGAGAAGCTGATACCAACATGAGCAGGGCAATTCCCCTCTCCCCCAGCCCCTGGTTTCTGCTGAACAAGAAGGGAACTTGCAAAGCCAGGGGCTAGGAAAATGCTTTTCAACTTTAACATGTAGTATAATTTGGATATTTGCCCCCTCCAAATCTCATGTTGAAATGCAATCCCCAATGTTGGAGGTGGGGCCTGGTGGAATGAATGGATGGATGGGTGGATAGATGGGTGGGTAGATGGATGAAAAGATGGGTGGATGGATGGATGGATGGGTGGGTGGGTGGATGGATGGGCAGATGGAAGGTGGATAGATAGGTAGGTGGATCCCTCATGAACGCCTTGGTGCCATCCTCCATTTGGGTCATGGGGGTGGATCCCTCATGAATGGCTTGGTGCCAACCTCCTGGTAATGAGTGAGTTCTTGCTCTGTGAGTTCACATGAGATGTGGTTGTTTAAAAGAACCTGGAACTTTCTCCTCATGGTCTTGCTTCCTCTCTCACTATGTGACACTCTGGCTCCCCTTCACCTTCCGCTGTGATTGTAAGCTTCTTGCAGCCCTCAATAGAAACAGATGCCAACACTATGCTTCATGTACAGCCTGCAGAACCATGAGCCAAATAAACCTCAGTTCTTTATAAATTACTCAGCCTCGAGTATTCCTTTAGAGCAATGCAAATGGACTAATACAATAGGCATACAAAGCACCCAAAAACTTTGTTTAAAATGCAGATCCTAAAATTCAGTAGGCATAGGGCGGGACTCAAACATTTGTATTTCTAATAAGCCCTTACATGATGCTGACGTTTGTCTGAGGACCACATTTTGAATAGTAAGAGTTTTGGAGGCTTTCCATTCCAGAAAAACAATGTTTTGTGGGTAGCAGAATGGAAAGACCCTAGAAGACCAAGATTAAATACAGAGAATATGGCATAGTAAAAGAAAAATTCAAATCTTCAAAACTTGATAATTTAAATGAATTAATGTATTGAAACCTTACTATAGGCCTGTATGCTATGGAAAATGCAGGGAGCTTCTGAGCTAGTTTAGGTTGCAAAATAAACACATGAAAAGTTAAACAATAAATGACTTAAAATAATGGCTTAAACATCACACATCAGCAAAGCCTTTCACGGCCCCTGCTCTTCACACTGCAACCTCACCCTGACTCCTCTCCCAGCAGCATAATTTGCCATAAGAATATCATTATCTAAGTTACAATACAATTTTCTTATTCGTTTCCCACCTAGAATGCAAGTTCCGAGGGGGAAGGAATTTCTATCTGTTTTGTTCACTGTTGTATCACCAGGGCCTGAACAGGGCCTGGTGTATGGAAAGCACTCAAGTCAGCAAATATTTCTTGAATTATAATGATTCCATTGTAATTCAAGAAATATTTGCTGACTTTAAGTCTTGGCTCCATTTGGAGTTTATCGAGGTGTAAAAAATGTTCTTCAGGAGTGTTAAGTTTTTTGCACATGCGTTTTGCACATTTCTTATTAAGTTTATTCCTAGATATTTTATTTTTGTTATAAATAAGGGCCTTTTCTCCCATTATATTACTGTTGTAAGATAGATACATACATACATATGGACATGCATACATGCATACATAGGATTATCTTGTTGGTTGTAGTAGTTTTTCATGGATTCTCTAGGATTTTCCAAGTATACAATTATATCATCTAAAAAAGGGTAGTACTTTTAGCCCCTCCTTTCCAATATTTATTCTTCTAATTTCTTTTCTTGTCTGATTGCATTGGCTAATGCTTCTGCTACAATATGAAATAGTAGTAGCACGAGTAGGCATCCTTGCTTTTTTCTTAACTTCAGTGTTTCCACGTTAAGAAAAAAATGAGTTTTGACTATGATTACAGTCACGTTAAGAAAGTATCAATTTCTGTTTTGCTGAATGTTTATCAAGAATGGATGCTGAATTTTGTTAAATGCTTTTTCAGTATTAAAAAAGATAATCATGTGTTAATTCTCTTTATGTTTATTAATATGATGCATTATATAAATATATTTCTTCCTATTAAACCATTCTTGCATTGCTAGAATAAACTCCAAGTAAACACAGGGTATTATTATTTTAAGACGATGCTTGGATCCTATTTGGTAATCTGTTATATAAATTTTTGCATTGATATTTATAAGTGAGACTGGTCTGTAGTTTTATTTTTGTACAATATTTGCCAGATAAAAAAATTTTATTCTCACGTTAGGAAAATTACTTAGACTTTTTCTTCTTTATCTTTGCTGTGGAACACTTTAATTAGCATTGGAAGCACCTTTAAAGGTTTTGTTCAAATTCCCCTGTGGAACCATCCAGACCACAAGCTTTGTGTGGGAGTAGCTTAGAAACTTTCTATCTTCCATAGAAATTGATCAGTTTGGTAAATTATATTTCTCCCTTATTATTCCTCATTATGTGTTCCTTGGGCTTTCTTGGGTTTTTTGTTGTTGCTGTTTGTTAGTTTTTTGTTTTGTTGTTGTTGTTTGTTTTGTCTGTTTTTTTGGAGACAGAGTCCCTCTCTCTGTTGCCCAGGCTGGAGTGCAGTGCAGTGGTGCGATCTCAGCTCACTGCAACCTCCGCCTCCTGGGTGCAAGCAATTCTCCTGCCTCAGCCTCCCAAGTAGCTGGGATTACAGGCACCCTCCACCACATCTGGCTAATTTTTGTATTTTTAGTAGACACAGGGTTTCACCACATTGGCCAGGCTGGTCTCAAATACCTGACCTCAGGCAATCCACCCGCCTCGGCCTCCCAAAATGCTGGGATTACAGGCATGAGCCACTGTGCCTGGCTGCTTTCTTGACTTCTAACTTTGACTCTGTTTGTTAGTGGTTCATCTAACTTTTTCCAGAAAACAGCTTTTATTTACTAGTCCCATTTTTCTATTTTGTGGCCCATTATTATTCTATTAGTTCATTAATGGCTTCCTCCTACTTTTCTTCAGTGTATTATTTTTTGTCCTTTTTCTAACTTTTTGAATCATAAGCCTAACTGAGTTACTTTTGTTCTCTCATTTTTATTGGCTGTGCATTTAAGGCTGTGCATCTTCTCCATCCACACTCATGGTCACCCCTCATCTGGCCCTGCTGGCCCTTTCTTCGTGGGTGCTTCGCACCCCGCTGTGAGCCTGACTTCATTGTGCTGTGCTGTTTCCACTTTGCCTTCCTCAGCAGGCTGGGCTCCTAGGAGGTGGGGACCACGTCCTGCTCAGTTCTGGATGTCTAGCACCTAACACAGGGTCTCACACATGGAAGGTTTTCAATATACATTTGTGGGAAAAATTACAGAGTGGATAGTAATTTTGATGTAATATACAATCATTATAATTCTAAAACCAATATTTGAGTATTAATTCTATGCCAGGCACTGTGTTAGGTTCTGATGAGCATAACTTTTTTAGTCCTCAGACACCACCATGAGGTGGGGTTTTCTCTCCCTCTTTTATGGCATAGGAAACCCGGGCTTAGAGAAGCTAAAGACTTCTCCGAACCATAGAACATCAACAGACAGAACTCAGCCTCATGAACAGCGAAAATGTACAGTCACAAAAAGCAAAGGAAACCAGCCTGAGGGGAACAAAGAGGGTCCACAGGGCAGGGCAGTCAGAACACAGGCTTGAGTGTCAGGCAGACTTGAGTTGGAATCAGATCTGCCACCACTAGCTGTGGGACCCAAGGCAAATAGTTTCTCTGTGCCTCAGATGTTTCACCTCTGAAATGGGGAGAAGAGTATCCATATCTCCAATGGATGATTGTAAAAATCACATGGGTGATAGATATCACATACCCAGCACAATGCCTGGCCCATGGTAAGCACTCAGGAAGTGGTGATGGTGACGGCTATGGTGGTAGTGGTGGTGGTGATGATGGTGGTGATGATGGTGGTGGTAATGATGGAGATGATGATGATAGTGATAATGGTGGTGGTGGTAATGGTGATTATATGTCAGTGATGCTGGTGGTGGTGGTGGTGATGGTGATGATAGTCATGATGGTGGTGATAGTGGTGGCAATGGTGATAACGATGGCAGTAATGGCAGTGATGGTGATTATGATAGTAATGATGGCGGTGATGGCGGTGATAGTGGTGGCAATGGTGATAGTGATGGCAGTGATGGTGATTATGAGAGTAGTGATGGTGGTGATGGCGATGGTAATGGTGATAATGGCAGTGATGGTGATGGTGGTGGTGATGGTGATGATGAAATGATGGTGGTGATGGTAACGGTGGTGATGATGATGATAGTGGTGATGGTGGTGGTAGAAGGCAGTGGCAGCAGCAATGGTGTTGGCAACAATGACAACAATTACATCATCCCAGAACTCCAACTACAACAATGTCACCAAAACCCAATACCATACAGTGAAGACAGGCCCCATTAGAAAGATGAATCATTGCCCACAGAACAGAAGAAATGGAAGATTCTAGAATGTCAGGGCGGGAAAGCATACTTGCAATCATCCAGACGCAATTCCTCCACTTTACAGATGGGGAAGCAAAGACCAGGGTCAGGAGAGCAGGGTCTCACACCTGCTACCAGCCAGGCCTAGAGTAGACCAAGTTTTCCAAACCAAGCTGGTCTCTACTCCCCGCTCCCTGCTGACCCCTCAAACACCAGTGAGCACTTACTCTGGGCAGGGCACTGGCTTTGGTCCTGGGAACCCAAAGAAATGAACACAGGAGGGGACGTCAGGACATAAGGCAAAACAGATAGCAGTTCCATTCGGTGGCGGGAGGAGGAGTGCCCATGTGGCTCCGTAAAGCATTTGAAGGGCCAAGGAGGGGACAGACCGTGCTGGAAACAGGGTGGATGGAGGTAGCTCTGCCCAGGCCACCCACAGGAAGGCTTACAGGGAGCTGTAGGGGAGGAAGTGTTGATTTTAACACAAATGAGCGACAGGAGGAGGAGCTGTAACCACATCTAGAGGGGGTGGGGAGAGGACATCAAGTACACAAATTAGGGTTGATGTGAAATTAACGGCTACTTAAAAGACTCGAACTAATTTAATAACTTTGTCAGTAATGAAAACATATGAACTAGGAAGAAAAGACGGGCAAAATATTTACTGGCAAAAGGCAAAATAAGCAAATATCTGAGAAGGCAGCACATCTATCAACGTCTTGAGATGGAAAAATTCCTAGGAAGGGAGGGACTTTCTGCAGGCACAGAGGCCACTGAAGGGGAGCACAGGGAAGGGGACAGAATCAAGGACTCCTCACTAACAGGAGTTGCTGCTGCCCAGGGGTTCACCCTGTGTCCAGCTGGTGCTCAAGGCTTTCCACATCTGTCTCCATGGTCCCCAAAGAACTCTACTAAGAAACTGACAAGGCCGGTCATGGTAGCTCATGCCTATAATTCTAGCACTTTGCGAGGCTGAGGGTGGTGGATCATTTGAGGTCAGGAGTTCAAGATCAGCCTGGGCAACATGGTGAAACCCCATCTTTACCAAAAAATATAAAAATTAGCCAGGCATGGTGGCGGACACCTGTAATCCCAGCTACTCGGGAGGCTAAAGCAGGAGGCAGAGGTTGCAATGAGCCGAGGTCGCACCACTGCACTCCAGCCTGGGTGACAGAGTGAGATACTGTCTAAAAAAAAAAAAAAAAAAAACAATAGAAAAGAAATTGCCCAGAGAATGAGCAGGAGGTAGCCTGGAATTCCAATCCAGGCAGTGTGGCCCCAGGCCCTGGACTGTTAGTCTCTATCTGGTCCGTTCCGCCTGCCCACCCACCCAGCCATGGAGAAGCTAACAAAGGCTGCCCCTCCAAACCCCGAGAAAACCCAAGTCCGGTCTGCGCACAGCCAAGCCCCCATCCCACAGCTGCAGTCTCTGAGATGACGGAACATTTCCGAAGAGACCATGTCTGAGGGGCCGTGGGAGCCCGGCGGTGGGGAGGAAGAGGGGAAGAGCAGCAAGGATCAAGTGACAGCCGCGGATCACCAGCCATTTTCATAGGTGCCACCAAATTAGCGGCTGTTGGTGAGGCCGAAGAAACAAGTCTGAAGAAATTTTCTGTGTGAAATTGGACTAGATTGGCTCTGGCATAAACACAGGCACAGGCTGAGGGAGGCTGGACAGCCATAAACAAAGGCTAACGGCAGATGTCAGCATATCGGGCAGGCGGGGGCGTCTCGTGGGAGGCCTCCTGGGCCACTGCAAGGCCCCAGTTTTGTTTAATATCCAACCTAATGATCTGGAAGACAACAGACAGGTCACGAGCAAAACCTGCTGAGGACGCTGCGGTTGTTTGCTGGGGCAGGGGGACGGCCGGGAGACAGAGGAGACCCGGAGGGAAGATAAGTAGCTCCCAAGTAAATTGAGATTCAGCTTGAAGAAAAATTACAAACATTCAAATCTAAGAGGAGAAAAAAACAGCCTGAAACTGCTATCTTCTGAGCCGAGGAAACCCAGGAAGCAGGGAGAGGGGACAGACTCAGATCATCACGAGGTCCATCGCAGACCAGCTTGTGATGTCACACGGGGAGGTTGATTTGTGTTTTGTTCACTGTTTGGGGTTAGGAAAGACATCCCCTCAGAGGAGCTGAGAAGGCCACGTGGCCCAGCCCAGGGATCCACCTGGGTGGCCGCCTTTGCTCTGAGGGACCCGGCACAGGAGCAGGAAGGAAAACTGGAGTTCAGAAAAATATTTGCTAACGCGGAGGGAGTGAGAGCCAGGATCTCCTGCCCTATGTGCATGAGAGCCGACCGAGTGTCTGGTGACTGGCAGACAGCAGGGAACCGTCCGGAGGGTCCAGGCGCAGAGACCGGCTGGGGGCAGCTGAGGGGCGAGGCTGAGGGCCCCAGGGTGCTGGTGGATGGGGAGGATCTTCCAAAGCAGAAACATCAGGGCCCACACTTCCCGGCTTCTCAGGAGGGAGGTGAGACCACAGCCAGGACCAGCCCTCCAGGGTGGCTTCGGGCCCCTGAACACTTCCCTCCCGGCCGGGCTCCATGCACTCACTGCTTGAGAGGAAACCAAAATTGTCAGCCCGGACACATTTGGAAATTTACTGGAGCAGCCTTCCCCTGCCTTGCGGGGATTGGGTTAGTCAACCTGTTAACCACATATTCTCACCACCCACAGTGCGCGGAGGCTGCGTGGGCCTGCGGGGAGCAGCAGGGAGAGAGAATGAGGAGGGACCGAGGCCAGCTGCACAACAAGGACATTGACAAAGGGTGGGGAGGCATGCCAGGGGATGCAGGGCCAGCATGGAGGGCACAGAGGGGCAGCTTGCTAAGGAGCAGGACCCCTGCAGCCCAGAGGCTGTGTTGATTCAACACGGGCAGGTGCCCTCACATAGCAAGCATTTACTAGGCATTGTCCATGCCAGGTGCTCAGCTGAGGGGCAGCAGCTGGACTCCTGAGAGTCCTCACCAGGAGACCCTGGGAGAATTGGCCAGGCTGGTCTCAGGCCTGGGAACCTCAGTCTTACATGGGCAGCAGCACTGATGACCTCACCCTCTAGCACATTAATTGTTCTCACTGGAATAGAGCTCCCTTGAGGGTGGGAGGGGCAGGGGTTGTCTGTCTTTTTTTCCCATGATTGTCTTACTGGTGCCTAAAATAATACTTAGCATGCATTAAGTGCTTACTAATTATTTATAGAATGGATGGATGGGTAGATGGCAAATGGTGGGTCATGGTGGGTGGTGGTGGATGGTGGATGGTAGATGGGTGAGTGGCAGGTGAGGTGGATGGTGTATAGTGAGTTGGATGGTGTATAGTGAATGGGTGGATGGGATGGATGATTGGACGGATGAGTGAATGGGTGGATGGTAAGTGGTGGGTGGTGGATGGGTGGATAGTAGATGGGTAGGTGGATGGTGACTGATGGATAGTGCATGATGGATGGGTAGGTGGTGGATTTTGTATGGGTGGATAGTGGATGGTGAATAGGTGGATGGGTGGATAGATGAATAGTGGGTGAACGGATGGGTGAGTGGGTGGGTGGATGGAGGGTGATGAATGAATGGGTGAGTGAATAGGTAGATGGATGGATGGGTGGATGGTGAACAGTGGATGGGTGGATGGATGGGTGGGTCGGTGGGTGGATGATGGGTGGTGGACGGATGGGTGAATGAATGGGTAGATGGATGGATGGGTGGATGGTGAATAGTGGATGGATGGGTAGGTGGGTGGATGGATGAATAGATGGATGGGTAGGTGGGTGGATGGATGAATAGATGGGTGGGTGGATGTTAGGTGGTGAATGAATGGGTGGATGGATGGATGGGTAGATGGTGAATAGTGGATGGTAGGTAGGTGGATGGATGGGTGGGTGGGTGGGTGAGTGGATGAATAGATGGGTGGGTGGGTGGGTGGATGTTAGGTGGTGAATGAATGGGTGGATGGATGGATGGGTAGATGGTGAATAGTGGATGGTAGGTAGGTGGATGGATGGGTGGGTGGGTGGGTGAGTGGATGAATAGATGGGTGGGTGTGTGGGTGGATGTTAGGTGGTGAATGAATGGGTGGATGGATGGATGGGTAGATGGTGAATAGTGGATGGTAGGTAGGTGGATGGATGGGTGGGTGGGTGGGTGAGTGGATGAATAGATGGGTGGGTGGGTAGGTGGATGGTCGGTAGTGAATGAATGGGTGGATAGATGGATGGGTGGATAGTGAATAGTGGGCGGGTAGAAGGATGGGCAGATGGGTGTATGGATGAATGAATGGGTGGGTGGATGAATAGGTGGGTGGTGGGTGGATGGATCTTGTGACACCCCTGTTGCATCTTCAGCAACTCCTAGAAAATCAGGTCCAAAGTAACAGCCTCCCTCACCCACCATCAATCTCCATCCCAGCCCCAAAAGACTGAGTGTAGAAGTGACTGAACTGAAATGGTTGCTGGGTGGTCACTGAGCCAGAGCAAAGCACAGGAAAAGGCTGAGGGAGACCCAAAAAGCCTAAGAATGCCCAGCTCTCACATACACAGGGATACTTTGCAAACTACAGAGCAGTGAACTCACACAGGTATTCATGCTTCATTTGCCATCCCACTGCAAATGAAGTGCCCTCCCTGTCCTGCTGGCGGAAGGTGTGAGAGGGCAACCACTTTACTTCTCCTTGACTGTAGCCTCAGGACCAGTCAGAACAGGTACTCAAGAAACAGCAATTTCATTTTTATGTTTACCAGGACGGTGGGCACCTAATGAGCAACTACTACCCACCCGGCCATGGTGTGTCCAGGAACATTGAGGAATACGCACTCCAGGGATCACGGGGTTCAGTGACTTACGTTCCAGCACCAACTCCCCAAATCTAAGACTGCCAGCCAGTGCTGTCACGGCAACCTCACCTCACCACAGCCAGAACACTCCTGGCGGGAAGCCATTCAGTCTCCTTCATTCACAGATGCCCCCACCCACGACAGCACGGCCAGCCCAAGAGCCGCAGCTGCAGGTGCTTCCTGAGCTTCAGCCTGGCACCGGGTGGCGTGAGGAGGACTTCACCTGTGTCCTCTCCTTTTCTCAGCTGCCCCGGGGGGGTAGGAAGGATACTTGATCCCATTTCACAGTTGGGGAAACTGAAGCTCATGGGGATTCAATAACTTGTCCAAGACCACATGCGTAATAAGGAGTGAAGCCAGCATTTGGACCCCAGCCAACTCTATGGGCCAGGCTCCCCACCAGACAGAGCTGGGGGCGCCTGGCCTCTCCCAAAATCAGCTCCACTCTCAAAGGAGGATGTGTCCACAATTCAAACAAATATACCTTGCACCACAGTAAGTCCAAAAGAGGAGTCTCAAAATCTTTAGAGATTTGGAACAGATGCTTAGAACTTAGTAAGGTGACTGCTTTGCAAAGGGTCCTTTTGCCATTTTTTAAAAAATCACTTCCACCTATGCCCCTGGGGGCTTAAGTTCACCACTGTGCTCCAAGGGTTCAAAGGGAGTGTCAGGGGTGCCAGAAATAGAGCCCAGCCTTGCCAGGGCTGAGCGGCCGGCAAGCCCAGCTTCCAGGAAGAAACACTGGACAGTCAGCCCTTCCCCAGGCTCTCCAAATCCTAGACCCCTCTCTGCTCCAGACACCCCCAAGGATTAAGGGTGAGCAGAGACCACCACTGCTCACCCTTAATTCAGATTCAGATGACAGAGAGCAAGGGTCGCCAAACTCAGGAGTCCCCAGAGACACACGAACAAAGCTGACCCCACACCCCAGCTCCACGAGGCCACTGGATCAGCACCTTTCCATCAGCCGATGTCACCGCTAAAACCGAAGAGCGGTGTGTGTTGGTGACAGCAGTGAGTGCCCTCAAGGCAAGCACCACCCAGCTGGGCATTGAAGCAGGTGTCCTCACAGCAAACTCTGCAAAAGGAGCCCTCCCTTCATCCTGGCCCAAGTCACAGAGCAGCAACCAGCGTCCTGAGGGCAGCCCTCACCTCTTCCCAAGAAAGGGGCCATGAGGGTAGGGACTTAGACCTAAAGCAGGCTCAGGCTCCCATCCACACCTGTGTCTGGTGGGGATGGGCAGGAACGCCCAGCAAAGATGTCATCCCTGGCATCAGGGGGAGGGACATTGGGCTTCCCATGCATGGTGCTATGAGTCCCACTGCTGGGTGGGCAGCAAAAGAGATGGGCAGCGGCCCACACAGCTCACCTCGTGGGGACAAGCTAATCACTCCATTCCAAAATGCAAGCTGGCAGCCACTCAGCAGCCACCAAAGGCCACCAAAAGGGGCAGACCAGTACGTCTGTGACATGCATTAGCAAATTCATTAGTGAAATTAATTCTCCCCCTAAACGGCTGAGACTGTGGTAAACAAAGCCTTGTAGAATGGTTTGTGGACTCCTTTTTTCTTTATTCCTGCTGCAAGGAATAGCATGCCGGCTGAGACTACTGGGAACCAGGAATGGAAGTCCTGAGCCCTCACCCGAGTCCGCGGCTTCCCCATCCACACACGGAGCTGAGTGCCTCTCGGGCCAGAGTCCTGTGGCTCTCTCCGCCGTCTGTCTCCTCTCTTGAGTACTTGAGCCTTGTCTCTTTTTCTTCCTCTCCCCTTGAAAAATCAAGTAGCATGCACGTTGGGTTTCGCTGGATGCTAGAGATTAGATTGCATCTGTCTGGATATAAATAATTTACTGCTTGATGGTCAGAGGGAATTTAATTAGTTCTTGTTCTCCTGATAGAATCAGCCCACCATTGCTAAAACATTTCACTCCGAATTAGTCTGAAAGGGGCCAACAAGGCAATGCTAATTTTATACACATGACGTCCCCCGCAGCTTCTGAAAATACACATCCAGCACGAAGTACCACCCGGGCTGTTGCTGCTGCCGCTTCGGTGTCTGGGGGCGCCAGAGAAAGTCCATGGAGGGTGGGCCCTGGCCCCGGCTGGAGTTAAGGGAATCAGGGTAGGGGCCAGAACCCCGCTGCCTGCCACGTACAACCTTCTCCTCCCAGCTCCGGATAAAAGGAGGAGGGACCCTAATGACATGATCAATGAGTTCACGGGGCCCAGGTGAGGGGCTCGTACCCACCCCAGGAATCCAGCAGGAAAGACTCGACAGAGCTGTGCTGGGATTTTTTCCCCTCTGCAGAGCACGGCTCTGCTGGACGCCTGCCTCCCACCTGCTTAGGGAAATCACAGCTCAGATGAAAACCTGGAGATGAGGCCCTGTGCCAGCCAGCACTCGCCCACTGCCTCCGCCTGGCCCCTGCGCAGCAGCAGAGCGGGCGGGGGGAGCAAGAAGGCCTGGTTTGTCCTGAAGTTCCCTTTAGGAACATTTGAAATGAAGCGGAGCTCAGAAAACAAGCCAACAGGATCAATAGCCCACAAAAACCACCAACAAAAAGATGTTTTAAAATGTGGGCCAGGTAGCCAACGGGTCCTTGGAAAAAAAAAAAAAAAAAACAACAAGAATCTCTAAGGAATGTTCAATGAGAAGGAAGAGGATGAACAGGCCAGAGGCTGACTCATCTATTGATCAGACTGTCCCTTCAGAGACAGCGGCCTGGTGAGGCAGGAAATGAAACGCCTCGCTTCTGTCTGCAAGGAAAGGGCAGGATCCCTACGCCCCACTGCCCTCAGCAGCCCCATTAGGGGGAAGATGAAGGCAGCCACTTCTCAGCATGTTTGTCTCTCTGGCCCATAGCACATCTGATTTCATGGTATGATTTAAAGGAGTGCCTGTTTCACCACAACCTTCCCAGCATTGTGTGTTAGCATTTTTTAAGTCTTTGCTAACAATCTGGGAAAAGAGGTGTCACGTTGTTGACACTGGTACAGGTTTGATTACTCGTGAGATGAGTTTCCTTTCCATATACTAGAGGAGTAGAATAGGTCTTCTCTTGCTCTTTTTTCTTGGCACATTTTTTTCCTTTGGAGTTAAACCAATTCATCTTCAGTGCCTTGCCTGAATCCCCCACTGGCCGGGAGTCTAGGTCTGAGGGCGTCTTGTCGCTATTTGCTTGTGCGATACATGTTCTCCACCCACAGAGCTGGCATTTAATAAATATTTGTTGGGCAAACCAGAGGATGGAGTTGAGGAAGTTCTCCCATGAGTCATAAAAGCATTCTTCATATAGACGAAAGCAACAAGAATAATGATTCTAAGAAAAATATCTCCCATTAAGTGAGCACTAACTATGCTACGCACCCTATGCCAGGCTGAGTACTCTGCACGTTTCATGGTTTTGCTTCCCCACGGTGACACTCAGCCCCAAAACGGATGGAGGACCTGCAGCTTCTTTGCGGTCAGTACCTTAACCAAGGTCACACAGCTAAGGTAAGAACCAGCATTTAAATCAGGCAAGCTGGCTTCTGGCTTTGCCCTGAGCCATCCTGCTCTCCCCCAAGCCCAAACCATCAGGCTCTTTTTGCCATGCAGCTCCCATTTGACTTCCTTTCATTCATTGAACAGTCCTTCCCTGTGCACTTTGGGCCAGATGAAACAGACTAGGTTCCCAATAGCAGCAAACCCAAAATGGCATTAATCATGCTGGGAAGAAAACCATGAGCTGCTGTAGTGGGAACCTGCCTGAAGGGGCAACATTCTCACCTATTACCTTGGCGAAGATGGCGTCTAGGGATAATGGCCGAGCTGGCCTTGCTGGCTGGTGGGGGCTGGTGTGCACATCTTAATACGAGCCGAAACTTCCTGGAGGACGCCTTAGCAGAACGGTGCCGGAGCCTTAAGAACATTTATATTCCTTGACCCAGGAATTCTACTTCTAGGAATTGATCCTACAGAAATAATCAGAGGCGCAGACCAAGATTTATGTACAAGGAAGTTAATCACAGGATTATTTATAATGCAGAAAAAAACTGGAAACAACCCAAACAGCCGACAGTACAGGAAAGAGGAAACAAATTATGAATTTTGGGGACATCCACACCACAGACTAGTCAGCAGCCACTGAAGCGTGTCATTGTGGTAGAAGCTCGGTGGCTCACGCCTGTAATCCCAGCACTTTAGGAGGCTGAGGTGGACAGATCACGAGGTCAGGAGTTCGAGACCAGCCTGGCCAACGTGGTGAAACCCCGTCTTTACTAAAAAATACAAAAATTAGCCGGGCATGCTGGCGCACGCCTGTAGTCCCAGCTCTTCAGAGGGCTGAGGCAGGAGAATTGCTTGAACCCGAGAGGTGGAGTTGCAGTGAGCAGATCATACCACTGCTCTCCAGCCTGGGCAACAGAGTGAGACTCTGTCTCAAAAAAAAAAAAAAAAAAAAAAGAGTGATGCTCACCTTGTCATATTAAGTAAAAACAGGGTACAGACTATATATAAATATCATTCTAATTTTATTTTAAAATATGTATTTTTTAAAAGACTACTAGGAAATGTATCAAAATGTTAAAGTAGTTATCTCTGGGTGGGAAGATTAAGGTAAGGTTATGATTGATTTTTTTCCCATCTCTACCCTCTTCTGTGCTTTCTCTACTTTTTGCAAAGAGAAACTATTTACTATAAGCATAGAAATATTTTTTAAGAAGCAAACAATACATTTAGGACATCTTTTTTCTTTTTTTTCTTTTCTTTTTTTTTTTTTTTGAGACAGAGACTCGCTCTGTTGCCCAGGCTGGACTGCAACAGCATTATCTCAGCTCACTGCAACCTCTGCCTCCCAGGTTCAAGCGATTCTCCTGCCTCAGCCTCCCAAGTAGCTGAGATTACAAGCATGTGCTACCACGCCCAGTAATTTTTTGTATTTTTAGTAAAGATGGGGTTTCACCATGTTGGTCAGGCTGGTCTCGAACCCCTGACCTCAAATGATCTGCCCACCTTGGCTTCCCAAAGTGCTGGGGTTACAGGTGTGAGCCATCATGCCCAGTCTAGCAGATCTATTTTTTTGGCTATAGAATTCATTTTGGAGTCTTACTTGATTAATCAAAGTCCTTTTAAAGTAGGACATAAAGATCTTAACATAAGACCCTGGCAGTGCCTTATCTGAAAAAGGGTAGAGCAGGGTCTCCTCCTTTCTTCTGCAGACAATACTTCTATGAATGCAACCCAAGACCACTCTGCATTTTGGATGCAGCTCTGTCACACTGCTGGCTCACGCTACAGCTTGCTAAGTCATACGTGCAACCACCTAGCTCTGTCTCACCATCACAGGCTTGGAGAACTTGGCTATTTGGACCCCAGTACTTTGGGTTCTACTAAATTGTATTTTGCTAGCTTCACCCTACCATTCTGACTGTTGAGATATATTTAGATCCTAAGCTTGTCTATGAAGCACTCTCACCAATCCTTCCAGCTCCCTGTCATCCTCAGATTTAATAACTCTGCCACCTGCGCCCCATCCGAGACATCAGCAACCACCAGGAGCAGGGAGAAGGTGCTGATAGAGCCCTACCGCACATCTCTAGAGACCTCCCTCTGTGTTTCTTCTACTTGTTAATCAGCTTTCATTTGTTATTCAACCAATTACGAATGATGAATGAGCCCTCCCTTTGCGTAAGCACGTCTTGCCCTAGTCCCTATTCAAGCCTCACCAGGCTGGGCCTGGGGTCTCCACTCGTCCACTATAAGAAGCGGCCAGCGCTAAAGAGCCTTCCTCAGTAGCTCCGTCCTCCATCACCATGGTCCCGCAGCTCCAGGGGGACTCTCAGGTGCATGCAGGAAAACTGGTAAGACCAGCTTTGGCCCAGCACCACATCCATCCATGTGCTGTGCATCCTGGGGTGGGCCAGGGGATGACGGAAGAGCTGAGGTCCACAGCAGATCCTAAAGCCAAACTGCCAGAACCCCAGTCCTTCCATGCTTTGAGGAAACTCTTTCAACGATGGACAGAATCAGCCAGTGGAGGTGAGGCTGTGCTGGATCCCCAACAACCCAGGCCACTCCAGCCAAGATGCTGACCTCCCTGTGGGCCTAGGGCACTGTGGTTGCCCTCAATCCCAGAGGCAGAAGCCTTGCCTGCCGCCCTTCGTAACCAGTATCTGTGGTTCATACGTTCTATGGGACATCCAGCACCTTCAGCCGAGCATTGCCCCAGAGGGGACATGAGGCAGCTACAATGGCTGGGCCCTGGCACCTGATGGGACAGGTTCAAGCCCCATCCGGCAAGGCAAGAGTCACCAGCAATTTGCTTCACTTGTTCTTAAGCAAATTACCTAGTTCATCTGCACCTCTGTTCTCTTCTTTATAAAATGAGGTCACAATAAATTCTTGTTAACGGAAGTCACCCTGCAACTGAGGACTCACTCCTCTTATCTAGCTGCAATTTCGTGTCTGTTAACCAACTTCCTCCCATCTTCCCCTTCCCATTCTCCTTCCCAGCCTCAGAATCCTCTCTGCTTCCAAGAGCTCAACTCTTGAGCTCCCACATCTGAGTGAGAACCTGTGCTATTTTTTTCTTTCTTTTTTTTTTTTTTTTTTTTTTTGAGACAGGGTCTCACTCTGTCGCCCAGGCTGGAGTGCAGTGGTATGATGTCGGCTGACTGCAACCTCCATCTTCCAGGTTCAAGCGATTCTTCTGAGTCAGCCTCCCTAGTAGCTGGGATTACAGGTGCCCACCACTATGCCCAGCTAATTTTTGTATTTTTGGGTAGAGACGGGGTTTCACCATGTTGGCCAGGCTGATCTTGAACTCCTGACCTTAAGTGATCTGCCCGCCCTGACCTTCCAAAGTGCTGGGATTACAGGCGTGAGCCACCGCGCCCAGCCAGGATTTACCTTTCTGTGCCTGGCTTATTTCATTTAACATGATGTCCTCCAGGTTCATCCATGTTGCCATAAATGACAGGTTTCCCTGATTTGATCATTACACATTGTATATATGCATCAAAATATTGCTTTGTATCCCATAAATATGTACAGCTATTATGTGTCAACTAAAAATAAAGGGAATAAGTAAATAAATAAACAAGGTGACTCCGTGTCCCTACCTCTTAGGGCTGTCGTAAGGATTCGCTGAGATGCTACGTGCCAAGTTCCTGGCAGGGAAGAGCGATCTTTAACAGAGTCCTTGCTGGGACTCCATCTCCAGGCTCTCCAAGCCAGGGCTAGCCAAGTCAAATCAATAAAGAAAACCCTCTTTTCTTCCAATTCAACACATTCAGAATTTGAAAATCAATTTGAAATTCATATAAAAGAACCTGCCTGACCTTTACCTCTGCACTGTCTATTAAGAGATGGTTTGCAGACCAAATCAATAATGTAAAGTCTCCTGGAACCCTTCTAGGATGCTCCCAGAACAGCATGGGTGCCCGCTCTCCAATGACAGTCACATTGCGTGTACTTGTGCTGGGTACTTCTTATCTTCCAGAGCAATAGCCTGCTGGGAGGAGTGGGGGCTCACCTTTCCCTCACCCCTGCCAGCTCCCAAGCTGGGGTGACACACATCTAGAGTACAAAGACTTTATCTGGTCTTGGAAGCAAACATCCAAGGCCCCCACTAAGCAACAGTGTGCTGTAAACTCAGTACCGATACCACAAGCAAATCCGTATTCTGAGAGAACAGAGAACCGATTCCTTTTATCATACAGCCTGAGCATCTCAAATCTGAAAATCCAAAATGCTCCAAAATCCAAAACTTTGTGAGCACTGACATGATGCTCAAAGCAAATGCTCACTGGAGCATTTTGTTTCTTGGATTTTCAGGTTTGAGACACTCAACTGATAAGTATAAAGCAAATATTCCAAAATAAAAAAAGAATCCAAAATCTGAAATACTTCCGGTCCCAAGCATTTCGGATAAGGGATATGCAACTGGTAGGCAAACTTCTGCTGGTTCCCCTGCCTCGCACTACAACTAAAGCTGGGGATAATGCCCCTTCTTCAGCGTTTCTCCCGTGCTAGGAGCCAACCACACACAGCACCCTCAATACATTCCAAAGAGGTGATTCCTCCTCATGAGAGCCTGGGAAGACTCAAGAGACCCCCATTCCCTGTATGGTGAAAAAGGCTAATTTCCCAGCTCCGCCCGCATTTAAAAAAACCTTCGCTCTGAAGGCGACTGGTTGGCCCATAAGCCAGGTTCCTTCATCCCACTCACCATCACCAAGGGCAAACTGGCCAGACCCCCAGGACCTGCTCCGTGGAAAGCACCTGAGTGAGACCCCCACCGCCCCACCCCCCAGAGCTCCAGCCCCAGTGAGGATGTGCTGAGGGGTGATGGGGGCTACCTCCTCAATAGATGCTTAGGCGTCTGCCTTCTCCTCAACCCACCCACCTTGAGGAATACCCCCACTAGCCTCTCAGGTAGGTTTCTTTATTCTTGCTTTAGGGGATTTTTTTCATTGTGGAAATATCTATCACAAAAAAAAAAAAAAAAAACCCCTTGCCATTTCAAACCATTTTTCAGTGTACAATTCAGTGGCCTTAATTACATATCAAATGTTGTGCAGCCGTGACTATGACCCACTTCCAGAACTTTTCTATCGCCCCAAACAGAAACTCCATGCCCATTAAACAATAGCTCCCTACTCCCCCCAAGCCCTGGCAACCACTCGTCTACCCTCTGTCTGTATGGATTTGTATTCCAGTTATTTCATATAAATGGAATCATGCAATGTGTGGCCTTTTGTGTCTGGCTTCTTTCACTTAGCACATCATTTTTAGGGTTCATCCATGCTGTAGCCTGTCAGAGCTTCATTCCCTTCTATGGCTACATACTATTCCATTGTGTGGATATACTACATTTTGTTTGCCTGCTCACCTGTTGACGGACATTTGGGCTGTTTCACTATTGTGTGGTGAATAATGATGCAGTGAACATTGACATACAAGTATCTGTGTCCTTGTTTTCAATTCCTTTGGGTATATGTCAATAGCTTCTTTCTTTAATCTGCCAACCTGCATTTATTCCACTTGCTGTTACTAAGCGGGGCCTGCTGCAAACATTGTACCAGATGCAAGATATTCTGGTGGCCAAGTTCAACATCTAAGAGTGTTTGGATGGATGGAAAGATAGAAAATCGATGGATGATGGATAATAGATGGATGGTTATGAACAGATGAATTAGGGATGGATGGTGAATGGGCAGATGGATAGTAGAGAAGGAATGGACAGATGGATTATGGATGGATGGATAGGTGGATTACGGATAGATGGTAGATGGATGAATGGCGGATGGACAGATTGGTAATAGATGGATGGTAGATGGATAGGTAGATTATAGATGGATGGTAGATGGATGGATGGATAGATGAATTATAGATGGATGGTGTATGAACAGATGGATTATGGATGGATGGATAGGTGGATTACGGGTAGATGGTGGATGGATGAATGGTGGATGGACAGATGGATAATCGATGGATGGTAGATGGATAGGTAGATTATAGATGGATGGTAGATGGATGGATGGATAGATGAATTATAGATGGATGGTGTATGAACAGATGGATTATGGATGGATAGGTAGATTATGGATAGATGGTAGATGGATGAATGGCGGATGGACAGATGGATAACAGATGGATGGTAGATGGATAGGTAGATTATAGATGGATGGTAGATGGATGGATGGATAGATGAATTATAGATGGATGCTGTATGAACAGATGGATTATGGATGGATGGATGGATGGATAGGTGGATTACGGATAGATGGTAGATGGATGAATGGCAGATGGATGATGGATAATAGATGGATGGTAGATGGATAGGTAGATTATAGATGGATGGTGGATGGATGGATAGATGAATTATAGATGGATGGTGTATGAACAGATGGATTATGGATGGATGGATGGATAGGTGGATTACGGATAGATGGTAGATGGATGAATGGTAGATGGACAGATGGATAATAGACGGATGGTAGATAGAAGGTGGATAGATGGATTATAGGTGGATAGATGGGCAGATGGATAATATATGGAGGATAGATGGATGGACAGACATCACAGCCACGTTGCTCCTCCCTTCCCCCTACTGACTGGCACAGCAGCAGTCTAAGAACTTCTGAGTGGGCCTGCTTCATTTGTCTCAAAACTTGTCTGTATCTGAGTAATGTTTCCCACCAACAGTGTTGGCTGCCACTAGCTCTCAAGCTGTCCTGTCCCTCAGGGTCACCTGGACAGCATTTCCAAAGTGACACTTACAGACCCCACCCCTGGAGACCCTGACTCCACACTCTAGGGTGGAGCTCACAGTCAGTGCTTTTCATGAACTCTTGGGTGGCTCAAGGGATTGGCCAGGGCTGGGAACCCCTGATGCCGGGCTCACGTCTTTCCAGGAGTGGGCCTGTGGGCTGGGCTGCTTTGCATGCCTTGCAATAGCTGTGGGTTGCTTTTAAAAAATAGAATGTCATGTCTCAGGAAGGATGAAGAAACCTGTAAATCACAGATAAGAGACTCTTACTGAAGGATGAGGGGGGGCCCTGGGAGAAAAGAATTTTTTATAAAACAGAGTGGCAGGGAGGAGGAGTGAGGCCAAAAATGCTGCGATGAAGTTAATCTATTAGGTAATTATCGTAATGCCAGCTCCACGTCCCCGGCCCTGGCCTAGCTGTCATTTAACGCGTTGAAAAGGATGTTTCTCATTACTGGAATTTTACCCTTTGGACTAACAATCTGGTGGCATCAGGCATTCAAGATTCTTAAGGAATCCCAGGGTCCCCTAGCATCTCTGGGTTCTTGAAAGAAGTCAGCACTGTGGTTTCCAAATATCCCCAAATCAGGAAAATGGCAGAGCCTGCCCTAGAGCCAGCAGATTATGGTCCTTGCTGTACAGCTGACCCCTGAGCAGAGCCCCGACCTGGCCCCTGTCAAGCCTGGCTAGGACAGGCTACGGCCAGGCCTCCCTCTCCCTTCTGCCTATGCCTGCGGGTGCCATCTCCTCCCCACTGCCAGCCCAGAGTCTTCCTCGAGGCCCCATCATAAAAGTGTCACAAGTGTTTTTCATCTGCTTTGGTGTCCCCCCCACCCCGCCCCACCAACCACTCTCTTCCATCACAGAAATTCAGATTTAAATGGAAGTGTACCAGGATAATTTGATCAGGTTGTCTTAAGCCTGGAGTCTCATATTTGTGATCTACAGTTTTAATTAAGCTTTGAATCTCCACTGCAGGATCTCATGTTATCTTGCTGCATCGCACCAAGCAAGGGTGGTGGGTCAGGACGCAGCCGACCTGGCCAAGACTGGATGTTCGTGAACTTGCTGCGGGGGGTCTGGCTTCCTCTTCCTGCTTCTTGAGTAGACTCTAATCCAAGGATCCCTCAAGGAGGGAATGGGGCAGGCAACAGGAAGGCCTGTGGTGGCGACAATAGAATGGGCAAAAGACTGTGCCCATAAGCCCTCCGGGTGTGGCCTGCTCACCTCCCCAGCATCCTCTCTCACTGCCAACCCCTCACCTTCAGGACTCTTATCATAAGAGCGCAATTTGCTGAGAGCCATCGAGTGCAAACCACTACCTGGTACTAAGTATTCTTTCATTTAACCCTCTTGGCCATCCTGAGAGGCAGGTGTTATTCACTCCTCCCATCTTACACATGGGGAAACTAAGGCATCAAGAGGCTGTTTGACTTGCCCAGGGTCACACAAAATTAGGGCAGTGGAGACCGGGCTGGGATTCAGTCCCCCCTGCAGCCTGACACAGAGCCCCTAACACACCTGCTGCCCAGACTACGGTCCATTTGGTGCTCAGACCAGAGTATTCCCCTGCCCCTGGCAGTGAGTCTTTAGGGCAGCATCGCCCCGCCACCCGGCTTAGCCATCCCTGAACCCACAGTCCTTGGGGCACCTGGAGTGGCTTCTCATTGGGCAAGGTCCCTGTGTCCAGGAGCTCATTGTGGCCCCAGTGCCTAACACCCAGCAGGTGCCTACCCACTATGCACACCCATGGATGAAGCCGATCCCACCCCTCTTGCCCCCTCTCCCAGACCTCTCCCACCCCAGCTCAGCCCACCAGGCCTCCCTGGTGGATCCTGAAGGCCTTCAGCCCTCTCAACAGGGTGGGGGGAGGGAGGGGGAAGGGGAGCCAAGCTGAAGGCAGTGGGAGCTGAGCCTTTTCCTGGGAGGTGGCCCCAGGTGAGTACCACAGTCTTAAGTATTTATTAACAAAGGCAGGAGGGCAGCCAGCCTGTCTGATTACTTTATGGCCTACAGCAGTTTGCAAATGTGCATGTTTCCCCCGGCTCATTGTCTTACAGAAAAGACCTGGGGAAGCTCAGCTGCTCATTAGGGCTCTGAGGACCAGAATAATGGCCACGCTGCAGGGACGCAGAGGCTGGCCACCCGTGCTGCCCTGAGGTGCCTTCCGGATTCCCCACCCACCCTCACCCCATGCAGGCTTGCCAAATGTGGCAGATAAGACAGCATAGCCAGTAAAACACTAATTCCAGAGAAAAAACGAAACAATTATAGGATAAGTATATCCCGTGCAATCTTCGGGACACACTCATACTAAGCGATTATTGTGTATCTGCAATTCCAGTTTACCTGGGCATCCTGGGTACACCTGGCAGCCCTGCCCCTATGGCACCTGATACCTTTCCTGCTTATGCCTCAGGCACTTCCTCTTCTGTCCCCTCTCCCTGAAGATTCCCAGAGGGGCAAGAGCCAAGCCCAGCCACTCTAGAAGTCACCCTCTCCAAAGCGCAGCAGCAGAGCCACTGGAAATACTTCCTCCAAGCCTGAGACAGATGAAAAGGAAAGAAAGACCAAGGCCGCGGGGAACGAAAGCAGAGGGAGCTGGGCATCGAGACCGTGCTCTGGAAGGAGCTGCACGCAGCACGGCATCCACACACACCTGCTGTCCACACACACCCACCTGTGGGAGGCCTCTGGGCTATGCAGTCCCCAGCCGTGATTTGAGGCCTTTCAATCTTGCAGGACCTCTGCAGCCTGGAGGAGGGGCTTCCAGGCTGAGCACTCAGAGCCCACGGCCCTGGAGACACTCTCTGGTCTGCAGAGGGGCTCCAGGCAAGGAGAGAGGCCCTTCAAGGCTTTCACCCTGACTTCCCCAGCACGGGAAGAACAGGCACCTGTCCCTTTAACAAGCCCTCTCCATCCTACAGCTGCGGCCACTTGATGTGAATGATTGCTGCTGAGAACTTCATCTGGGATTTTCCAATGCGATGATTCAAGCCTAGCTGTGTTCAAAAACCTCCCTTCCGCCTTGCCATCTTCCTCTGGAATGTTCTGTCCCCTCCCCTCCCCCCGGCATCACCTGCCTCCGATCTCCATCCTACTTGGAGTTTTTCTCTCTGAATCTGCCCAGTGGGGGGAGGGTGCCTAAAGCAGAGCCAGGTGGGCACGTTCACCAGCTGGAGAAAGACAAGGCCTCCTTCCCCTCCCTGGCGCAGGACAACATTCTCTAGGAATAAACTCAACTGCGGAGGTGGGAACCAGGCGGGGAGGAGAAAAACAGAAACTCCAGCTTCTCCACCCATGAAGAAGGGGTGCGAGCCCCCAGGGGCGGGCTGCCCACTGGAGAAGGTGGGCTGGCCCTCAAGGGAGCGGGTCAGCAAGGAAAGAATCGAAAAGGAGAAATCTGAGGGATTGTTTAAAAAGTCCTCATGGAGAAGTTACAGAAGGTGGATCTTCATCTCTCTCAACCATTAGGATTAAGGGTCCCCTTGTCAAAGGGAGGGGGGAAATATGTCAGCGGCGTTTGAACCAGAGCAACTCCATCCTGACTAGGGGCTAGGTGGAATGAGGCTGAGGCCTGCTGGACTGCATCCCCTGGACATTAAGGCATTCTTACTCAGACGAGAGAGGAGGTCAAGACATACAGGTCACAAAGTCCCAGCTGCTAAAACAGGATGCGGTAAAGAAGCCGGCCACAACCTACCAAAACCAAGATGGCGATCAAAGTGAACTCCAATCATCCTCACTGCTCACTGTGCGCTAATTATAATGGATTAGCTGCTAAGAGACACTTCCGCCAGCGCCATGACAGTTTACAAATGCCATAGCAACATCAGGAAGTTACCCTGTATGGTCTAAAAAGGGGAGGAACCCTCAGGTCCGGGAAATTCCCACCCTTCTTCCAGAAAACTCATGAATAATCCACCCCTTGTTTAGCATGTAATCAAGAAGTAGCTATAAGTATACTCCGTTGAGTAGCCCATGCCGCTGCTCCACCTATGGAGTAGCCATTCTTTTATTCCTTTACTTTCCTAATAAACTTGCTTTTCACTTTAAAAAAGAAAAAAGGCTTCACAGGTTCACTGAGTGAGAGTGTGGAGCCACTGCCACGCTGGTGCCGGAGACAGGCCAGGGTCCAGCCTCCCAGGTGGCACCCGGAGCCCTCCTCAAACTGTCACATGTCCCCCAGCCACATGGGGATCTCACTGAAGGGCAGGTTCTGAGTCAGCAGGTCTGGGCCAGGCCTGAGTTTGCATCTCTAACCAGCTCCTGCATGATGCCGCTGCTGGTCCAAGGATCACACTTTGAGTGGCACAGTGGTTCCCAACTTTGAGTGCATACTGGAACCAGCTGAGGAGTTTCGAAATGACTGCTGCCCTGGGGCCTACCCCCTAGGTTCTGAAGGCAGCCTGGGTATGGGGGCTGTGAAGCCCCCCAGGCGATTCAACCATGCAGCCCGGGCCCAGAACCCCTGATCTAACAGGAAAGGCACTGGTTCAACACGCACCCAGCAATTAGTTATGAATTACAGCATGGATGTCCTGCAGACAAGGACAGGTATGAAACACTGTGAGGGCATGCAACGGGGAAATGGGGGCTCTTGAGTTAAGGGGCAGGAACGAGTACATGGGATAGGGAGGAAGAGTGAGGGAGACAAAGGGGCCCCTTTCCAGGGCCCTGAGGCCAGGGAAGGCAAGGTGCTAAGGACTCTGGGAGGCCACAGAGCTACAATGGAAGTGGGTCGAGGTGCAGGGGCAGCCAGCAGGGCTGGGGGACGGACCTCATGCCATAGGTAGGAGCTCCGTCTTCCAAAAGCCACGGGAAGCCCTTTGAAGTGTTTTGAATATAGTAGTGACAAGGTCAGACTTCAGCTTAGAGAAACTGGTTGGAGGGAAGTACACAGGAAGAAGGAAGACAGTCGTTTAAGTCCCTGTCACTCACCCTTTGAAAAAGCTATTCTAAATGAGGCTAAAAATTGAACAACTAGGGCACCTCTGTCTTAGCACTAAACATGGGGTCAAGGCACTTCCGACTTCTGGGAAAGATCTAAGTCCTTGCCCGGGGCAGCCTGCCAGAGCAAATCTAGCCCTAGGCCCAACACGTGCTATTTTTAGTCTGGCCCCTCCCCATAAGGCTGCAAATTATTTCATGGTATTCCTGTGATAGTAGCAAGCCCACCCCCTCGGTTAGGCTGAAACCACTGATCAAAACCAAACTTCCAAGCAGAAGTCGCCAGTCCTGTTGGGAGCTTGGAGGGATGCTGTGCTGGTCAGTGTTGTGTCCACATGGCCAGGCCATAGTCTCTAGGGATTAAGTCCAACGTGAATCTGGGTGTTGCTGAGATAATATTTGGTTGTTGTGGTGAACATCTACAATCAGCTGACTTCAGTACAGGAGATGAGCCTCCAGAAGGTGGATGGGTAGGTCCCAACCAATCAGCTGAAGGCCTGAAGAGCCGAAACTCAGGCTTCCCAGAGAAGAAGAAATTCTTGCCTGAAGACTGCAGCGCAAATCCTGCCTGTCCTAGGAATTTCAGACTTGCCAACACCTGTAATCATGTGAACAAATTCCTTAAAATAAATCTCTTGATAGATGGAGATATGGAGATGAGGAAGAAGATGAGATGGAGATCACAGAGATGATGGAGAAGATGGAGATGATGGAGAAGCTGGAGATCATGGAGATGATGGAGAAGATGGAGATCATGAAAATCGTGGAGATGATGGAGATGATGAAGAAGATGGAGATGATGGAGAAGGTGGAGATGATGGAGAAGGTGGAGATGATGAAGAAGATGGAGATGATGGAGAAGATGGAGATGATGGAGAAGGTGGAGATGATGGACATGATGGAGATGATGAAGAAGATGGAGATGATGGAGAAGTTGGAGATGATGGACATGATGGAGATGATGGAGAAGTTGGAGATCATGGAGAAGATGGAGATGATGGAAAAGTTGGAGATGATGAAGAAGATGGAGATGATGGAGAAGTTGGAGATGATGGAAAAGTTGGAGATGATGGAAAAGTTGGAGATGATGGAGAAGATGGAGATGATGGAGAAGTTGGAGATGATGGACATGATGGAGATGATGGAGAAGGTGGAGATCATGAAGAAGATGACGGACAGGTTGGAGATAATGGACATGATGGAGATGATGGAGAGGTGGGAGATGATGGAGAAGTTGGAGATGATAGAGAAGGTGGAGATGATGAAGAAGATGATAGAGAAGATGGAGATGATGGAGAAGATGGAGAAGATGGAGACCATGGAGAAGATGGAGATGGAGATGGGTAGAGAGAGCCTACTGGTTCTGTTTCTCCAGAGAACCTGACTGATACAGGTGCCCACAGCTCTGGTCCCAGACACTTGTAGTCCCCTCCCACCTGGCTATGGCTTGATGTTTCCTGCTGTCCACCTTTCTATCTTAAAAATGGGATTCCTCAGAGCCCCAAAACCCAGACCCCAAAGACCTGACTAGGATGGAGGGGGATTACTCAAGCCTATAGAGCCCACACACAGACGGCTCACAGCATGGAGGTCTCACTCTGGACTCTTCATTCTCCAGACCCCCATCCCAGCCTCGCACTCAAACCCCAAGAAGTGATCTTGGCTTTGATGAAGATGGAGAGAGCTAGTGCAGGACATGTCTGTCTTCCAATGACCAAGATCTAAACTTTCTAAGAGCTAGATTTCCGACAATTCTGGCTAGAACTGAAAAGTAGCAGGTGAGTAAGACATTGGAGAACCTGGTGGGGTGCAGGATCACTGAGGGAGTCAGGCACCATGAACGGGGCAAATGGCACCCTCCATGGGGAAGCAACGAGGCCCTGAAGATGGAAGAAAGTGAGCAATTCTTCACACGCACGGGCAGACTCAATTCGGCAGGGGAAATGCACCAGAGGAAAAAGCAGCAATGTCCAAAAATGTCTCTAAGCTTGATTATTTAAACATTTATCATCAAACTTGAAGAAATAAACTCAAAGGCCATTTTAATGACATACATGGGGACAAGAAAAGCAGTTACGTTTCCAGTGCCAAGTTCCCTTGCATGAGCGGCAGAAGTTTCTGCAAGTACAGTCAAAGGTGATGGGCGCACACTTTGCCAACAAAGATCCCACTTCCAGCACACACACGTCTGTGGCTTATCATTGCTGACTTGTTTCAGAATTGGCTCCAGCTCCCGAAGCAGGTTGTCAACCCACCTCCTCCCTGGAAAACCCGAAGGAGAAGGGGAGGGAGAGAGGTGGAGGGGCCGGGGAGGCCAGTGTAGGAGAACTGGGGTACGGTGCTCTCTGGACCAGAGCAGCATTGAGCACCCTTTGTGAAAAGCTCGGCAATGCCAGGCTAGGTCCTCCTGGCGCGAGGGTGGCTCTGAACCACTGTCACAGAAGATGGAGCTCAGGGGCCCGTGCAGACCCAGCGTGGGTGGCAGTGCCCACAGGCTCCTAAAAATAAGCATCCGCTCAGCTCAGAACCCTGCTGTCCCTCCACCTGGCCCCAGAGTGTCCTCACTTCCTCGGCCTGAGCACTGCTGGCTTTCCGGATGGGCAGGAGGCAGAGATGAGCCCAATCTGGGGTAGTGGTGGAGGGAAGTGGGGTGGCCCAAACTTGTCAAACAGCAAAGGCCACCTGGAGCGCTTCTCTCACCCGTGGGGGTGTTTGGCGATGCCGGGAGCAACCACAAAGCCCGGGGAAAACAGGAGCTTTGCAACAAAACCAGCTCTGGAGAGCATCAGGGCACTCAAGCCCTCCAATACCTTTCCCCAAACAGCACATGGTCAATCAGGAATGCAAAATAGGCAGCCCGTCAGATACAGAGCAAAACCAAACCGAGGCAGGGTACCCACTGCCTGGCACCCCTTGGGGCAGGCTCCCTGCGCATCCTCTTCCGTGTGGGCACATGGGTGCAGTTCTTTGGGGAGGTGGCTGTGGGTGTATGCACACAGTACCCACTCAACCCCTCATGGGCTTGTGCCTTCCCCTGGAGGCAGGTAGATGAGGTGAAGGCCTGGACGTGCCGGCCATCCTGAGACCCGCTCCGGGCCAGGGGCCTGCACATTCGTGCACCTTTTCCACATCCTCAACAGAGACCCTTGGTCTGGATGCTGAGTGAATTCACAACATCTGTCTGTGGGAGAGGAACTCCCTGACTTGGCTTTGAAAAAATAATAATAAAATAATAAACATTTAAAAGGAAGTGCAGCTTCTTCCAGGAAGCCAGAAGTGTGGGTAGCTGGTGTAGGATTTGCTTGGCATTGGGTTTGGAGCAGAGCAGATAATTCCAGAATTCCACCATTCTCCTGGCACAGGGTCTTTGCCCAGGGCTGACCTCAGGGCTCACTCCATCACCGCATGACCCCAATGGCACAACTGTGGTTACACCTGCTGCAAATTCCCTGGTTAGTTACATTCTCTAAGACGCAGTGGCCTTGACTCAGGGTGGCTGCACTTCAGACTCAGCCTCCTGCCCCCTCAACATCCTGAGCATCGTGCTTGGTCCATCTCCCATGCGTCTCCATCGCATTCCCTCTTCCCTTCTGAACAGGACGGGCCTGCGTGCTGTTTTCTTCCTGCCCAGCTCTGCTTCCCACTCCTGCCCTTGCCTAATTGTTCTCCATGCTCTTTGGGGGAACCTCGTCTGGTCCTGCCCCATGGGGAGGCACAGACCCGACTGGGCTCCCTGTCCCCAGCCCGAGGCAGCCCAGTCTGACGTGCACACTGCGGTCGACACAGCTGGCTCTGCTGCCAGCCGCTGGCCCATGGCTCCTACCAGAAAAGCCCACATGGGAGACAACATCACATCAGCCGGTTTGCTCCCCAAAACCAAGAACTGCACCCTGCTTTTGGCCTTGATATTCACAGGTCATTTTCCTCGGATACTCAGGAAGACTCTGTCTTGCAGACCGTCTCCACAAAACGTGGGACCTGCTCGGGGCAGGGCAGAGGAGTCGGCAATGCCGAGGGGAAGCTGTGGAGAGGAGAGCATCCAGCACGCGCAAGTGATGAAGGAGAGAAGGAGGCGAGCTCCAGGGCTGGCAGGAGCTGGAGAGGACAGGCTGGGAGCCATCAGGAGACGGAGCAGAATGTGGTCAGGTGGCCCAGGCATCCACTGAGACTCAGCACCATGGTGGGGGAGTCACTGGTGCTGTGGTGGGGGGTTCACTGGCGCTGTGGTGGGGGGTTCACTGGCGCTGTGGTGGGGGGGTCACTGGTGCTGTGGTGGGGGGGTCACTGGTGCTGTGGTGGGGGGGGTCACTCGCACTGTGGTGGGGGTGTCACTGGTGCAGTGGTGGGGGGGTCACTCGCGCTGTGGTGGGGGGTCACTCGCACTGTGGTGGGGGGGTCACTGGTGCTGTGGTGGGGGGGTCACTGGTGCTGTGGTGGGGGGGTCACTTGCTCTGTGGTGGGGGGGTCACTGGTGCTGTGGTGGGGGGGTCACTCGCACTGTGGTGGGGGGGTCACTGGCGCTGTGGTGGGGGGGTCACTGGTGCTGTGGTGGGGGGGTCACTTGCTCTGTGGTGGGGGGGTCACTGGCGCTGTGGTGGGGGGGTCACTGGTGCTGTGGTGGGGGAGTCACAGCGTTGGGGAGTCACTGGGTCGGGGAGTCACCGGCTGCCATTCACCTTCAGTTGTCATCTCTAAAATGGGAACCGGTGCCACAGCGACTGCACTCAGCTGGTCCCTCTAAGGTAACTGCACCTGGTACCTTCCCAATCTCATCTCTGAGAACTTGGCATCCCAGCCCCATTTCCTGAGTGCCCCTTGGGCTTCTGTGCTCCGTCCTCCCACCACAGCTTTGCTTAAGGGTTTGTCTTACCTGCAGTCCACCCAGTCCCTGCCCCAGTCCCACCATCATTATCATCTCCGTCTCCTCCTCCTCCTCTTCCCCCTCCTCCTCCTCCTCCCTCCATCCTCCTCCTCCTGCTTCTCCTCTCCCTCCTCCTCCTTCTTCTCCTCCCCCTCCCTTCTTGGATTATCCAGACTTGATCTATCAGCCAAGAGCTCCCTCAACCCACCCCTGAGCAACAGCATGTCATATCTTTTCATAGGTTTAAAGCACAGCCCCAGCCCCCGAGCCAGACAGGCAACCCCATTAGACCAAGACAAAAACCCAATCCCATTCTTATTGCTTCCATCACTCTGGGCACAGACAACTGTTCAGTGGCGCTCACTGAATTTAAACCATTGCCAAAGGCTGAGAGACGACTTCAGTGAGGCACCTCGATCAGCCAGGAGAGAGGAGGTTCCGTTGCAGTAACAAACAGCTGCCAAGTCACAGTCACTCTTTAGAGCAAAGATTTTTTTGCTCATGCTACGTTCCTATCACGGGTCCATCTTGCTCCTCATACAAGGGGCCAGGCTGATAAAGCAACCTCTTTCTGGAACATTCCTGGCTGTCATGACAGAGAGGAAAGAGGGATGGATACACTCCATCCTAACCCGTGGCAGACACGACTTCCAGCCCCATATCAATGACTTTGGTCATTGGCCAAAGAAAGGCGCAGAGGTACATGAGAGCTCCACAGCTGGGCAGAGCAGAGACACCAAATATTTGTGACCAAAGTGAGTCTGTCTCAATGACACTAACCTAGGCCAATGCAGATCATAAAACACCAGTGTGGCCAGGCGCGGTGGCTCGCGCCTGTAATCCCAGAACTTTGGGAGGCCGAGGAGGGTGGATCATGAGGTCAGGAGATTGAGACCATCCTGACTAACATGGTAAAACCCCGTCTCTACTAAAAATACAAAAAAAAAAAAAAAAAAAAAAAAACTAGCCGGGTGTGCTGGCGTGTACCTGTAGTCCCAGCTACTCAAGAGGCTGAGGCAGGAGAATGGCGTGAACCCGGGAGATGGAGCTTGCAGTGAGCCGAGATCGTGCCACTGCACTCCAGCCTGGGCGACAGAGCGAGACTCCGTCTCAAAACAACAACAACAAAAAAAACAAACAGAAAAACAAACAAACAGAAAAAGCACCAGTGCACTTAGGTTGTCATGGAAGCCTCTGGGCTTTTGCAGAAACAAGAAGGAAGACTTCCCCTCGGGCTCAAGTGGATCTGACCACTCCTTCAGGGGTTGCCCTTAGCTGGGCCAGATTGCAATCCGGATGCTCTGGACACCAGAGCATCAGGCAGGAAAGAAGATGGAATGAAGCCAGAGGGACTGTCAGAGTCGTTACGTCACTCACCTCTTCCATTTCCATGCACACGTGAACCATAGCAAGAAAAACATCCCCACACAGAGGGCCACGGCCGTGTAGATGCTCCCTGGCCTGCCTTGCCCCGAGGCTGAGGATGCTCTGTCCATGATTTGATATGCGGGAGGTTTCCACTTGGTTTCCTGTTGCAGGAAGAGAAGAGAGCTGTACTTGTGCCCACACAGCCAGGGGCTGGAGGAGGGCAGGTGCCACCTGCTCCGGACCTGGCAGGGGAGCACCTCTTGCTGTTCCAAGGAGTTTGGAAGCTGGACCCAGAGGGATTTGGCATGGTTTTCATAGACACTGCCATGGAGCATCTGCCATGGAGCCAGAGCCACTTGGCCACCATGGGGAATCGTGTTAGCCCAGAGGCCAGGTTGCCCCTCTGCTAAAGCCCCCCTCATGCCTGTGTGTGCCTGTGTATGCATACATGTGCCTGCCAATGTATGTGCCTGTGCGTGCCTGTGTATGCATGCATGTGCCTGTGTGTGCATCTGTGTGCATGCATGTGCCTGTCCCTACATGTATGTGTGTGTGTGCAAGTGTCTGGCCCTGGAAAAGTGGGCATTCAGCCTCGCTTCCACTCTGTGTGTGCTCCTTCTCCACCTCCCCACAGCCTCTCTTTGTCCATCCCTGACGACTTGGGGAAGGGGAAGACAAGATCTTTCTCTTCTCAATAAATCTCTGTTCAAGATGCAATTCCAACCGGGTGCGGTGGCTCACACCTGTAATCCCAGCACTTTGGGAGGCGGAGGCAAGAGGATTGCTTGAGCCTACGCGTTTGAGACCATCCTGGCAACAGAGCAAGACCTCATCTCTACAAAAAATACAAAATTAGCTAGGCATAGTGGCATATGCCTGTAGTCCCAGCTATGTGGGAGGCTACTGAAGCCCGGGATGTTGAGGCTACAGTGAGCCATGATCACGCCACTGCACTCCAGCCTGGGAGAGAGAGCAAGACTGTGCCTCAAAAAAAAAAAAAAAAAAAAAAAAGGATGCAATTCCTGGAAGGACCTGAGTGGCTAACAGCCCCCTGCCCTGTGTGATTACCCATGGGATGTGTTTAGATACTCATTCCTGAGGGATGAGTTGCCCTTCAGGCCTGTCTCAGCCTCCCAGAGCCACGGACCCCTGTGACCCACAATGGGCCTCTGGTGCCCACCTCCGCCAGGGCTTCCCACAGATGTGCCACGTCATAGGCTGCTGTGGGCACTGCAGGGGACAGGCAAGCCCGTTCCTAAGGGATCTTTCATCAAGGATGAAAGATCCAAACACATGGAAAACAAGCAATGAAAGCCGTGCCAAGTCAGCACTGGGCACTGCAGGGGAGACAGTGCTGGGGACTGGGCAGTGTGGACCCTGTGGCTCTTCATCGACACATGATCCTGGCTTCCCTAAGCCTCAGCTTCCTCCTGGTAAAGCAGGGTCCTCTTTCACTGAGATGCTTTGAGGATGCAGTGAGCTGATGTGTGTGAAAGGCCCTGACACATTCATTCACTGGTATCGACCACTGTTTAGTCTTTAGAGAGTGAGCGCCATGGCAGGTCCTGGGACCCCACGGTGACTCAGGTCGAAGGGCCCCTGGCCTTAGAGAAGACAGACAGATGTCACGCAGTGCCCCACAGTGACTGCACTCAGCTGGGGTCAGAACCTCAGGGGGCATGTAGGGGTATAAGAGCAGCTAACTGGGACCCCTAATTGGGGACGGTTAAGGAAGTCTTTCCTTAAGGGAGTGACATTTGAGCTGAGCTCTGAAGACTGGGTTGGGATCAATGACAAGGTCAAAGGGAGAGGGAGAGGAGGCACTCCAAGCAGGAGCTGCCTGTGCAAAGGCCCTGAGGCCCAGAGGAGTGCAACCTCTAGAGGAATGGACCGGCCAGGAGGAACGGTGGCTCTGGTAGCATTTCATGAAGCACTATGATCATGTTTGCATTTTTAAAAGATGCCCTGCCCATGCTCCCCTCCAATCCACTTCCCACTCAGTAGCCAAAGCCTGTGAACCCAGGCAGGAGGCCGTGGCCATGGTCCAGGCCAGAGAAGGTGGTGGCCATGGGAAAGGAGAGACGTGAACAGAATGAGGGCTTTAGGAGGTGAGATGGGCAGGGTGTGGGGGTGCCTAGAAAGCGGACATGGCGGGGGATGGAGAGCACAGAGGGAGGAGCCCAGCCTCCGCCTTGTACAAAAAGTGGTGGGGCGGCAGGGGTGCTGTCCTCTAAAACGGAGAACGCTGGGAGAGGAGGAGGCAGGGGCATGAACCACAAAAGGCCTGGGGCTAAGGACATGAACAGACAATTCTCAAAAGAAGATATACAAATGGCCAACAAGCATATGGAAAAATGCTCCACATCACTAATGACCAGGGAAATGCAAATCACAACCACAATGCAATACCACCTTACGCCAGCAAGAATGGCCATACCCCACCAATCAAAAAATAATAGATGTTGGCACAGATGTGGTAGAAAAGGAACACTTTTACACTGCTGGTGGGAACGTAAACTAGTACAGCCACTATGGAAAACAGTGCGGAGATTCCTTAAAGAACCTTAAGTAGATCTACCACTTGATCCAACAATCCCACTACCGGGTATCTACCCAGAGGAAAATAAGTCATGATACAAAAAAGATATTTGCACATGCATGTTTATAGCAGCACAATCCGCAATTACAAAAATATGGAACCAGCCCAAATGCCCATCAAATCAATGAGTGAATAAAGAAAATGTTATATATACGTGTGTGTGTGTGTGTGTGTGTGTATGAATACTACTCAGCCATAAAAAGGAACAAAATAATGGCATTCACAGCAACGCGGATGGAACTGGAGACTATTATTCTAAGTGAAGTAACTCAGGAAAGGAAAACCAAATATCGTATGTTCACACCCATATGTGGGAGCTAGGCTATGAGAATGCAAAGATTAAGAATGATACACTGGATTTTTTTATTTTTATTTTTTTTATTTATTTATTTTTGTCGCCCAGGCTGGAGTGCAGTGGCACGATCTCAGCTCACTGCAAGCTCCGCCTCCCGGGTTCACACCATTCTCCTGCCTCAGCCTCCCAAGTAGCTGGGACTACAGGCACCTGCCACCACACCCGGCTACTTTTTTGTATTTTTAGTAGAGACGGGATTTCACCGTGTTAACCAGGATGCTCTCGATCTCCTGACCTCGTGATCTACCCACCTCGGCCTCCCAAAGTGCTGGGATTACAGGCGTGAGCCACGGCGCCCGGCCGATACATTAGATTTTGGGGACTCTGGGGAAAGTGTAGGGGGTGGTGAGGGATAAAAGATGACACACTGGGAACAGCATACACTGCTGGGGTGATGGGAGAACCAAAATCTGAGAAATCACCACTAAAAAGCTTGTTCATGTAACCAAACACCACCTGCTCCCCAAAAACCCATTGGAATAAAAAAATTAAACAATTAAACATTTTTAAAAGGCCAGGTGGTGGCTCATGCCTGTAATCCCAGCAATTTGGGAGGCTGAGGCAGGTGCATCACCTAAGGTCAGTAGTCCGAGACCAGCATGGCCAACATGGTGAAACCCCGTCTCTATAAAAATACGAAAAATGAGCTGGGTATGGTGGCGGGAGCCTGTAATCCCAGCTACTCGGGAGGCTGAGGCAGGAGAATTGCTTGAACCTGGGAGGCGGAGGTTGCAGTGAGCCAAGTTCGTGCCATTGCACTCCAGCCTGGGCGACAACAGCGAGACTCCATCTCAAAAATAAATAAATAAATAATAAAATAAAATAAAAATGTTTAAGACCTGGGGGAGGTCTAGGAATATTCAGGAGGAGGGGCCTGCATGAGCCAGCACTTGGGTATTGGCTGAGCCCTGGTCCAGCCCAGGGAGAGTGAAGAAAGAGGATGATGCCTTGAGGAACTCCCAGCAGCAAAGTGCCAGTAGGGAGGATGAGCCCAGGAAGCAAGAGAGTCTGAACTCAGTGTGGACAGATGAGCCTGATGGGCCGAGACACAAGAGAAAGTGAAATGTTAGGATGGGCTCGGTGGGGCCGAGCAGTGAGCTGAGACTGGACAGGAGAGGAGCTGGACACAGGCCTTCTTTGACCAAGTCTTCATTTGTCCTGGTGGCACTGACCCCCGGCTGAGCTCCCGCATCCACCAACCAGCCTTCCCATCTCCCAGGCCAGGGCCCTCAGACTGGGGTGATTCCCAGCATGGAGGCTTGCACCTGGTGTGGACTGAGTGTAGAGATGCCCCAACTGTTCACATGTCCATGGAAACATTCCCTTTGCAATGTGACCTTGTAGCTCCTTCCACCAAGAGGCAGGGTCTACTTCCTTGCCCTTTGAATCAGGGCTGGCCTCCAGACCAAAAGATGTCCTAGACACGAGGGTGCCCCTATTCCAGGTGGGGCCTCAGCAGGCCTTGCTCACTTCCGTTTCTGTCCCGGGACCCAGGCATGGATGTGTGAGCAAGCCTGAGTGAGCCTGCTGGAGAAGGAAGAGCCAGGAGAAGCAGGGACCTGTCTCAAGTCCAGCGGCCTCCAGCCCACCTGGCAGCTGACCACAGAGTTCCCAGCAAGCCCAGCTGGGACCAGCCAAGCATGGCCCAGCTCAGCAGAAGGGCCCAGATGACCCCTAGACTCATGAGCAAGAACAACAACTGCTGTTTCAAGCTACAGAGTTTTGGGGTGTGTTTGTGATGCGGCAGTCGCTGTCCGGTACGCCCTTCCCCCAGGGGCATGAGGACGCTCCTCGACTTCATTCTGCTTCCCAGGATTACCTAGAACCCAACAGAGCCATGTGGCTACATTCATTCTGGTAGGGCTTGTAATTGAGCTACTTGGTGAGACCTTCGGTTTGATTTTCTCTTTTCATATGTTTTCAATCAGAAATATCAGAAGCTGCTTCGAATGTCCCTGCAGAGTTCTCAGAAGCATCCTCTCCCGGGTTTCTCTGGAGAACCCATCTTGTTTGTTGGAGAGTGCATTCTCCCGCAGCTTTTCAAATGCTACGTTTTCCTCTGACGGCAGCCAGGGCACTTGATTACATGAGAGATGGTGATGTGGTTGCAACTGCTGTCAATATTCCTTTATGACTCTGAATTTGCATCTGTGCAAGTCTGGTAATACTTACCTGAATTCCAGGCACAAATAAATGAAACTTATTTAAAATAACTAGGAAAAATTCCACACTGGAGGTAAAATAAAAAATAGATTTGCTGCTACAGATGCAGAAACTGGTCTAAGAAAGACCATTGGAAATTGACTCAGTAACTGGCCGGTCCCAAGAATTCTGTAGCCAGAGTAACTGGTGGGCGCAAGGCAGAAAGGTGAACCATTAAGGCCCAGACCACCCACCCTGTGGTGCCTCGACTCTCCAAGACCCCCCGCAACCCTGCGAACAGGAAGGTGGTGTGAGGAGAAGGGAGCACGGCTGGTCACGAGAGCCCCTTTCCACACTCGGTCACTGTGGTGCTGGCACCCTTCCTGTGCAATGTAAGGGGCAGCAATGGTGCCCACATTGCATGGGAGAGGCTCCATGGAGCCAAGGCGGCGTGACCTTACACAGCACATCCACGGCAGCCTGATCCCAAGACCTCTACCTTGCAGTCCAGTGTCCTTTGCAGGAGACACCAGCAAGGCTAGGGACCCCAGCCCCTGCTGTTTTCATCCTAACTTGGACTTATCTGTTGTGATGGCCAAGCCAATCCTGTTTGGGAGAAGGCGGCTGGTGAGAGTAACCAGGGAACACCGGCATTGTCTACAAACCCAGTGGAGCCACTCAGCCAGGACCCTCAGCCCCAAGCTGCCCGAGTTACTCAGCCAGGCGAGGTTCCCCCCACGGAGCAGCAGGCCGGCCAGAAAGCTTCAGACCACAAGCTTCAGCCCAGGTGGCACCTAGGAAGGGAGCGGGTATGTAACCAGGGGATCACAGGACCTTGATCCAGGTCCCACTTGGAGGCAGGGGGAAAGGCTGTGGGAGAATAGATGAAGGAGCCCACGGGGAAGCAGACGGAGCTACTTCACGTGAGGACGGAACATTTGAGTTGGGTCTTTTTTCTTTTTAGAGATGGGCTCTCACCCAGGCTGGAATGCAGTGGCACAATCATAGCTCACTGCAACCTTGAACTCCTGGGCTCAAGCAATCCTCCCACTCCAGCTTCCTGAGTAGCTGGGACACAGGGGCATGCCACCATGCCTGGCTCTTTTTAAAAAATGTTTTTGTAAAGAAGGGGTCTCACTATATTGCTGGTCTTGAACTCTTGAGCTCAATCCATCCTCCCACGTTGGCCTCCCAAAGTGCTGGGATTGCAGTCATGAGCCACCTTACTCGGCCTGAGTTGGGTCTTGAGGCATGCATAGGAGTTTCCAGGTGGGGTGCAGTTGCTGGAGCTGGACCATGCAGATCCAGCTCTGGAGCTCACAGTAATGTTCATAAACAAATGGTTTTGAGCCTTACGTGAGCCAGGCCCAAGACTGGGCATTTTCTCATGTGTTTTCTAATGCACTTGACAACTGATCTTACTCTCCCCCGGGGACTCTGGGTGCAAGGAGACATTCTGGGCTTCATCCCACCACGAAGACCAAAAAACATCCTGAGGGCAGGCTTGGCATCGAATCCTCCTCCTGTCACTCCAGGAGCCGAGCATAGACCTTGCTGCAGCCAGGAAAATAAATAATAGTTGACCAAGGTACTGACCACCCTCACCCCAGGTTAGGAAGAACCTGCAAGCCAAGTTCTCTTTGATCTGTTGAGCTATGGCCCACCCCACACCCCCTTCACTGCTCTTTGCTTCCCTAAAAATGAACAACACCCTGCAGGTGTCCCCACCCTTAAGCACGGCCCTCCCCCGAAAGACCTGTCCTGAGCTTGGACCTGGGTGATATAACGAGACCCATCCTGAGCTTGGACCTGGGCCATATAGTGAGACCCCATCCCGAGCTTGGACCTGGGCCGTATAGCGAGACCCCGTCCTGAGCTTGGACCTGGGCCATATAGTGAGACCCCATCCTGAGCTTTGACCTGGGCAATATAGCAAGATCCCGTCCTGAGCTTGGGCCTCGGCCCTATAGCGAGATCCCATCCTGAGCTTGGACCTGGGCAATATAGCAAGACCCCATCCTGAGCTTGGACCTGGGTGATATAACGAGACCCATCCTGAGCTTGGACCTGGGCCATATAGTGAGACCCCATCCTGAGCTTTGACCTGGGCAATATAGCAAGATCCCGTCCTGAGCTTGGGCCTCGGCCCTATAGCGAGACCCCATCCTGAGCTTGGACCTGGGCAATATAGCAAGACCCCATCCTGAGCTTGGCCCTGGGCCATACAGTGAGACCCCATCCTGAGCTTGGACCTGGGCCATATAGCGAGATCCCATCTTGAGCTTGGACCTGGGCCATATAGTGAGACCCCATCCTCAGCTTGGACCTGGGCAATATAGTGAGACCCCGTCCTGAGCTTGGACCTGGGCCATATAGCGAGACCCCGTCCTGAGCTTGGACCTGGGCAATATAGTGAGACCCCGTCCTGAGCTTGGACCTGGGCCATGTAGCGAGACCCCGTCCTGAGCTTGGACCTGGGCCATGTAGCGAGACCCCGTCCTGAGCTTGGACCTGGGCAATATAGCAAGACCCCATCCTGAGCTTGGACCTGGGCAATATAGCAAGACCCCATCCTGAGCTTGGACCTGGGCAATATAGTGAGACCCCGTCCTGAGCTTGGACCTGGGCCATATAGTGAGACCCCATCCTGAGCTTCGACCTGGGCAATATAGCAAGATCCCGTCCTGAGCTTGGACCTGGGCCATATAGCAAGATCCTGTCCTGAGCTTGGGCCTCGGCCCTATAGCGAGACCCCATCCTGAGCTTGGACCTGGGCAATATAGTGAGACCCCGTCCTGAGCTTGGACCTGGGCCATATAGCAAGACCCCGTCCTGAGCTTGGACAGGTCTTTCAGGGCATAGCAGTGCTCAAGGGTGGGGAACATAAGGAACTGCCTGGGAGGGAGCATTAGTGCTGGGGCTACCATAACACAGGACTACACACCGGCGGCCACAAACAACAGCATGGATCCTCTCGCGCTGCGGCAGGCTGCCGTCTGAGTCTGGGTGTGGACTCCAGCAGGTGGGCTCCTTTTGGGGGCTCTGAGCAAGAATCCACCCCAGGCCTCTCCTGGCTTTGGGTGCTCTCCTGAGTGTCAGCGGCCTGTGGCTGGCTCGCCCCAGCCAAGTGCTGTCTTCTCCCTGTCTCTCCACATCACCGTCCCCTGTTTGTGCCTCTGTGTCCTGATTTACCCTTCGGATAAGGACACCAGTCCTGTTAGATTAGGGCCCCCCATCCCCTCTGAGCAGACCCTGTCTCTAAGGTCACATTCTGAGGTCCTGGAGGTTAGGCGTCAACATGGCTTTTTGGGAGGACATAATCCAGCCCGAACGGGTAGCCTCTTTCCTCCCAATCCCCTCCCTGCTGCCTGCCCAGGCTCCTGGAGCTTCCCTGGGAGGCCCTGGGGGCTGTACCAGAAACGCACGGGAAGGAGCTGGGACCCCCTGGAAGGGACTCTGGAGAACGGCAGTGAAGAGGGGTCGCATGCACCCCGACACCCTCCACACACCCCAACACCCCCACGTGGGTTTGGCCTGCATCGTCCCACCACGTGGGGTCTGTCCTTCCAGGTCTCGGCAAGGCCAGGCATGCTGGGGAGGGCTGTCAGTTCAATGGTGGACACCAGCGTTTGATGTGGAGATTTGGCAGTGAGAACGGATGTGCCTCAGCGCGAGGTTTATATAAAATGACAGCTTCTGGAAAATGAAGCCCTCAGATTAAAAAAGAAGAAGAAAAGGAAAGAGGAGGAAGAGGCAGCAGGGAAGGTGCCCTCCACCCCCCATGTATTCCCTGGAGGGCACTGCAGGGGCCGTGGGGGACCGGGAGACAAATGCCCCATTTGAGGGTGCTTCCTGTGCTGCTCAGTGTGCTTTAGCTTTGCCCCAACAACGCCTCCCCACCTCCCAGGCCACACACTTCTTTACTGTCCCCATCCATCCTATACCCAGGATAAGAACCCCAGGGGACAAGGCCCTGATAGGGGACAGACATGCGCCAAGATAGCACACGGTAAAAGACAAGCAATTATTTGGAAACTTTCACATTACTGTCATTTTAAAACGGAGGGGGCTAGATGGAGGCAAAGACTCCAAGAATCCTTCCTAGGAAGCCCACAAAAGCAAAGATGGATTGCACATAATTGCCCTTTGTTTAAAAGGCACATGGATATTCCTGCAGAGCTGGAAACTCATTCTTCACACAAAAAAGCTTCCAAAAATTGCAACCTATTTGTTGCCAAGTTTGGGACTGTTATTTCCTTCCCAGCCCCCTTGGGTTGCTTTTTTATTTTTTAATGACCTGAAATGTAAATTGCCTTCCCTGTGGGTCTCCTGGGGCTGGGATGCGGTCTAGGGAAGTCCGCCATCCAGGACATCCCAGCTGGGGCTCCTCCAGGAAAGGAGGCAGAAAATCCAGGATACCAATGAAGTTCATTCTGGCCACCTGGCACCGAAAGTGGAGCAGGAGACCAGACCTCTTCCCCTGCCTTCTCCCTGGATGCTGCGTGTCCACCTCCTGGCGTTCAGATGGCCCCTTTCTCACCAGAATGAAAAGGAGAAAGCAAGGACATCAGCTCAGCCCTGGGATAAGAGTTCTCGTCGCCACAAGCCCCAGGAGGACGATGTCAAACACAGCCAGCATGGACCCCACCCCAAATCTCAAAGAAATCTTCAATGAACCCCAAGAAGGGGCCTCGAGACTGCAGCCAACTTCTCAGAATTCACCAAGCATCCAACCTCTCGGGAGCACAAAAGAAGCCTGTGAGCAGCTTCCCAGCCCTCGGAGGGACGAGAAGTTCCCGTGTCTGCTGGGGCCCCTGGGAGCAGGGAGCTGTCGCTGCCCCTTCCTCCCAAGCCTGCTCACTGTTCCAGAAACAAGGAGTCCAGGAGAAGAGCCAGGATGGAGGATAAAGGTTCTCACATGAGGAGAGATCTGAGAGAGGCCCCCTGAACCCGGCAGTCACGTGGTCCTGGGGGTCGGCACCCATTGCCATGTGTCCCCCCTGGCACAGGTGTCGCTGGGGACCAAGGCTTCAGAAGTCACTGTTGGAATGAGCCCACCTGCCTCGGGGGCTTCCTTCATCTCAAAACTCAGAGTGTTGTTACAGCCACGCTGCCACTCTAGAATTCCTGGGGACAAGAGACACACCATGGCCAGGACCAATCCTGTCACCAAAAAGGAGAACCCCCAGCCAGGCTCCGCCCATCCGATGGACACCAGACTCCCTGGTACACATTTATTGGGCACCTACTATGTTCCAGGCACAGCCTGAAGTGATAAAAGCCAGGCACAGCGGCGAAGGTCCCAGCAGAAGGTGGAGGCCACCCCCAGCCCCCAGCCCATCCCCATCTTTCCTTACTCTTGGTCCTCCTGTCCCCTCTGGAACTCAGCCCCAAACAGTATCGTGTTCTCTGTAGGGTCACCGCCTTTGCTTGGAGCCCCTGAAAACAGAGCCTGGGGCAAGGGTTGGTGCACAGATTGCTGGTTTGAGAGCAAGTCCAGGAAGCTGGTGTGAGGTTATCTGGGAGCCTGATGAGGATGGAATAAAAGCTATGTGTGCACGTATGGAGGGTGTGTGGAGGGGTGTGCATGTGTGGAGGGTATGTGGAGGGGTGTGCCTGTGTGGTGTGTGGCATGTGTAAATGTGTGCACGTATGTGGTATGTACAGTGTGTGTGTGTGGAGTGTGGAGTATTGTAGTGTGTGCACACATGCATGTATGTGTATGTGTGTGGGTGTGTGCAGAGGTAGAGTATTGTCGTGTGTGGATGCATACATGCAGGTGTATGTGTGTGGGGGGTGTGGAGTATTGTTGTGTGTGCACACATGCATGCCTGTGTAGTGTGTGGTGTGTGCACATGTGCATATGTAAATGTGTGCATGTATGTGGTGTGTGCAGTGTGTGATATGTGTGGAATGTGTAGTATGTGCACACGTGTGCATGTGTGGTGAGTGCATATGTGTGTGGACAGGTGTGCATGTGTGTAGTGTGTGCATGTGTACGCACATTTATACAGTGTTATTGAACAGGTCACCCTGTGGGCAACTGGAGCTGGATCCATGGGGACCTTCTAGGACACCCCGTGGACTGCCTGTCCCTGGGAAGGCCGGGCGGGGAGTGGTTCTCTCCCCACACTCCCACCTGCTCTGTGAACACACTCCCTCCTCTCCCACTGAGTTGAGCCCAGGACTGCGGGCTCAGGACACCAGGACTCTCCCAGGGACGGCCACTCCCAAGGTGGTCCCGGCAGGCCCAAACCAAGGCTGTTGTCTGTTTCAGACTGGGCACTGCAGCATAGGACCCTTGACAGGGAAATGTACAGCAGTCCTGGCGCATCCCAAATGTTCTCTATGACAGCAGCACCTTAGACTTCATCCCACAGCCATGTGCTCCCCTGCCCCTTCTCCCTGCCCAGAAGGAACCTGGCACACCCACTACCCCACACCCCTGCATCCACAGCCCCCTGCACTCCTGACCTGGCAGACCCCAAACCACAGTCTGCTTAGTGGCAGCAACCACCGGGTGAAAAGCATGAGTGCTCGGAGGTGGGGGTCAGGGAAGGCAGCCCACACTGGGCTCTTGCCACTCTTGGGGGACAGAGGTGGGTGGCAGCTGCTCCAGGGAGGGGTGCAGGTGCAGAAGAAACCCCTAAGAGAGGAACATGTGTGTCCACAGCCCACTCTTGGCAGACAGACACCCCCAGGAGACCCCACACCCCACGAGGACGGACACCACCTGCCCTTCCCTGGCAGCTCCCAATCCTTCCTCCTTCTCCCAGCTCTTTTTTTGTAAACTAAGTCTGTTTCTGGAGGGCGCGTCATGTGTGCACGCCTGTACATGCATGCCGAGTTTTTATTCCAATCCTTAAATGAGGTCTTTGCTGAGAATTTACAATTCCCCTGTGACCTCAATCTTGCAAAGATTGCTTTTTTAACGCTGTTAGGCCTTAATTCTAATAAGCCTCCTCCTTATTACAGAACCAGGTCACATTGCCTTGACACCGCCAGAAAATCTCTCATCGGCCACGGGAGGGTGGGTGTGGAGAAAGGGGCTGCCAGAGAATGGGGCAGAGATCTGGGAACACCGAGGGAGGAATCCTTTCTTAATTGAATGAAATTCTAAAATAATCTAATTTCTGAGAACCAGAGTGGCCTGCTCACTTTAGATAACTTTGTGATGTGGTTGTGGCTCCTACAAATGTTAGTTTTCTTTTTTGTGTCTTGATTTTGAAAACGACAAGAGGAGTCGGGGAGCGACGGAACCCAATGGGCACACTGGGCACCAGTTCAGGCCCTGGCCTCGGGCAGTTGGTCATCTGCGGCGGCCCAACGTCTGTTCTCCCTGCTCCCAAGGGCCAGGAGAGGAAATTGAGAGAGTATGGCACCAGCAGGCTCCAGGACAGAAACCAAAACCCGCTGGCACTTGCTGGGTTGGGAGGCACTTGGACCAAAGGGTTTGGGCACCTGGGGAATCCATCAGTCAAACTCTGTCTCCTCCCTCTTCCTGAGATAGCTGTTTTTAGGTTCAAGGGGATACAGAGGAAGCATGCAATTGAGGAAAATGAACCTGCCTCTGTCTGACTCATCAGGACAGCGCGACAGTCCCTCCTGCATTCTCACAACATTGATTAAGCACCTACTCTGTGCCAGGGAGGGGAGAGTGGGTCCTCCTGACCCACCTTCTCCACCGGAAGTAGAAGGATCTCAGAGCTAAGAGCTGAGACAGTGCTAGATTGTTCTTTAAAACCCTTGGAAGCTTTTGAGACTGAGGGGTGAGTCCAGAAACAAGGTCTTTCTTCTAGAAGATTCTGCATATGGAGCTGTGGAAACGGCACTCTGCGGGGCAGCAGGGGCAAACAAGAAGTGGAAGACACAGCCCTGACCCTCTGGAGGCACCCAGGCCATAGCAAGGAAAGAGATGGAAACGGCTTGCTGTCCCCAGATGCTCCTGTTCACACCACCAGCCAGCCCCCTCCAGGCTCTGCCTCCCACATGCTGACTTCAGAAGCTGTCCACTCAAGGGCCACCCGGGCCTAAATCCGGCTATGCAGCCCGGCCCCTGCGCAGGGAGGACTCGAGCCACACAAACCCAGCACCTTGAGGTTCTTGTTCCTGCCCCTGGGACTGCAGGACCCAATAGCACTCTTCCTCGAGGGAAGTGTGAGCAGAGCCAATTTTTTAAATACAAAAATGTAAATCAATCTGACGTCTAACATAAGGCACCTTATAAATCAGAGGCCATTTTTTTAAACTTGGATGTCAAAGGTTCTGGCCTCCAGGGGCCGGGGGTGTAGGCAGCTGCAAGGCCTTCCAGGGGCACCCCTGAATATACAAGGAAGCACCCACTCAGCGCTTCCCCACCCTCGGCACGCCCCGGAAGCCACCCTCAGAAGCCTCCACTGGGAATTCCTGAGTTTTCACGTGTGGTTCCTCTTATCCTCCATCCCCTGTGAGTGCCACACAGAGGGCCGGAAGGTTTGCATTTACTGGGTCCCCAAAGGGGAGACCAGACTGGACCACATTTGGCACAAGTGCTGACCAAGAACGGAGCCCTGAGGACACATCATCAGAAGACGCTGATCCCCTCCCTGGGATGACGCTCCCCATCCCACTCTTAGAGTAACAGGAGGAATGACCCCCACCCCTGCCTGGAGAGCCATTGGTATTGAGAGAAAGGAGCCACTTTCCAGGTGTGCCGAGGCTGACCATAATGGGGCCACCAAGGTGCAAGGTCAAGCTTGCCAGAAAGAAACCGGCACGCAGACATGCAGCTCCCTGGAGCAGACTTGGGTCCCCAGCCCAGGAACTCCATCCTCCCACTGAGCCCCGCAGTGCCCCAGCGAAGAACATGCTCAGTCAGCACCCGCTCGCTGGGCACCTGCTTTGTGCCAGGCACTGGGCTAAGCACTGAGAATACCAGATGAAGACGAGACAGTGCACCAGGTCCACACGCTTTAGGATTAAATCACACAGACGGTTCTGCCATCTTTCTTTTCCACAAAAATGGACTGTGGATCTCTTTCCACATCCGTGGAAAGCAGCTGCCTAAAACCCACCGTGTGTATGAATAGGCCATTCTCTCTTGAACACTTTTAACCAATCCCCTGCTGCAGGGAGTGTGTTAGCAGCGGGGAGACCTGTGGGAAGTGGCGTGCCAGCCGCGCAGAGGGGAGGACGGACCTGGCACCTCCCTCTAAGCCGGCCGCCAAGTCACGAGGGGCTCCTATGCATTCCAAAAACCCTCCTAGAGGAAGAGCAAGGTGGCAGCCCTTGGCCCATGGGCAGCAGATTCTTGGATTCTGCAAAACATAATTGTGAAGCCCAATCTGCCAGCGGAGCAATATGCAGCGCATTCACAGGCTAAATATAAATAATATTGATTCATCTGCCATCTTGAATTATCTATTCCACTTCTGTTTTCCATTAGCATCAATAATCATGAGCGTACTCCCCTGTGGATGGGGTACATTATGCTCCGAAGGATGCAGCTGGCCCCAGGGTCACACATCTGGAGGAGCCTCAGGATATCTTCCAGAATTATCTGGCATCTTCTAGAGCAATCCAGAACCTTCCTGGTACTTTTTCCTCCCTCTTATCTACTCCTCACTCCAAGCCCAGGAAAGAGGAGTGGCTCAAAGAGACATCTGAGACCCCCCTTTCAGAGGCAGTCTGCTCTATTTGGCAGCTGACTCTGGTTCTGGGAAACAATTGCACACGCTCCAAGGTTCACTTCCAGGGAAGGAGGGGAGGAAGCTCCTGGGGCTGATGCAGAGCCCAACTGAACCCTCAGGGCAGAACCACGGCCCATTTCCTCTCTGGGCCAGAAATCACAGTGGCTTTCCTGCAGATCAGCAGGGTCCTTGTTCCTCTGACAGCCCTCTGCCCCCAGGACCTGGGGCTCTCTGATCAGCAGGCAGAGAGAGTGCCCAGCACCAGCCAGGGGTGGGCCAGGGCCTCTGGCACACCCTCCTACCCCTTCTCAGTGGAGCCTCTAGAGACAGAAATAACCAAGGCACGGAAACCCACCAGGGCCACCCACCGTGGGCCCAGCCAGGCCACAGAGCTAATGAGCCACAAAGGTCCCTGGCCCCCAGCCAGCTGTCAGAATTCAACAAATGTTGATTAAGAATGGACTATGAGCAGAGAGCCATGCTGGGTGCTCTGGGAAGACATGGATCAGCTGCAGCCCCTGCCCGCGAAGCACTTACAGCCCAATACGGGAGACGGAGCTGCAGACGCCCACCAGGATCTGTGATTTTTTGCTCTTCCTTCTCAGTGCTGATTACAGCTCCCAGAAAGTGCTATGGGAAGCAGGTGCTGACTTCAGGCCCAGAGGGAGGCTTTGTGGATGCTTCTCATGTCCTCTGCGTGCCTGTCTACGTCAGTACGTCCCACTTGCTCACCGCCTTAGATACGCCCAATGATAACCTATGGCTTCGCTATGTTCCGTGTTGATAGAAGGATCCAAAACCTTCCCATTGGCCTTCACCATCTACTTAATGAGCCACGCCCCTCCTAGGACTGCAAGAGAAATGCTGGGGTCACCCCTGGCCTCGGCCTCCCTCCTGCTGGCCACACGTAAGAAAGGACTTCATGAGGGAGACCTCCGTGGCTGCCACACACATTCACCCCAAATGCTTCCTGGAGAAAGCACCTGCCCTCACACTGCGAGCTCATGAGTTTGCCAAAAAGGCGATACAGGAGCCTGAGATCACCTCCTGTCTTGCTGCTAAAATATCCCAGCCGTGGAAAAGCAAGGCTGGCCTCAAATTGGAGAATCTGGTCTTGCCAGCCCAGCTGTGCTCCAGGGACTCCGGTTTGCATTGGGAATGAGAGAGGGTTGGCCGGGTAAGATGGCAAGACAGACACAGTCCTCCTACAGACTTGTAGAAGGGCTTTCTGCCCACCCCCACCCAGGGCAGAAAGAGGAGGCACAAGGGAAAACAACAAGAGCCCTGGCCAAGAATGAGCCCTCTGCCTTCATCCTGTGTGTGGCCTTGTGGCCCAGCACCAGCGCTGGGGCGCACTTTGCCGTGCCTGACAGTAGGAGGGGATGCCCTAGTCAGGTGGGAAACAGAGGGAGAGGTTGAGACCACTTTGGACAAGAAGGGCAGGGAAGGCCCTCCTCACCTGTCACTACAGCCCGACACTTAGAAGGTACTGCCTGATTTCAGCCTCTGCATCCACGGTCACCTACTAAGTACCCCCCATAGGCAGGGGTTGGCTCCTGCCTTCCCAGGAGGGAGGACAGACTCACCCCGTGGCCAGCAGGGAGCAGACACCCCCAAAAGCCACTTGGGCTGCAGGGCCCTCAAAGTGGAAATGACCTGCCACTCTGTCCATCCCATGGGGGAGAAACAATCAGACCCCAGGCAGGGGGCATTTAGGGCAAACAGCTGGCCCACAGCACGGACTCTCCTCTTTGCAGCTAATTTTTGGACTGCGTGGGCCACATCTGGGCCCTGGGACTTCCCATGGAGCCATGGCAGGTAGAAGGATGGAACCCCACAATCTGAAGAGCAGAGAGGAGTCTGGTCAGAAGGAGTCTTGGCTTCTTTATTCGTCCTTGACCCACCCTCTTTCCACCATCCCTCACTAGCAATTCTCCCCAAAATCCTGCTGCAGAAATCTGCCTTCCAATAGCATTGCCTGGGCACAAGCCACAGGAGCAGGAAGCGCTGCCTGCTGGAGGGTGACCAACAGGTGCAGGGGCCTCAGGTGCCACTGCCTTTACACACGTGGCCAGTACAAAAGAGCACTCCAGGAGGAAGGTGGTGGCAGTGCAGAGACGACCATGCACATGCACACATGCACACGCACACACATGCACACACACGCTCATGCACATGCACACACATACATGCACATGCGCGCACACACCCTCCTCGTTGTTAAGGACCTTAACTTAGAATGATGTATTCTCTGTTCTCCTGGCTATAATTATTTTAGCGTGGGAGACAAATTCTGTCTCCAGCATCTCAGAAGTGCAATGTTGGAAAATCACATCCCGTGGTCCTGGAAGATCCCTACCTTCTCCAGCTCTTTTCCTCCACAGAGGAGCATAAACAGACCCTTCCAAGGGGTGAAGCTCGGAGGCTTTCATTCCTCCTCCAAGCAGCTGCACGTAGAGCAACAGAGACGCAGGGACCGTGCAAGTAACCATGGCAACTCCAGGAAGTTTAAAAAAATAAGTTTTTGAGTTGTTGAGTTGTTATTTGGTGCTTAGTGGGTTAGACTCTTGCCTTCCTTTTTGAGATAACAAGGCCTCTGAATGGTGCTTTTAATGAGCTTTGTGGGTAACGTATGGAAGGCAGCCCGTGTCCCCAGAATCTCCTGACCTTTGAAGGGGGAAGCAGGTGTCTCCTCTCAGTTCCACAGAGTCCCAGGCAGGTCTGTCCTCAGATCAGGTTGCTCCCTGTGGGGTGACCTTGAGCCAGTGTGGCCCCTCCCCAACCTTCCACCCACCCACAGAAGTGAGAAGTGCTCCATGCCTCCCCCTCCCCAGGAGACCCAGCATTTACAGGAACTCTTACAGTGCCCAGCTACTCTGCAATCCAGATCCCCCAGGATCCCAAATATTCATCCCAAGACACCCATGGGGGCAAGTTTCCACGCACGCATCTCCTAAGTGGGGGAAGAGGGTCTACCCCTGCGAACATACTAATATGCTGGCCAGCATGCATGTGTAGGTGCACAGGAGACCCGTGCAACTCCACCCCCGCACGACACAACCCCACTGCCCACACTCGGAAATTCTCAGGGTCCCTTGAAGGGTCCAGCTGGCCTTGGCGGAGGCGAATGGGAGCCGCTGTCCTGGAGTCAGCCCTTCTCTATGCAGGCCACAGCAGCAGGTGTTCTGTGCCAAAGGTCATCCTCGCGTGTGCCGATGGGGTGTGCATGTGCTCACACAGGCACAAAAGCACGCATGCTGCTATTCGTGCTGTGACCATGAAGCCGCCGCAGCAGGCCATGTCCTGCGGCTCCCAAAGGCAGGCTGCCTTGACCACCCGCTGAGCACCTCCGACAGAACCATGGCGGAGCCGCAGCCCCCCAACAAGAGTTTGTTGCAGGTTGGTGCCGGGAGAGCTGAGGAGTGCTTGGGCCACAGCTGCAGAGGCAAAGGGCTGGGCTACCTGGCTGGGGAAAAAGGAATATTTTCTTAAAGGGAGAAAAATCCTAAATGGCCCTCGCAGTCTCTTGGCACACATAATTGTAGTATCCAAGTTAATGAAAGGCCTGGCACATGGGCTGAGTCACAGCAAATGCCTGGCCCTGTACCTCACATGCAGCAGCTCGTAGAAATCAGACGATGGCGGGCAGGGGGCGGGGGGGCCCACGAAATAAAGAGCGTTTCCAGGAATGGCAAGTCTCCCACGCGGGATCATATCATCAATTAGCCAGTGGGAGGGCCGAGGAGTGCTGGCATCTCATTTCCACAAAGACAAAGTTTCCTTGAGGAAATTGCCAGAGTCTTCAAGGTACTGGAATAACACACAGAACAAATGAAGAAGGACGGCCGCAGGGCTTGGCGGATGCTCAGAAGCCCAGCTCCCGGCAGCCTTGCAGAGGGGCGTGTGTGTTTAAAGACACAAGTGGGGCCTGTGATGTCCAAGAGGCAAGCACCAGTACCCATACATGACACACACATGTACGACACACATATGCTCATGCATTCACACAGGTACATGTGGGTACACATACAAATGCAGACACACACTTGTGCACGTGCACATACATGCACACACATGCACACATACAGGATGCACATGCATGCCTTGTGCACACTCTACACACAGGCACATGCATGTACAATCTACACATGTGCACATGTGTGCACTAATATGCACATACCTGTGCACACATACATGTGCACAAGCATACATAAGCACATGCGTGCACACGCTCTACTTGCGGGGGGGGGGAGGTCCACTATCCTGACTTCCAAACATTCAGGTTTGAGGTTCTTGCAGATGCCGGATACCACGGAGACAAAACGCCCTCTAAACACATTATCCAGAATTTTCCCTTAATTCCCTACAGCACATGCCCCATTTGTGAGGAGACCCCCAGGGTCTTCAGGCTCTGACTCTGATGGAGCTCGAGTATGTCAAACCCTTGAACAGTCCATTCCGGAACCTTCAAATCCACACCCCAGGGGACTCCCCCCTGGAAGGCCCGGGGAAGCAGTCTAGCTCAGCCGTCTAAGTGGAGGTGACTGATTTCTTCTGACCATCCTGACTCGTCACGACACTGCTCTCCTCCAACCGTGCGCGGCTTTAATTGTCCACCAAGCAGGGCAGGGAGGAACCGTAAATCTTTCCTCCCGCTGCTCCGAGCTGAGCCTGCTTGACCTCCAATTGCCAGCCCCTTGCCTGCGTGCAGCCTGGAGAAGTCCGCTGGCTCTGAAGGTGAAGGAGGGGAGTGAGGAAGGGGAACGCAGGAGAGGCAGAGGCTCCGGGGTCAGAAGGGGAACAGAGAGAGCCAGGCGGCAGGAGAAAGCATGCGGCCGCCATGGCCACGCTCCGGCTGCTCCAGCCCTGGGGCTCCTGCGGAGGAATGAATGCCTCAGCCCGACTGCAGCCTCCAGAGGCCCCGGCTGGGGCGTCTACACACCTCACCTCCCAGGCTCCTGCTCTCAAGCAGCAGGACCCTGATAAAGTGAGCCAGATCCTCAGGGAGTCTTGGCATTCCCTTGCCAGGCTATAAAACATCACAGCCCCTAAAGGAGCCCGCCGCGGGGGATACTGCTTCTCCATCCCGCATTCACGGTGTCTGCAACTGGACCCCAGCTAGGGGCACAGGAGCCTCTCTTAGGGCGGGTGTCTCTGTGAGGGCAGGGACAGGCCAGGGGCCACATAGCCCCAGCTGTGGCCCGGAGAACAGAGCTGGTCCAGGAGGTTTAGCCACAAGCTCCAAAGCACGCCCCCTTCCCCTGCAGCAGACTTAATATTTTCTGTAATTTTAGTATATATTAATGCACTTCAAAGTGGTGAACATTATAGTTATGATTATTACCTAAAGACTTCCTTTATAGCCCTCATTTTCTAGTGCTCATTACTTTCTAAAAAATTATCCTTGGGGGCTGAAATTTTCCTAGTCTGGTCTTGTGAGTTTTCTTCTTAGGTTTTGAGCAAAACATATCCGGAAGAGGGAGAAATTACTTCTCCCAAAGTCATCTCCTTGGTGACTTCTGCCAAGGAAAGAACCCCACGGGAAGGGGCGGGCCGTGTCTTTAGCATGTAGATACTGATACTGTTATCAGTGATCTGGCCTTAGTTGTGCCCGTCTGTTCTGGAGAGACGGCTCTATTTTGAAAGTCCAAGAGGCGGGGAGGTACCCATGAGACACTCATCTTGCCTGCTGCGGCCTGAGCAAGTCAGGAAAGTGAATGCTGGTTATGGCAATGCTGCCGACGCACACACACAAGCAGATGTATTTTCCAACACAAAGGGCAGATCTGCAGAAAGTCTCCTGTCCGTGGCCTGGGGATGCCGATAGAGTTAAAAGCATGCAGATTCTAGGTGTATCCTTCTCAGCTGTCCTAGGACGAGATCTGCCAGTGAGAAAGAAAAATGTACCCGCTGGAAGATGGCCTTTAATTGTCCCATATAGTTGTCCCAGACAACGTCACAAGGCTTTAATAGTGAGGAAAAGGGTAATAGGCTCCCCCATCAAACACAGGCCATCGTCCACCTGCTCTCCCTCCCGCCCTTTGGCCATCAGCTGAAGGTTCCCAGCTGTCAAGATATCAAACAGACTTCTGGACGATAAAGCTCGACACAGCGTTGGCTGTCTGGGAGTGTTGATTATAATGTTACGCCACTGACAACAGTAATTCTCACCTTAAATTTCTTCTCTTTTCTGCTAAGATTCCAAAATACTTGAATAATGTACCCTTGGATAGCACCCCTGCGAGGAACACAATCAACCACTGTCGGCCTTCTCCCCAGCAGCTGGGGGCATGCAGCCAGGGAGGCCAGTGAATCACATGCCCCGTCCCAGGTCTACAAGGAGCCTGTGGAAGAAACCCCTTGGGTCTCTAGTTCCACTTCACCTGTCCCTGCCGTGGGGCCCCCAGCTGTGCCTAATGGCATCACATCAATGATAGTCAATATTCCAGAAAGAATAAAAGCACACACTGGTTTTTTTTCTAATGGGCTTTGCAAAGCTGTGCTTCGGTTTTTCATGGGTTGAGAACTGAGATCCAAAAACGTATCCACACGGAAGGCAGGGGTGGGCTGGAATCCCTCAGCCTGCGCGGTAAGCGATGTGGCAGCAAACTATAGGCTTAGAGGAGCCCGGGAAGGGCTGGGGGAGGGAGGCCATGATCCTCCTTCCTTTCCTCTCCCTCGTGGAAAATCCAGCTGGCATGGTTCTGGAGCCTCATCTCTGATGATCCAATGCCACTCCCTTTGCAAAAGCAAGAGGACCTGCTGCAGTGCCCCCCTCTCTCCTTGTGGTACTCTTTGTTTTTTGTTTTTTTTTTTTTTCCGAGACAGAGTCTTGCTCTGTTGCCCAGACTGGAGTGCAGTGGTGTGATCTTGGCTCACTGCAACCTCCACTTCCCAGATTCAAGTGATTCTCCTGCCTCAGCCTCCTGAGTAGCTGGGATTATAGGTGTGCACCATCATACCCAGCTAATTTCTTGTACTTTTAGTATAGACGGGGTTTCACCATGTTGACCAGGCTGGTCTTGAGCTCCTGACCTCAGGTGATTCCCTGCCTCAGCCTCCCAAAGTGCTGGGATTACGGGCGTGAGCCACCCTGCCCTGGCTTCCTTGTGGTACTCCTGACACCCCGCTAGCAGTGGAGGTATTGGGGAGAGCACAGTGGGCCCATTGAGGGGACACAGCACAGGCAGGAGCCCCATTATCCCCTGGATGGCCTGACCAGGGTAACAACCGAGTCCATGGCCCCACAGACAGGACCTCACTTCCTTCTGCCTGGCTTCAGGGTGTTCCTAAGGACTTGAGCTGCTGGGGGCTGCTCCAGGGAGCCCTTCCAGGCCACCCAAGGGAGTGAGGGTCCCCTCAGACCCTAACCTCTCTATAGAGACATGCTAAGGGTTGTTTCCATCCTTACATCTGCAAGTCCATCCTTGCATCTGCAAGTTTATCTTTTAAAGCAGAGCTCTCTTAAGGCAGCATCATAATTATACCCACAGGGAACAGTTCGGAATCCATTCCTTAACCCTGACCCTTCCTAACCCTAGCAACATGCTCGTTCCTCTACTAGGTGGATAGCCCCAGGGAAGGGTCCCACTCACCATGTCAGCGGCTTTACCTAGATCGCCTGATCCACGCAGCAGCCCTGCTTCTCAGCTGGGTAAACTGAGGTTCCAGAGCCTGCCCTGGGTGACAAGGCTGGGAAGGGTGCACGCCCTCCCCAGCGGTATGCTGCAGGCAACCCTGCCACCATCAGAAGTCAGCTCTGGCCTCAGGCTGTCCCGGCACAGAGCCCTCCCACCAGCCAGCAGGTGCAGGCCGAGTCCACTCACCACACCCACAGGTTGTGCGGCCGGCCCTGATGGGCTTTAAGGTCCCATGAAAGGTAACTGACATACCGCCTTGCTCAGAAGTCAATTCCATTTCAATGTGCATGTAACTGTGTGTGCCCTGGGGGCAAAGGGTGACTCTCATAAGAATCAGCTGATGGGAGTGGTGAGCTGCCAAGATGTACAACCTCAGAACCTCCCATGAATAAGGAAACTAACTGGGTGAAGACTCAGCCACACCTCCAGGTTGAAGGGCAGGTGTCAACACCAAGTCATTAGGCTTTGCAGAGCCCATCAGGAGCCTGTGCACGGAACCAGCTTAAAGCATATTCTGGGTTTCCTTTTTTTGCTCGGATCTCAAGGTGACGGGTAAAGTCGGGACATACCGGTGTGTGTGGCTCTCCCATGTGACGCATTAAAAAGTCATACTCATACCTCGCTGCTGAAAACAAAAAGCTAAAAAGCCCTTCTTACCATTGCTTTTTAAAAAGTGGGGTGGGCTGGGGTGGGGTGAGGAAGAAGAGGTCACCCGCAGGTGCTTGATTCCAAGGTGCCCAGAAGCTCTTAGGAACAGACCCTGGAGCTTCAGCCAGCCCCCAGCCCTCAAAAGTTCCAGAAAAATAGGAGTTTTTTTTGATGTAATCCAGGAGAGAAACCTCTAATTTGCATTAAGAGTTTGGAGCTATGAAAGTTTAGTGAGAAATGATTTCTAAAGGTACCAGGGTGTTTGTATTTGCTTTAAATCTTTCTCCAAATTGTGGACCTTCCTAATACAAGGAAACCCTATGTCCTTTGGCTCCAAAAGAGGTTCCCATTTTTCCATCAAAAATCTCATTGCTGAGGATAGCCTGCTCCTCCATGTTCTCATGACTGTTGCTTAAAAGCAAACGATCCGGAGACACGAGCCTGGCCCAGGAATCGGCATTTGCTTGGTGTCCAAGGATGTGAACTGCAGGATGAGAGCGAGGGCAGGAGAAGCACCTGGACTCCGGGGACCACCATTCCTGCCATCTTCGTCCCTGGGTCTCACCTGGTGTCATAGACAAGGAGACGTGGATGAGAAGGACCGCAGTCCATGGTGTTCAGGCTGCTCACGGGCAGAACTCTGAATGTGCCCTTGGTTTGCGTGGTGCACTGCCTCCACTACTGTATTGGTGGCCCTGCAGAAGAGAATCTGATCTGGAGGTCCGGGTTACCTTTGTTTGTTTGTTTTGATGGAGGGAGAAGTTTGAAGCAAGACAAGATGCCTTGGAGAAATAAAGACACACAGGATTCTCCTCTCTAGCACAAAAGATACATGTTATGATCTCAACCGGGCCCCCAAACAAGGACTTGAAACTGTTCGGGGGTTGGCTGGTGGCAGCTTTCTGTGCTCAGGCAGTTTCCTCGCCTGCAAATGGGATTATTTTCTAAAAGGGCTAAAATAGACATACCCGGCCACCTTCCTCGCCAGCTGGCTTCCACTCACAGCCCAGCACTCAAAGAAGGGTGGGCTCACCTCCCCAAATATGGAGCAGCCAGCCAAGCAGAGACCTGTGCATACGGAGCTGATGACCAGCGGTGGGTCCAGCAGGGACATGGCCAGGTACAGAGCGGTTGCTCTGCCTAGGCCTCTGTTCTTCTGGAATCTTGGGAGAAAGCTCTCAGCACAGCCGCTAACCAAAGCAATAAGCAAGTAAACTCCTGCTAAAAATATATATATTCTTCCTCTTTCTTTTTTCTGCTGGGAATATGTTCTGAGCACAAATAATTAAACCTTAAAAGAAAACTTGCAGTAGCAAGTGCTTGGCTCTTGGTCCTAAGTGGAAACCACAGAGGCTGAGGACGCCCAACTCAAGTTGACGCCAGCAAGTTACAACCCACCTCTCAGACGGAACCCGCAAGACCTGGCCCCAACCTACACAGAAGGAGTGGAGACGGATCCAAGGGAAGACTGATTTTCACTTCTAAAAAGCTTCCCCAAGCCGCAGCTTTCTCTACCCACAAGAGGAACAGAGGAGAGCGCCCCATCCCTTGTTCTTCTGCCCCCCTTTCCCCTGACTGCAGAGCCTTCGATGCCACAGTCTTGTCAATGTTTCGAGTGCAGACAGTTGGCAGGGGCAGCAGCAGTGACGAGGGAGAGGAGAGGCAAGGAGACTACCTCTAGCTGCTGGTCTGTCTAGACACCAGGAAGAAACCAGAAGGACATCTGGCCAGAACAGTCAAGGCCCTCACGTGTCTTACAGGTAAGGGCCAGGATCAGAGGCCTGATGACACCAAGCTCCCTGCGCCCGAGAGTTGGCCTTTGCTTTGGGAGAAAACATACTTGTCCACCTAGCACTTGTCATTTCTGTATGAGTCCTATCACACAGTGGAGCACATCCCTAGGCCCCTAAATTAAAGATGGTGGATGGTCCTTTCCCAGGCCAAGAGGGGGACTCCCATGGTACCCAGGCCAAGAGGGGGACTCCCGTGGTACCCAAGCAAGATGCATCCAGAACGGCTCCTTCCACCTAGCCCCTGGTCACACTTTTCAAAATGCAACTGATAGACTGTGAGCTCGCCCCCAGCTACAAATAAATAACAGACTTTATACTCTTCGTTATTCCAGTCTCCCCCTAAGGCGTGTTTTGGTGTCAGTCTATGTGTTGGAGAAACTGTGATAGCAAACTAATTTACTAAGTGCATTGCACTTAAAAATGTCTATTTTATACACCAAATCAGTCTGTGTCACGTGGTATTTCTTGAAGGGCGGTGACTCGTCTGCCTGTGGGTCCCCAACTCAGAACAGGCCCGCTGTGTATGCACAGCATATGTATGTATGCAATGCTCCTTGCATGGCCACCATGCAACTGTTAACCAATAGCCGTCCTCAACCCTCACAGGTCACACAAGGAGGCAATCACACACTAAGCATCCGCGCCACTCAGAAAGCACAGGAGAAAAAAAGAGTGGGGAGAGGAAGAGATAGACAGACAGGGAGAGAGGGAGATAGACCCAGGATGTTATAGAGGACAGGGATGGCTCAGGGAGCAGCCTGCTTCAGAGAGGCAGCAGAAAGTAAGATGTTGAAGCTGCCTGAATGTTTCATGGGCCTGTGAAAATACCGCGCTGCTTCATGAAAGAGCGTGGAGAGATGCTGCAGCTTATCAAAGGGTGGAGGTACAAATGGGATGTGTTTATACAGCCGGTGCCTTGTGCCAGGAGCAGGGGCCTGTGGCAGGCAGGGATTTAGGGAATGGTAGGTTCCCGAGGAAACGGGTCTCTGTTGAAGGGGGAGAAAGTTTCAAGATGGCTTTTTCCCCTTCACTTGTTTAAAAATAAAAAATTCCTCACCAAATGTCAGCTGTGTGTCAGGTTCCATTTGTCTTTATAACAGAGTATCAAGCAGGAGTGTGGAAATAAATAAACACAGGGAGACAACCGACCAAAACTTGCAGGCTCTGGGCTGGGCTGGGCTGGGCTGGAGGAGGGAAGCCCCACCCTGCAAGGGCTGAAAAATAATATTGCAGGTTCGAATTCAGCACTGTGGCTCTGGCCCACTGACATGTTTTCCTCTCGTTACTGCCCCCCCCACCACCACCACTCTGGCACTTCTGGGTGGGATAGGAGCGTGACTTATGCATTCTTTCCTTCCGAATTGCACAGGCACCATGGGGCAGACTACCATCTGCGTATATGGGGGAGGGGGCAGATAAAGCAAGCAGGGCCACCACCCTCAGCAGCAAGGCACCTCCAACAGCCACACATCAGTATGAAGGCGCCTTAGGCCAGGGCTGAATGTGGCTGGGAGAGAGGTGTCAAAGAAGGCTGCAGGGGAGAGGCAGCAGGGCTGAACCAGCCAGGGAAGATGGCATTTTCTCTGGCCACTACAGCGCTTAGTTCATCCCCAGACACCAAAGAGCCCGATAATCTCTCCATTTCACCGATGCACCATCAGCCACGCTCTAAGTTGAGTAAGTGACAGGCGCAGGACAGAAGGCCCACTCTGGAATGGTACCCAGGAGGCCTCCTTGCTGTAATTACCTCTTCGCAGGCCCTGCGCTTTTCTGGCTCTTGAATGAGCCTCGGGAGCCCTCCCCATGTCCTCAGCAGCCTGAGGGCGGGGCCCGCAGAGCCTCCAGCGGCCCTGGGACCGTGTCAGAGGAGGGAGGGCGAGGAGGGCAGGCTGTGGAGGCACTGGCCCTGTCCTTGGTGCTGGCGCCCTCTGAGTGCCTGCAGAGCCACTCAGAGGCAGGGGCCGCCTATGCCGCCACCTTCCTTCAACATCCGCCTCTGGTCCCTGCGGAAGGGCAGTGAATACTCCTAGCCCCGCTGCGGCTCCCCACCGAGGTCACTGGGTGCGGAGCATTTGCAGCAAAGGCCCATCCGAGTAAGGGGCGGAGCCTAGGGACTTCCCTGGACTCCTGGCTCCTCCTGGCAACCAGAGGCGACCCGAGGTCCCCGGGGTGGGCACAGGTCTCTCTAGGCCCCAGGCCCCTGAGGAAGGTGGATCAAAGCAATCACCCAGGTTCCCTTTTTTCTTTTGGGGGAGGGGGGTGAATAGCTGCTAGAAATGGACAACTCACGCCAGAAAACCCCAGCCGTGCAAGCGCAAACAGCCCAACACCAGTGGCAACCCCTGCCGCACGCACGCAGCCACCTCGCCAGGCCCAGGCTGTCTCGGCTTGGGTGCGTCCCTTCAACCGTGCTTCTGCTCCTTAACCCCTTCAGGGGTCCCCACATCACCCGCTCTGTCTCCCTCCTGGGGACAGCCTTGCCGTCCCAGAAGCTGTCAGCCAGGAAATGAGGGGTTAAGCGTTGCTTCCAGGAGTGTGCGGTGAGCGAGGCGCCCACGCAGAAAGGCCTCCAGTCCTGGGGGAGGGGCGGGGGGGGCCAGCCTCTGTCCTCGGCCAAAGGGAGCTCCTCGCCCGCAGGAGGCGGAGAAGGAAGGCGCGCCGGGATGGTTCTAAGAAGGCTCCCCTCCTCCGCCCCCGCCATGCCGCCCCCACGCCCCCACCCCGCCAGCGCTCAGTGACCTGGGGCGCCCCTGTAAGAGGCCCATACCCGGCTTTCATCAGGCAGCGCCTTCTCGACAACTTTTCTCCCTCTCTCCCTTCACAATTTTCGCTCACCTGGAGGGTCTGGTTTTAATTAGTGTAATATCCCCGTGAACAACGCAGCCTAATTAAGACATCCGTCCCGAATCCGCGATGCACACTTAATGAGCAGGTTCTGCCGCAATGTTTATACTTTTTTTTTTTCCATTATTTTTTGCAGACCAGTAAAACCGAAGCCGGCTTCCGGCTGAAAGACCTCATTACGGGCGACCCCACTCCATTAGCCTCCTACCTGCTCCACGCTAAGTGCCCGGGGCGCCCGGGTGCGTGCCCAAGGCGTCCCCGAGTCCAGCCTGCGTTTTGAGCAGGAAATTAGTAACCTGCGCGCCCGAGAAGCGACTTCTCTTCGAGCTGGGGCAGGAAGGGGGACCTAAACCCAGGGATGGATCCCTTGGGTCTCTGTCCTTAGCCTCCACCGCGGTGTGTCTCGCGCGTCGGGACTAGCGGCTCCGCGGGAGTCCTTTTTAAAAGTGATCATTAAATAAACCAGGTCCCTCGCTAAAGCTGGAACGGAAAGGGGAGGGGGAGGCAGCTCTGTTGTCCAGGAGTTTCTCCCCACTTTGCTGGGCCCCCGCCCCCGCCAGTGGACTCCGGGAACATCCCGCCCCCACCCCACGTGAGACCAGGGATCCCAGGGCCGCTTGGGGACCCGACAGGTTCCCAATGCCCCTCCACGCGGGGCGCCGCGTCTCGGTCCCCGCACCGACAGTGCAGGGCTGCGCGCCAGGGGAGGCTCCGCGTCCGGGGGAGGGAGGCTGCAACCCACAGCACCAAAATGACCACTGGCCTCGCGCCACCCCGAGACGCCACAGAAGACCACCTTCCCGAGGGTGCAAGCCCCAGACGCCCCAGGCGAGCCCCACCACCGCCCGGGGCCACCAGGGCAGAAAGTTTAGGCCAGGGGCGTGCCCGGCTTCCCCAGCCCGGCCGCGCTGCTCGAGGCCCTGGGGGTGGCCGAGGCTTCAGAGAGGCAGCCTCTGCTCCCGCTCGAGCCTTCCTATCGTGCTTGGGGACTCAGCCCGGAGCGCCCCCAGCCCGCCCCCTGTAGGGCCCTACGCGCTGCTCGCCCCTCGCTGCTCGGCCCCCGCTCACACCGCGGTGCTGCGGGCCCCGCTCCTATTTGGGGAGCTGGGGCAGCCCCTTCCTCCCCACAACTCCTTTGGGTCATCAACCTCTCAGCGACCCTCCTTTCAGAGGACCCCGGCAGGGCTCTCTCGGGGCCTGGGTGCCGCGACAGACGCACGTTGCACCACCGCCGGGTCGCCAGCCTCTCTCCCACCCGCGCGGGCTCCGGCTGCCTCCTCGGACGCGCCCCGCGGGGCCGGGATCTCCGCGCGCCTCTGCCTCCCCCCGCCGGGGAGTTCCCCGCGCCGGGCATTGTGCCGCCGCCGCCGCCGCCACAGCCACCACCACCGCCACCGCCACTGCCACCGCCACGCAGCGCGCGGGACTCCCCGGCGTCTCCATGGAGCCGACCCCCGGGCCTTCCCATTCACAAAATCGCCCCTCTGGCCCACGGCCGGACAGAGCGTCCGGACCCCAGCCCCGGAGGGACCCAGGGACTCCGACCCCGCGCAGGGACCCCTGACCCCGAGGGCGCCACCCCACCCCACGCGCCCTCGGGTCAGCCCCGGCCGCGCTCCGCAGCCCGCCTCCCACTGCGGGGTCCCATGCGCCCCTCCGCGGCCATGCCCCCCTCCCCCAGCTCAGCCCGATGGGAATGACCGCCGCAGGGCGAGGCGGGCGACGAGGACCGGGCTACTCACGGGCTCAGCGCTCCCCGCGGCAGGTGACTGGGGGCCGGCGGCCATGCCCCGGCTGCATCCCGGCCGCCGAGCGGGCAGCGGCGTCCTGGGGCCGCACAGGCACCGGCGAGCCGGCGGCAAGGGGCGCGCGAGGCCGGGCTCCGGCGGCAGCTGTGGCAGCTGCTTCTCCTCCGACCACGCGAGCTGCTGGGGCCCGGCTGGGGCCGCTGTCCGAGGAGGTTCTGCTGGCTTCGGAGCAGCCCCGCGCTCGCTCTTCCCTCGCCTCCTCTCTCTCTCTCTCCCTCTCTCTCCTCCCTCCTCTCTCCGCCCTCCTTCTCTCTCTCTCTCTCTCTCTCTCTCTCTCTCTCTCTCTCTCTCTCTCTCTCTCTCTCTCTCTCTCTCTCGTTCCTCTGGCTCGCTCGGCTGGAGCGAGGCGGCAGCAGGAGCACGCGGCGGCGGCGGCGCGGGCGGCGGTGGCAGCTCGGGCGGAGCGCGGAGCGCGCGGCATGGGAGGGGGCTCTGGCTGTCGCGCGGCCGGGGAGGGCGGCGGAGCGGGGAGAGCCATGACCGGGTGGGCTTCGGCGGTCAGCACCCTGCGGCCTTCAGCGCCAACTCCTCGGGGCAGGGGCACAGAAGAGGTGGGGTACACACGGGAGATCCCAGAACCCAGTTCTGCCCTGGTCCCTTCAAGGGCAGCCCCAAGCCTGCTGCCCCTCCCCACCTCCAGGCTATCTTGGGGGCGGATCAGCCCAGGTGACCCTTAACAGGACCCCTGCCCTTGTGCCTCGCTGTCCCTGGGGGCCATTTTTCTCTGCCAGGCCCAGGGATCCCCAGCAATGGGACGTGGTCACCAAGCATCAGGGACGAATGCCACCCCACCCCGCATGCCATGCCATGCCATCCCTTTGAGTTGCCCACACGCCCCAAACCCCCTTACTAGGCCCAGGTGCCCTGACTTCCCGGGGGGCCACTGGAAAGGAAGCGATCGGGCCCACTCCGTGCTGTTAGTCCAGACTGGCCAACCCAACCCATTTAAACATTTCCACCTGTGCCTGGCTGGAGATGAAGGACTGTGGAAGGTCAGCTTAGGATTTCCCTAAAATCAAAAGATCAGGTAGCTCCTGTCCCCAGTCCCAGCCTCCCCCAGCATCTAGGGTAAGGGGCCTGGTGTGAGTTCTGGGAGGGTCTCTATCCTTGGTGCAGAGGGAGCAGGAGAGCAGAGGCTGAGGACACAGTGGAGTGGGGACCCTCTGGAAAGGCAGGAGAGATCTATTGCTGGGGTCAGCCCACCACTGGCACACAACACCAGAAGTGGGCAAGAAGGTCTGGACGGTCCCAAACAGGTTTAGGCAGGAGGCTGAGTAATCATTTCCAAAACAAAAGACATTCTGGTGCAGCACCCAGGCTGGAGAAACCAGCCTGCACCATCGAAGGACATTTCCAATCTACACACAAACAGATCCAAACCCGTCTCCATGTTGCTTTTGCTCCTGAAGGCTGCTTCTGGAACAATTAGCCTCCTCCTCGCACCTGACTGTCCTGCTTTTCTGTGTGAGGTGAAAAGCACATCATGGAATCTGGGGTTTGGTAGGGGCCTGGAAGACCCGGAGGCCAGGAAGGGAGGGGTATGGATTTGGAGCTTTTCGGTACTAGGGGGTCTGGGCTGCTGGCTGCCCCCGCTGCAGGGCAGCAGAGACGGTGGCCAAGACAGTGGCTGCTGCCCGCTTATGAGTGTCAAGCTTTTAATTTCTGGCCCTCCAGCCTGCCTGGGTCATTGATCTGTCTTGGCCGGTGGGAATCGTGTTATACAATTCCAAGCATACAGCTAAACAGCCCTACAGCTAACCACCAGATAAATGCCATGTCTACGAGCAAGGCAGCTGCCTGGTTGACTGAACTTTCCCCTGCCACCGGATTTGAAATGGCGCATTCCAGCTCAAAAACCCTAATTGGGCCTCTCGGTTCTCTGCTGTCAGATGGTCCAGGCTTTCGTGGCCTCCAACTCCCGGCCGGGCCCAGCCACTGCCTGGCAGGCACCTGTCTCCCTGCAGGCAGGGCTCTTGCCTCGCTGTGCCGCCAGCGCCCCCTGTTGGTCCCGCTTGTCCCTTGCCCACATTTCTCCTCCCTGAGGAGTCTTTTCCTCTCTGGTCCAGACCCTACTGCCCTTTCCAGCCTCCTCACAGAAACCTCTCAAAGAGTGCGGTTTGAGCCCATCTCTGTCTCCCTTCAGCTCCGCACGCGAGTTCTGCATGTGTCTGTGAAGTGGGGACGCATTTACCTGGCAGAGCTGTGTGCCCGAGTGGAAAACGGGTCCCTGCAAAGCATAGGGTCTGGTAAATCATTCCTTGGGGACGTTCTAGAAGCGCTCTCTGAAGACAGCACCAAATCTTATTCCAAGTTCCACCAGTCCCAGCCCAGGACTCAGGACACGGTGGGCCTGCTCAGACGCCCAGGTGGTAAACTGAAATTGGCCTCTGTGGTTCGGACTGGCCACAGGGCCTGCGCGTGAGGACACCCCTTGGGAACAGGCCCCAGCCAGGCCGGCCTCATTACCAGCCCCAGAGAGTTTGCCCTTCACGCTCAGCTGTCGTAGACAGGGATCTGGCCAGAAGAGAGTAAGTGTCAGGGCCAGCAGGACATACCGGCACTAACCAGGAGGTTTTCCATTTGGGGATGTCATCTAAGAGAATTTTTAAAACCTCTGATTTGGAAACTTTAATTTTTAAAAAGTGAGCACATGGGGAGGACTGGGGAGTCCTTGGCAATAATCATTAGGAGAGAAACACAGAGAGACTGGGCTTGGGGCCAACAGGACGACTGAACACACAGAGCTAATTTCGTGCCCTCTGAAAAATCCCACTAAAAGTACAAAGAGAAAATTTTAAAAAGGGGCCGGGCGTGGTGGCTCAAGCCTGTAATCCCAGCACTTTGGGAGGCTGAGGTGGGTGGATCACCTGAGGTCAGGAGTTCGAGACCAGCCTGGCCAACATGGTGAAATGCTGTCTCTACTAAAAATACCAAAACTAGCCAGGTGTGGTTGAGGGTGGCTGTAATCCCAATTACTTGGGAGGCTGAGGCAGGAGAGTCACTTGAACCCGGGAGGTGGAGGTTACAGTGAGCCGAGATTGCGCCACTGTACTACTCCAGCCTGGACAACAAGAGCGAGACTTCCGTCTCAAATAAGAATAACTTTAAAAAGGCATAAACCCCAATGACCTGGAGAACAGGAGAAAAGAGAACAGTAGCCGGCTGTGGGCAGCGGGGAGGCACAGGAGAAGTGGTGGCCTGCCCTCACAGAGCTGAGTCTGGGCCCAGCAGCAGGGAAGACTGACAACGGAATCCCCCGAAGGCTCAGAAGCCATGGGGCCCAAGACCTGGGGAAGCCTGGAGATCCTCGGATAGCCCCTCTGGAGGTTTATTCTCTGGGGACACTGAAGCAGCCTCTGTGGCCTGGGGGCCACCACACACTGCGGACAGAGGGGCATCCTGCACGGAGAGCTCCCCTTTTCTCTCACAGCACCTGTCAGCATCCTGACCTCCACCCTCCTGGCAGGAGGCCGGAAGAATCGCCTCTGGGGAATCTCACCAGCACCCAGAGGGGAAACCTGAAGATAGAGCTTTGCTGCTTCCAAGCATAGGCCCCACTCCCTGCTCAGAGCTGCCAACCAGCTTTTGCAGCCCCCCTAAAGGTGAGTAGAAAGCCAAGGATGACCAGACACCTGCGGAAAGCCTTCACGAGAAAGAGCCGCCACAACACGCAACAGAGCGGGGCCGACTTCGAGGAAACAGACATTAGGCAGGGAGGAGAAAATATCAGAAATAGCCGTATTTAATATCCTCCCAGAGATCAGAGGAGATACCGCATCCATGAACCAAGAGCAGGGTGCTATTTTAAGGAGAACATTTAGAGAACAAAAAAGCTGGGAAGTTAAAAGCATAAGAGCAGAAACAAAACATCTCAACAGACAGGCTAGAAGAGAAAAGTAAGGGAATGCCCCAGAAGGCAAAGCAAAAAGGCAAAGAGGAGAAAAAGAAGAAAAGGGGGATGAAAAAAACTAGATGATCAATTCACAAGGCTCAACACAAAAGGAATTCTAACCCCCACCCCCATAGGGCCCCCAGAGAGAAGGAGGAGGAGAAGAAGAGGAAAGGAAATCATCAATTATTTAAGAAATTTTTTCCAGAAATAAGTTTCCAAATTGTCCACAAAATCGATGGAAATTGATTCCTATCAAGGCATATTATCTTGAAAAGTAAATCATTGAAGACAAAAAAAAATGTTTCCCGAAGTTTCCAGGTGCCATAAAAAAGAGCAGGAATGAGAATAGCTCCAGAATTCTCAACACAAAGAGGGCAAGCTAACCAATCACAGAGCATGCCTTCAAAAGCTGACGGAAAGTGATTTCTGGCCTGGAATCCCTCACTTCACAAAATTAACAATCAAATGTGAGATTAAAACAAAGACGTTTGCACATGCAAGATCTCGACAAAATTATTTCCCACACACCATCTCTCAGCTACCAGAGGATGTGTTCCAACAAAACAAGGGCGTAAAGCATGAAAGAGGGCAATGAGGGATGGAAGAAACAGAGGATCTAGTAAGTGGGCAGGGATCCACATAGTGGGAGAGGAGGGATGGCAGGAGGGCAGCTGTGTACCGGGCAAGAGGTTGCCAGTCCAGATGACAGCAGGGTGTTGGCATGTCCAGCTGCCTAGGGCTCAGACATGTGGAGGGCTGTCATTACCAAGATGCCTCCTGCCATTGTACCACCCTTTCAGTGCCAGGTGAGCCTGGCCCCTGCTCCCCTCTGTGCCTGGCCGGGTTGGGCCATGTTGCAGTAGAGTGCCTATTTTCTTCTCCACGCACTGCCACCTGTGTAAGCTGAAGACCCTCATTTCGTCTCCCAGAAGCATTTACTTTGATCTAGTCTTAGCAACAGGAGGTGGCCACAGAGAAGAAAGAAATAGAAAACACACATCAGCCCACCAACCTGCCAGAAGCCCCAGCCAAGGAGGCCGTTGGTTCCCCAGGTCCCCTCATGCCTTGCCCACGAACTCCCTAAAAGAGGCTCTTGTAAAGCGTGGGGCAGCTGCGGTTCCAGACTTTCACATTCTCTTCTCCCAGGCTCCTCCGTCTAAGGGTAGCAGACCCAAATCATCACAGACAGAAAGGACATCATGGCCCCACTTTCATATTCAGCACTGGACACATCCACAGATAGAAAGGAGGTGAAGATGCAACTGTAGAAGGATCGAGGAAAGCAAGAGATCAGGGGCCTGCTTTTTCCTTGCTGGTCTTTGATGTTCTTGTGAGGTCCACAGATGGCCAGCACCAACGGCCCATTGGAGAGCTGATGTCACTGCCATTGGCTGCCTTGCTTGCTCTCTCAGTCCAACAGAGTAAATTATAAGGTTACTCTATGCAGTCGTAACCTCCTTGTTAAGAACAGATCTCTCAGCCGGGCACGGTGGCTCACACCTGTATTCCTAGCACTTTGGGAGGCCGAGGCGGGCAGCCCACCTGAGGTCAGGAGCTCAAGACCAGCCTGGCCAACATGGTGAAACCCCCTCTCTACTAAAAATACAAAAATTAGCCGGGCGAGGTGGAGGGCACCTATAATCCCAGCTACTCAGGAGGCTGAGGCAGGAGAGTCACTTGAACCCAGGAGGTGGAGATTGCAGTGAGCCAAGATCACACCACTGCACTCCAGCTTGGGTGACAGAGCAAGACTCCATCTCAAAAAAAAAAAAAAAAAAAAGAATGGATCTGTCTGTCTCTCTCTATACAAACACACACACACACACGTGTTACTACTTCCCCAGTACTGCCAGGCCTGCTACCAGTGTTGTATGTGTCGGATCTCCCCTTTGGGCCACTGTCCAAGCACCCTGTGGGACCCTGTGCAGCCCTGCATCAGTAACTCCCACTTAGGGAGAGCCCCACACGACCTGAGGGAATGTATGATCAAAATGCCCCACTACTGTTTCACAAAACACGCGGGGCAGACGTGCAAACATTTATACTCTGTGAGCTCTCGGGGGTTGTGCACCTGTCCGGGCTCCATGGAATGTAGGTCACAAGAAGACCTTGGAGCTCAGAGACGCCAACCAGCTAACTTAAACGATGATGTCGCGGGGCCGGGCTGTGCTCTGTCCCATAGCTGGAGGAGAGGTGTTCGGCCCTCACACACCCAGCCTCAGCCTCAGCTGTGTCCGCTGGCTGGCTCTCCACTCTTCACTTCAGTCCCAAGGTTTATCATCCCTCATTCTCCTGACCCTTTTTTCCTGGCAGATGGTGGCACAGTTTCACCTCGAAGCTAGAGCCTTCAGATGGGAGCAGCTTTCTCCCTGCACGCCTCCTTCTAGTTTCATCTTGCCTTCCTGCTCCCTTTCAAATTCTTCTTCCATTTTCTCCCTCCATCCAGCCCTCTCTTGCTCCATCCTCTTCTGTCTTTCCCGCACTGGGGATGGGGGGGTCTTAGCCTACCAGCCTAAAAACTTTATCTGGTCTTCCCCATCCTTCCAGAAGCACCCCTAGATGCCTCCTCTCTCCCCTCGTTCCCCTGCCATCCTCGCCTTCCCCCGATCACAAGCACCCCCACCTCCACGTCCACACCCACGGACACCCCAGGGAAATGGCTCTCTGGGGTCACCAAGGAAGGCTGAATCACAAACAGCCAGGTCTGCACTCCGTCCTTGGTTTACTTGATCCTTTACTGCAGGTGGCCCCGTGGCCAAGTCCCTTTCTAGAAACCTCGACTTTATCCTCCACCACAGCACTGTCTCCCACTCTTCTCTCCCGAGGTTGCATGTCAGCATCTCCACCTGTCTTTCTCTGCTTCTCCCTAAACACCAGCGTCCCATTTTCCCAGGTGATCCTATTTTTCTCCCCAATGACCTCATCCCTCCAGTGGTCTCACTGTCGTGGAAGTCATCCCCGCATTTTGAGCTGGAAGCAACTTCAGAGGTCATGTTGCACAGTCCCCCCATATCACAGATGAGAACACTGAGGCCCAGAATGTCCCGTGGCTTGCCAGCAGCTCTGGGTCCCAGCCTGGGATGCTGCCAACTGCGCCAGCCCCACTGCCCCACCGCCTCTTGTGTCACATGCAGGGAGCAGGCAGGCGCATCTGTGATGTCACATGTGCACCTCCAGGCTTGATATTTTATTTAAGAGTGTGCGACTCCATATCAGTGCCCAGTGGCTTTCAGTTCTGACATTTATCTTCTCGAGAGGAGGATGAACTGCTTGCACGCCGTCCGTCTCTCCTCCCACGTGGATGGGAAATGTCAGAGGGAAGTCCAGGTAGTTTGGGGTCCCACATCCACACCACGAGGATTTACTCTTTTTGTGCTGCTTGATAACACAGCTGTGTTTGGGGAGCAGCGATAACCTAAAAAACGCACAAATGGAAATAGCAAAGGTTTTCTGAGGCACTCTCAATTTCTGCAGCTGGGGCAGTGGCCAGTGTCTCCGGGATCAGGCGCCGCAGTCCACTCAGGGGCCCACAGGTTCTTCCCCGTCTTCCATCTCCTTGTCTTGAGTGGAACGTGAGCCGTATCTCTGAGCTCAGCCTGTGATTGCACAATAATACCACCCAGAAAACAAATTAAAAATAGGAAAAATCCATCCAAGCCGTGTGTCTGCTCAGGCAGAATAGTGTCAGATTGCTAGGCAACTCCAGGCAGTCCTGGGGGAAGGAGGGCCGTGCTCAGCTTGTTCTGCAGAAGTAGAGTCCTTGTCCCTTTTGTGTGGATGTGCTCAGCCGAATCTCAGCAAAAGTCATGAACAGAAAGGAGAGGCGGGCTGCATAAGCTGGCGGAGTGCACATCCGTCTGGACAAATGGATTTTCCGGAGGATGGAGAAGAGACGGGGGTGTCCACGTGATGAGAAACATCTGGATACGCGCTGGAAAAATCAATCTGATTTCTCTGTGCTTCCCAAGATCCAGGTGTTTACAATTGTGTAGGCAAAGCGTCTGAATGTTAATGAAGTCTTTGCTCCCAATATCCTGCATCTCCTTCAGCAAGAGGCAAATGTAAACTAGGCTCAGCAGGCCTGGGAGAGCCGGGGAGCAGGAGGAGGAACTAGAGACCCAGGCAGAGGAAGCCGGGAAACGGAACTGGGCGATCACACCTGCCCAGTCGGGGTTTCTGCTCCCAGGAAGGAGATGGAGGCAATAGGCAAGAAAGACACGTGCGTTTTTCACAGTTCGGTTGAAACCATAATCACATTAATATGTTTGTGGATGTTAAGACGTTGGCTATAAGCATCAAATACTTTTCAAAGAAAGAGGTAGGGGACGTGGCATCGTGAAAAATAGCACAAATTTTCCGTTTGATTGTAAGCTCTTTAGCACTCCAGGAGGGTAGAACCTCGACAGTGTCTTCTCTTTCAGGAGGTGCAGAGGCTGCCCAGGGCCAGCACAAAAGCATGGATTCAGGTCCTGGGGCTGCCACAACAAAGTCCCACAAAAGCAGAGGCTGAAAACACAGAAACTTATTCTCTCACAGTTCTGGAGGCCAGGAGTTTGAAATCAAGGTGTCAGCGGGGCTGGGCTCTCTCAAAAGGCTCCAGGGGGGACTCCCTCCCGTGCTTCCCTCCTCGCTCCTGGGGGCCATGGGCAATCCCAGGTACTCCGGGGCTTGTGGCTGCGTCTCTCTGACCTCCACCTCTGTCTTCATGCGGCCTTCTCCTCTGTCCCTTTCTTTGTACAAGGGAAGCAGTTGTTGGACTTAGGGCCCACCCTGATCCTGTATGACTTCATCTTAACTAACTATACCTGCAAAGGTACTGTGTCCAAATAAGGCAGGCTCTGAAGTTCTAGGTGGACATGAACAGGGGATGGGGGGGCAGCTCAACCCTCTACAAGGGGCTTGTGAAGGGACTCAGGCAGGCTCCGGGGCAGGTGGACTCCAGCAATCCTCTGATCTCCATGTCCCCGACGGACAGAGTGTCACCCAGGGAGCACTCCAGGGACAAGCCATTCACCATCTCCCCTCCTCCAGCCCTGGGGGAGCCTCCTCTACTGGAAAATATCCTTTTCAACAGCAACCAAATTCTCCTCTGGCCGTCGTCCAGGTTGGAGTTCAGACCTACCTTCTGGAGTAACAAAAAATAACAAAAACAGCAATCATGGCTGCTTCCCACACCATGGAGCCCAAGCCAACCACACGCTCACACACACACATGCACACATACGCACATGCACATACACGCGCACACACACGGACATGCACACACACGGACATACACACACATGCACATACACACATGCACGCACACACGGACATGCACATATGCACACACACATGGACATGCACATACACTGACATGCACACATGCACACACACACACGCACACATGTGCACATGCCGTCCTGTAGGTATTTCTCAAATGACCCCCTCCACACCCTGACGCCCTCCTGGAACCCCACACAATTCTCTGGGGGTTCCTCAATGGTCCCAGAACCTGGCTCCACCCTCCACAGCAGGGCAAACGGCAGAGAAGGGTTATCAGTCCTGCCCTTGAGACCCAGGCTGTCCACTGTGACGTCCTTAGCTGCCACATCACACCCGATCTCATTTCAGGCTGGTTTCTTCTACACCGTTCCTGGGGACATCCAGACATCAATGGAGTACTTCTCTTACTCCTGTTAAAGTTAATCCAACTTCTTCTTTTTTTTTTTTTTTTTTTTTTGAGATGGAGTCTCATTCTGTTGCCCAGGCTGGAGTGCAGTGGCACAATCTCAGCTCACTGCAACCTCCACCTCCCAGGTTCAAGTGATTCTCCTGCCTCAGCCTCCCAAGTAGCTGGGACTACAGGCACGTGCCACCACGCCCAGCTTATTTTTCTATTTTTAGTAGAGATGTGGTTTCACCATGCTGGCCAGGCTGGTCTCGAACTCCTGACCTCAGGTGATCCACCCGCCTCAGCCTCCCAAAGTGCTGGAATTACAGGTGTGAGCCACCACGCCCACCCTGTCCTTCACTTTGTATTATCCCAAAGTTGAAACCCAGCACCGAAGGGCTTGATCCAAGCTGGGGGAAACCGTTGAGCAGGAATGGAGCCCTGAGCAACCCTGCAAAGCCAGTGATACCCAGCGAGGGGGCCATCCTGAATCTACACATTTTAAAGGTGCAGCTATTAAATAACCATAGTAAAAGCACGTCTCTACCAACAGGCAGAAGTGAGACTTAACTGAACCAAGTTGGATGGCTTTTGTTGTTAGAGTCTGCAATACACTGAGTGCCTCGATGGCAAATTCTGACCTGTACAAGTGTCCATGAACTTCTCAGTGATGACTGTCAGATCAATGTCAGTTTCATCGGGGCATAACCCAGTGTTCTTCAGAAACCAAGTGCAGGAGTCGTGCATGTCACTAAATGTTCATGTGTTCCTGCAGGACTCAGGGGCAGGTGGCTGTGTGGGATGCAGCCTCTATGGGCAGCTTGCTGCTAGCACTGCTAGCACATGTTACTAGGTGTACACAGGCTAACCCAGTCACCACCCACAAAGGCAGCAGCTGCTGGTGGCCGCTGTCATCCGTGTGAAGACACACACATCATACAAGATCGAGCGTGTATTCATGACACCGCTTAAGAGACACCCGAATCCGGGAAGAAGGATAAGGGACAGGCCATAGAGAAGACGGCAGGCTAATCTCAGACCTCTCAGACCCTGAACTGTGCATGTCTTTGAATTCACCCTTCATGTAAATTTCATTCTCCTTAGTTCAAGATCTTTCAAAAGTAGGGATTTTCTAAGGTGTCTTTTCATTCTCATTCTCCTCCTGGAGACTCTCTGTGGGTTTCTCTTCAGCCATGCACATGTTACTAGGTATACACAGGCTAACCCAGTCACCACCCACAAAGGCAGCAGCTGCTGGTCACCACCGCCAGCCAGACTCATGTCTTGGCACACCTTCAGACCGCCTGCCCGTGGAGCCTGATTGGGTAGGGGGTGGCAGGACCGAGCCCCCTCCTTCCAGTTCCAACCTGCTCTTGGAGAAGCATCTGTCACGGGGAGTGGCAGCCCTGTACCCTGCACCCTCCCCAGGCTCTCCCTGCCTCCCCGAGACTCAGCCAGAGGAGATGGGGCTGGGAGGTGGCCTCTCCCTCTCACAGGGCCAGACCACCACTGCTCTCCTTCCCCCAGGTCTGAGTTGGCTCAGGCCGCCTTCTCAGAGGACCGCAGACTGTGGATGTAAACATTCATTCTCCCGCAGATCTTGAGGCCAGACGTCCAAGATGGAGATGTCAGCAGGATGGCTTCCTTCAGAGGCGTCTCTCCTTGCTCTCAGCTGGCCGTCCCTGTGTGGCCTGCATTCTGCATTCCCTCTTCCACTGAGGACACCAGTCAGGTTGGATTGGGGCCCATCCCACCACCTCATTTCACCTGAATCACCTCTTCAAAGATCCTCTCTCCAAACACAGTCACACGCAGAGGTCCTGGGAGTTAGGACGGCACCATATGGATTTTGAGGGGCCCATGATATACTGTTCCTTCTACTAATGTCTGTTCCAACACAGCCACAATGGTTCCTGTTCTGCAAACCCGGCAGAGCCTCCGCTCCTCCCCTTCCCCAGCTGCCACTCCCCATCAGCCACAGGTCCCATCTCTACCACGCCCTGTCCTCGGTGCCCTTCTGGCCTCCCCACTGCCCTGCCCCAGCCCAGACCCTCAGCTCCCTCCCCTACACTCATGCATACCTGAGCAGGGAGCCAGAAACTTGCCCGGCCCTGTTACTGCCCCAGCAGAATCCTTCCCGGCTGAAGAGGAGACTGCCTCCACTCAGGATCCTTCCCTGACTTCCGCAGGTATGCTCATCCCCATCTACAGATGAAGAAACTGAAGACTTGATAGATGCAGAGCAGGGTGTGGAGTCAAGGCTGAATTTCTAGAAGCAACCAAAACTACTGAAAAACTGGTTCAAGAACACCACCATGCCCACTGCTGCCTGCAGCCTGGGTGCTGAGTTTGAGATACCCCACCGGAGGGAGGTAGAACACTGGCCCCAAAATGCCCACGTCCTAAGCCCTGGAACCTGTGACTATGTTAGCTTACATGGCAAGGAGGAAGGAAGGTTCCAGATGGGATTGGGATTGCTCATTGGTGACCTTGAGATGGGAGGTGATCCTGGATGATCCAGGTGGCCCAATGTAACCACAGGGTCCTTAAAAGTGGAAGAGGAGACTGGGCGCAGTGGCTGACGCGTGTAATCCCAACACTTTGGGAGGCCAAGGTGGGGTGGATTACTTGAGGTCAGCAGTTTGAGACAAGCCTGACCAACATGGTGAATGCTGTCTCTACTAAAAACTAAAAATAAAAAATTAGCCAGGCATGGTGGCACACACCTGCGATCCCAGCTACCTGGGAGGCTAAGGCAGGAGAATCGCTTGAACCCGGGAGGTGGGGGTTGCAGTCAGCCGAGACTGCACCACTGCACTCCAGCCAGGGCAACAAGAGCTAAACTCTGTCTTTAAAAAAAAAAAAAAAGAAAAAGTGGAGGAGGCAGGAGAGTCTGTGTCAGAGACAATGTGATGATGGAGGCGGGTCTGAGAGAGCTGTGCTGCTGGCTCCGCAGGGTGAGGGCTTCCATCTTGAAGAAGGAAGAGGGAGCTGGGAGCCAAGGAGCGCAAGCAGCCTCCAGAGACTAGAAGAGGCACGGAAACAGACCGCACCTTCGACACTCCAGAAGGGAATGCAGCCTGTCTGCATTATAGCCCAGAGAGGCCAGTGTCTGACTTCTGAACTCCAGAACAGCAAGATAATGAACTTCTGTGTTTTAAGCCACTAGGTTTGTTGCAGTTTGTTACGGTAGTCCTAGAAAACTTAATCCACCACTTCTACACCAAGAAGGGTGACGCTTCAACCGCCCCAATACAGCTTCCCAGAGAGACAGCGGAGGCCTCATCTCCTTCCCCGAGACCCGTCAGCTCCCGGATCAGGGTCTGCCATGGACACACCTGCCTGGCCGAGTCCAGGCCACACGGCTGGCCTTAGCTGCTGGGGAAGCTGGGGAAGGGAGGGAGGCAGCCCTCACCCTACTAAGGTCCATCATTCCAGAAAGTCCTCCATCACAGAGAGGCCTCCAGTTGCCAGGCAGCCAGAAAGACGGGAAGGAGCTCCAGGGTAGGGGGTTTGGTGGAATCTGGAGACTCAAGTCCAACAGCGACCACAGAGCCCTCTCAGAGACCAGCAAGTCCGAACTAAATCCAGAGGCGAGCGAAGGGAGCAGCTCACCCTGGTGCCTGGTGCCACCTCAGTCCTCTGTCTCCGTTGAGGATTTTCTCGGGACCTGCTTCCCTTGAGTTCAGGATGGCCAAGGTGCTTTGGCACTTCTGGAAGTAAGGGCCCTGCCGACCCTCCACTCACAGGCAGTCCTTGATGCCTGCAGATGCCTCTCCCATGTCACTGTGATTCTCCCACCTCTGAACTCACCCTTAGAAGGTGCCCCCCCCGCCCCATCCCTCAAGGAGAACCATCCGGAGCTCCCACTTTGGGCACACTCACTGCCAGCCAAGCTCAAGGTTGGGGGGGCCCACCACAAAGCACCCCAAGGGCAGGGCTCCTGCCCCGTGGACTCAGGGACTGGGGAAGGCAGCATGTGTGTGTGTTTAAAGGGCATGATTGAGGTGTGACTGGCATATGGCGCACTGCCCATGGTTAAAGGGTATAGTTTATGCGCCGTGATATGCAGATATGCCCGTGAAACCTTCACCACCATCAGGATAGGGAACATATCCGTCACCCCCAAAGTTTCCTCCTGCCCTGATGTGCCCTCCCCCTCCTCCCTCTCCCTGTATTCCCCACCCCCAGGCAACCACTGCCTTGCTGTCTGTCCCTGTACATGAGTTTGCCTTTCTGGAGTTTACATAAGCGAAATGACACAGTACATACTTCTTTGCTGCCTGGCTGCCTTCCCTCAGCACCATTCCCCAGAGATGCGGCCATGCTTTTTCCTGCACCAATGGTTCACTGCTTTTCATTGCTGAGTAGTAGTCCATTGCATGGATGTGCTATAATTTGCTTAGCTGTTGTTGGTGTACATTTATTTCTGGGTGAGGGCTATTGTAAATCAAGGCACTATCAACATTTGGATGGACATGTGCTTTTATTTTTAAAAATAAATGAGTTTGGGACCAGGCGTGGTGGCTCACACCTGTAATCCCAGCACTTTGAGAGGCCGAGGTGGGTGGATCACCTGAGGTCAGGAATTCGAGACCAACCTGGCCAACATGGTGAAATCCCATCTCTACTAAAAATACAAAAATTACCCGGGCATGGTACCGGGTGCCCATAATCCCAGCTACTCAGGAGGCTGAGGCAGGAGAATTGCTTGAACCCGGGAGGTGGAGGTTGCAGTGAGCCGAGATCGAGCCATTGCACTCCAGCCTGGGCAACAAGAGCAAAACTCCGTCTCAAAAATAAATAAATAAATGAGTTGGGTAAAGGTGGGCATGTGACCCACTCTTACCCACCCACACACGTGCGCAGACTGGGGCGGCTGTGGCCGCTAGGGCATGGGAGGCGGCGCCCCTTACCACCAGCAGAAGACCCAACTTTGAGAGCAAGGGGGTTTAGGGGGACGAGGTGCTGTTTATGGTTTTGCAGTTGCTCCAGGGGAAAGGCGAGCTAATGAACAGTTAGTGGGAAATAGTTTATTGAAGGGAACAGAACAAGAACACATTAAAATTATTAAGATTGTGGCCCGGGGCGGTGAGCGGCATCCTGTTTTCTCATAGTTTAGATGACAGTGGGAGAGCACAGGAAGTGGGGGGAGGATGCTGGGGGCAAGAAGACGCAGGGAGGCCTCGGCCAGGGGTCAGGTGGACCAGAAACTTGCCTGGACTCATCCTCCAAAAGTGAGCATCTTCTAGCAGACCCTCCAACCTTTGCACCTCCCACCCCATCCCACTCTGGCCACAGCAGTGCCTCCTAGCCACTTCTCTTTGCTTATTAACAAAAGAAAGGGGGAAAGCCTTCCTTCCCAGCTGGATGCTTTCTCATCACCTGTCTCAGTGGGCCACGCCAGTAAGCAGGAAGCGGCCACTGTTGCTTCTACAGGGAAGAAATGGGCTTCCGGGTGTCCCCGGGGCTTAATTAATACTGAAATCGTCATCCCCCATCTGGGACCAGGATTCTCATGGCCCCATCTGCATTCTCCTTTTCAGTGCAATAGCAGGATTCTCGATATTCAGCTGGGCACCTCATCGTCCAGGATAATGACCACGCCTCCCGAGCTGGGTGTGAGTCTGTGACTACTCTCCCACCGATGGGATATACACGGAAGTGACAGCTCCAGCTCCCGGGTCACACACTGAAGGGGGCATCCCCCCATCTCTACCGCACGTTTGCAACGTGGCGAATTGTGAGCCTTCTTGGGCCAAGCATGTGGGCCGACACCCTCAGGATGGGGAGTCCCAAGAGAGAAGGTGCTCAAGCCTCTGGTGACCTCCCGGGGCTCAGCCACCTGCCTCCAGATGGTCACTTCCGAGAAAATTAACTTCTGATCTGTGGAAGACCCATGGAAGCCTGGAGCCTCCGTCATACTCAGCCTCATGTATGTCTTAACGGAAACACCATTTCTATCTCAATTCAGCCTCGAACCTCAGAATGAAACAGGAAAATGCACCTAGCAAATAATACTTTTGCATGTTACTAATAAAATAAGGAAAGGAAATACCTGGGGCTCAGATGGTCATCTGATTTGCCAACAGCCACACACAGAGGTGTGACCAGGCTGGGGACTGCAGCAGGCCTGGCCCTTCCTTGTCCAGGGAACGTGCCCTGTGAGGAGCCTGGTCTGTTATTCTGTTTCCAGCAGTAGTAATCAAGGACCCTGGGCTCCCAGGTGACTTTGACCAGTGCCTCCACCTGATGCCACCTTCCCCCCAGGTGCATCTTCAAAATAGCTTCCCCCACCCCCCTGGAGTGTCCAACCAGGTCCAACCAGGCCCCACGGCACCTGAGAAATAGGAACACAGCCTCCCCGGTGAAGTAGAGGGGAGTTTAAGCCAGGACTTTGCCTGTGCCAAGGGCCTGGCAGCCGGGCTCAGCTCTGCCTGCCTGCCGGGGATGGGACCAGGGCTCGGCTTTCTCCTCTGCTAACAGGAAAGACCCCACAAGCCCTCAGGCCTGACTCCAGGAGTGAGACCTGTGATTCCATGTGAAACAGCCCCAGGCTGCCCACAACAAGCCAAAGAATAACAGCCCGTGCCTCTCCAAGGATCCGAGACCCAAGCAGCCTGGTGCCTTCTGCAAAACCTCTTCCTGCTTCTCTTCTGCAGGGAGCGGCGGCGTAGGTGGCTGGGGCGGTAGGGAGGAGAGGTGAGCTGCTTATTGTGGAGATGACTTTCCTCTCTCCTCCTCCTTCTCCGGGCAGCTCATTCTTTTCCAAAATAACTCTTCTGCCTCCCTCCCCAGGTTGCTAGTTTCTCCCTCCTCCAGGCTTCCAAGTGCCCCCTGCAAGGACAGCCGGCGGAGGGAGCAGGGGAGGGCTTATGTTCTCTAGATGCAAAAGTACAAGGGTAGACAAGGAGACCCCCATGGTCCCCCTCAACCCCCTCACCTCTGTTTGAGCCCCCATCACTCCCCTGGGCTGCCTCTCTCTGCTGGCGGCAGACCAACTGGACAGAGGCTCTGCTCAGGCCTGCTCCCAGCCCAAGGGTCCTCACAGCATCCCAGGCCTCAGAGAAAGTGGCTGCTTTAAGCATTTAGAAGCTCCTACAGGCCCAACTCCCCCTCCTCTGTTCCAGGACCCCCAACTCCAAACAAACAGGTGCGCTGATCTATGCTTGACCAGGCCGGAGCCCTGGTCCCCAACTGCCCTTGGCTCAAGTCACCCTTCCAGCCTGGCACATCCTTCTGTTCCCCACCCCAAACAAGGACAGACCTAGGGATGACCAACCCCGGCCTGGCCCCAGTGCGCCTGCTGCTCAGACCTCTGCAAACCAGCTCGTTTCCCCCTCGAAGGCTCCCCTGGACTGAGGGACACCAGTTCTGATCTGAGATCTTAGGGCTAACACAGGAAATTAGGGGATGGGTGCACAGATGCAATCCCTGCTTCATCACACGGCCACAGAGTCCTTGTCTGCCATGACGTGCCCGCGTTTAGACTGAAGAGGCAGGAGCTGGGGCCAGCGAGGGGAGCCCTGAACTCCGTTCCTTTTAATTGAGGTGAAATTTATATAATGTAAAAGTAGTCATTTAAAGTGTGCAACTGAGGGGCACTTGGTGCATTCACAATGTTGTGTAGCCAGCACCTCTATCTTGCTGCACCTTCCATCATCCCAGAAGGAAAGACCTTACCCATGAGGCAGCAATTCCCTGTCTCCCACCACTGGACTTTATGTTTTTTTGGAAAGCTTTTGATCCGAGTGCCAATCTGCCCTCCAGAAAGGCAGATTGTCTATTTGATGATAAATAGACAAAAGGCAACCTTCTCCTATTATTCTTGCTTCACAGCACCAGCCCTTTGGAATAGGAGCATCACACCGTCCTTGTCCCCTGGGCTTGACCACTGCCCCAAGCAACACGACGGGGCCTGAAGACCACAGCAGTGTCCTCAGCTGCCTTCGTGATCGACTTTGCTATTTTCCCAAAGAAAGGAGTAGCTCATGCAGGGCCTTTGTTCATTCATTGACTCAACAACTATTCTTTGCCACCTTCAAAGTGACCGGCTCTGGGGCAGGCAGAGGGGCCCACAGGCATGAGCAAGACGCAATCCTGCCCCCACACGCTGGGTGTGGAGTTGGGGAGACAGGTGGGGGTGAACAGCCAGATAACAAGGCCACCTGGTAAGTGCTCTGAGAAAAACCTGAAGAAATAATCAACCTAGGCCGGGCGCGGTGGCTCACGCCTGTAATCCCAGCACTTTGGGAGGCCGAGAGGGGCGGATCACGAGATCAGGAGTTCAAGACCAGCCTGGCCGACACTGTGAAACCGCATCTCTACTAAAAAAAATAAACACAAAAAACTAGCCGGGCGTGGTGGTGCGTGCCTGTAATCCCAGCTACTTGGGAGGCTGAGGCAGAAGAATCGCTTGAACCCGGGAGGTGGAGGTTGCAGTGAGCCAAGAACACACCACTGCACTCCAGCCTGGCAACAGAGTGAGACTCCACCCCCAAAAGAAGAAGGAAGGAAGGAAGGAAGGAAGGAAGGAAAGAAAGAAAGAAAAAGAAAGGAAAGAACCTATAGGGTGGCTTTGCCATCTTCTCCAAATATTGTCATCCAAATTTCATGCAGACATCTTCACCTCCCAGGCCATCTTTAACTACCAAAGCCAGGGCCACACATGCTGGGTGACACCTCAGCACACAGGGACTTGAAGAGACCACTCGCAAAAGAAGACTGAGAAGTGACTCCAAAGCAGGGACAGTGTCGAATCCCACCAGTCACCAAAGCAAAGCAAATCAAAACAAAACCCCACTTCCATTTTTTCCACCTGCCAGATTTTGAAAATGCCAGTTCCACCCAGTGCTTCGGGGGGTGCGGGGAAATGACCTCTCATTCGCTTGCTGGTGGGATTCGGAGTCAGTGTAATCTTTCTGGAGGGCAGATTGGCACTCGGATCAAAAGCTTTCCAAATGTGTTTAACCTTTAACTCGGCAATTCCACTTATAGGAATTTACCCTAAGGAGAAACTCAGGAACAAACACAAAGACTTATCTGGAAAGATTTATGTACTAGAATATTTGCACCATTGCTTATAACATCAAAAGATTGAAAACAAACTAAGTGTCCAACTCCAGGGTGCTTGGTAAATAATTTGTGCACTCATTAAAAATCCTATTGTAGAAGAATATTGAATGCCATTGCAAAGTGTTTATAAACCATTAAATGAAAAGATTTATAAAACAGAATGTGCAAAGCAATCCCATTATACTCCCCAGGCCTCCGAAGCAGGCTGGAAGGACACACTCCTGGGCCTGGCAGCGGTTTCCTCTGTGTAAGTGGACGATGGGCTATTTTGTATTTTCTTTTTTGAATTCTATGATTATATTCTAAATTTTCTACATTGGATCTGAATTGTATTTGTAATCAAGAAAACTATAAGGAAAAATTTTTTTAACTTGGTTAGGCACGTCATGGATCCAGTTTCTCCCCCAGGGTACCAGCTCACAGGGGAAGGAAGACTAAAGGACTGCTCCCTGATCAACGTGGGGGTCTGCCTGTAGGGTTTCCACGATGCTCGAGAACCCCGCAGAATCTCAGGCCTTTGACCAAGAAGACTCCAGAGCGAGCGCCTTAGGGAAACACGGTCGGCCAAGCGTGCAGCACCTCCGTGCCCAGACTGGATACAGCACTAATGATGCAAACAAGTCATCGCTCAGTCAGGGAGATGGGTCATTGTTGCTTTTGTTTTTATTTGTTGTTCAGTGGCCAGGCACAAACATGTTGCATAAGAGCCACCCAGAGGCGGCTTGAGCTCTTCTCGGAGGAAATGTGGGTACTGTGTTGCTCGATTCTGCCTCTTGACGGTCCTTTCCAGATTCAAGTTTAAATGGGTTTGCTTGTATCAGGATGTTAGGGGCTCTCCAAATGCCAGTGGAGCAAATGGCCCATTGCAGACATATTTCCAACCCTCATCAGGGGCTTCTCAGGAAAAGTCCCAGCCCATGTCAATTATTATTTGAACGCAAGTTCTGGAAGTTTCATCCTTACAAAATAAATATTTTTAACGCTCGTGGTTCGGGAGAGGAAGGGAGGGAAGTGAGTAACACTTGCTGACTCCCTACTGTGCACTAGGCACCTAACATGTATTTTCTCGTTTAACCCTCAAAATAATGCAGTGGGTCTGCATTATTGACCCCAGTTTACAGTTGTGGAAACTGAGTCTCTGAGAGTCTAAGTGACCTAGACCTGCAAGGTTTGCTCAGCACCCAGTAACAGGCTTCCCCCAGAGCAAGCAACCCGGGAAAGCACGACAGCCCCCGCCCCACAAGGTAGAGGCTACAGTCTCTTCAGAACCTCACGGCCAGGGACGGCCATCGGAGCCAGAGTCCACTCAAACAGCAAAGCAAGTCTTCTCTCCACTACCTCATGCCCGTGGTTCTTGCATTTGGATTAACCAGGGTGATTTCTAAATCTGGACGTCCATGCTGCAGCCCACACAGGGTGCAGTCAACCCTCTGGGGTGGGACTCACATCAGGACGTTGAAACCTCCCCAGGCGGCTCCAGTGTGAGAACCACTGCAGGTGTGGGGAAGGAACCCTCCAGCCTTCGAATCACCACATCTGCCTCGGCCATCTCAAGAAATTCATCAGGAAGTGTGGGTCTAAACACTCTGTAGATGGCCCCAGGGTCAAGAAGGAGACACGGGCAGTGAGAGCGATTCCAGGAAGAAAGTCGTTGACCATAATTCACACCGTGCAGGGGCCCATTTGGAGGCTTAGTGAGGACCCAGATGTGAATTTATAAGCCAGTGTCAGACACCAGGTCATACACTCATCTGCCTTTCAGGGACTAGGTCCTCCCAGACTAGGAAGACATCCACCTTCCGCGTCCAGACTGGGGTCCGTGAGGGACTGGCCAGGGCTGAGCACACAGGGCCTGGGAAGCACCACCTTCCCCACTATTTTTCACGGCATTGACCTTTGATTGTTTATGTTCTCAAGGCACCAAGGAAGTGTCTTCTCACTGCAGTGTCTCAGGAATTCCCTGCAACCCTCCCCAGTGGCTCACCTCATATCTCAGGAGGAGCTGCCCACACTTCCCTAGAGCTAGGGCCAGAAGATGGAGAAATGATGGAGACCCATCTGCACAGGCCTAGTTCCAGGACATGGGCAGACCCAGCCACCCTCAGCCTGCTCCCACTGAAAGAAGGATGCCAGCTCTGTGGGGTCCCTGGAGTGTTGTTTATAATTGCCCTTGCATGGCACCCTGACGGAGGGTACCCAGCAGATCCCTCAAGGTTCTCCCTGCCCCTAGAGAATGAACAGCTCACGGATGGCAGACCTCCGGGTCATCCACCTCCTGCCAGGGCACAGGGGATCCTGGCAGCCGATGTGCCGTGGTGCCTGCAGCAGGGCAGGCTGCACAGGGAGACAGTGAGCCCTCCGTGCTGCAGGAATGTGGGCCTCCTTCCTTGAGAATGCAACATTTCAGCAACCAAGAGACAACTCTATTGGGAGAACAAGAGCTAATTAAATTTACTGGGATCACTGAAGAGGAAATTATTTAATATTCTGAACAGAATTTAATATTTGAAAGCATGAACAGCCTTGGTTCGTTGTAGACGGGTTTTCCACCACCTGGGTCTGCATTAGGCAGGATCCGTATACAGATGAGGGGTGGGGCCAGGGATGTGCTGCTTCTGGAAACCAGAGGAGATGGGAGAGGAACTGGAAATGGGCAGGAGGGCAAAGTCCTCTTTGGGATCCTGGATGATTCTGCTCCACGTTTCCAGAGGGACCCCTGTTGGTGCCTCTAAAGTGATGGAAAATCATAGTTGTGATGCCAGGACCCCATATTTGGGGTCTCTGACCACTGCCTGCCTCCGCTCCACCTATCTCTAACCCAGGGTCATTGCTGGCCAAGTCACATGGTGAAGTCAGAGGATCTGGAAGCCAGTGCTCTTCCCTGGCATGCATGAGTCCCCGGCTACATGCTCCTGTGGCGGAGTGCAATGGCTCACACCTGTAATCCCAGCACTTTGGGAGGCCGAGGCAGGCAGATCATTTGAGCCCAGGAGTCTGAGACCAGCCTGGGCAACATAGCAAGACCACGTATCTACTAAAAAAAAAAAAAAAAAAAAAAAAAAAAAGTTAGCAAGGCCTGATGGTGCACACCTGTGGTTCCAGCTACTTAGGAGGCTAAGGCAGGAGGATGGCTTGGGCCTGGAGGTCAAGGCTACAGAGAGCTGTGATCAAAACACTGTACTCCAGCCTGGGCCACAGAGCAAGACCCTGCCTTGAAAAATTTCATTTAAAACACTCCTGTATTCCACAGGGGACACTGAAAGAGAAATGGGCACTTTTACCAAGTCCCTGAGATACCCAAGTTTGGACCGTCAGGAATTTCTCAGCCATTTTTCCTAACGTCACTCTGCAGACCATCCACGAAGTTCCTCAAGGAGAGTTTCTCCTAAAGGAGCTGTCAGCCCATGTTGACAACGCCCCACAGTGTTCACGGGGCCACTACTTGGCCTCCAGAGTCCAGAGGTCGGTTTCCTCAGATACCCTGGAAAAACTGTGAGTACAGAGCCCAGGAGCCACGGCTAAGACTCAGCCGCCTGGGGCTCCTGCACGGGCAAAGTGGCCGCCAGAAGACACCCTGGAGAGCTTGTCTGTGGGGCCCCAGGCCAGAGCCACTGTCAGTGCCAGCAGGCAGGGCCACCACCAACCAGAGAAGCTCTGGGCTCAGGTCATTCTGGGTGCACCCCCTCCCCGGGGCGGCAGCTGCAGAGAGAACACAGAACGCGTGTCCACTGTAGGAAGGTGGGGCTGGGCGGGCAGGCCCCACTGTGAGCCCTGCAGGGCCCTGGTCTCACGGATGCACAGGTGAGCCACTTCCTCACTGCCTGATCAAACCCCAGATGGGCAGATGCCACACCAGGCCCCCAGTGGGACTTGGTGCCAGCCAGACTCCAGCAGCTGTTTTTTTTTAAACTGTAATGGATTCTGTGTGCTCCACACCCTGTGGGCCTGGAGACTGGACATGCTTCGTAACTGAAATTAGAAGTCAATAAACGGAGAGCCAGGTGGGTCAGTAGAATTTCCATCGTGAGGCATCGGAGGCTGCTCTCGGTGCATCAGCCCTGGCTCCTTCTCTCATCCTTCCAACCCTTCACCCCAGTGAGCGGAAGTTTCTAAGAGCCCCGTGTCCTGATGTGCCACCCTTGGAAGAACAAAACCCTAAGACAAACTCGTATTCTGCTTTTTTTAATTGTCTCTCCCACTTTGCTTCCTGTTCAAACAGATTATCGTGCATGTCTATAATCCCCACTTAAGCACCTAAGACCCCCCCTAAAATAACCCATTAATCCATTCCCACTTCTGTCTGCTGCCATTAACGTGTTTGTCTTCGATGCCTTTGGCAGCTCATCCCCTTCCTCACCGGGCTTATCTGGCTTGCCCGGCATTGGGCATCCCAGCCAGAGGTGGGAGGGATGGCAGCCTGGAGCCCTGGAGGCCAGGGCCACCTCCACACCTCTCCTATGCTTCCCAGATGCCACCCTCACACTCTGCTTTCTGTACTGGTGGAGGAGATAGGTAAGAACTGCAGATCCACCTGCCCTTGGCCATGGGTCAGCCCTGCCCACCTCGCTCTCAGAGCCACTGGTGAGCAGGAAAGGCTGGGGGCACCTCCCCTCATCTACCAGTAAGAAAAGGGTGAATCCCACTTCCACCCACACCCTCTGTTCCATTCCAGGGGATCCAAAGGCCTTCCGCCCCTGCTATCCTCAAGACAGGCTCAAACCCACACCCAAAGTGGGCTTTCTGGGCCAACCAACTATGAACACAGTGCGTAGCCTGCAAAGCCTCCCTGGACATCAGAGCTGCCCCAGAACCCCGGCGTTCCCATAGACCCGCAAATGGGGGTCTATAGAGCACCCACTGCATGTCCGGCTCTGTCTAAAGACCGTGGGTAACACAGAAGCATGAGGCACAGAGGGTCCTCAGGGAGCCTTCAGGGTAATTGACCAACTCACCCCTAAGACAACAGGAGGGAGCACATGGGCTGTGAGTGTCTTGGCCGGACACAGAGAGGCCTCCTGTTCTGCCATTTCCCATCCATATGTCCTGGAACTTTCCTTCCATTTCCTCAATTATAAAATGGGGATCAATGGCTCACACCTGTAATCCCAGCACTTTGGGAGGCCGAGGCGGGCAGATCACTTGAGGTCAGGAGTTTGACACCACCCTGGCCAACATGATGAAACTCTGTCTCTACTAAAATTACAAAAATCAGCCAGGTGTGGTGGCATGCACCTGTAATCCCAGCTGCTCAGGAGGTTGAGGCAGGAGAATTGCTTGAACCCGGGAGGCAGAGGTTGCAGCAAGCCAAGATCACCCCACTGCATTCCAGCTTGGGCAACAAAGCGAGACTCCATCTCAAAAAAAAAAAAAAAAAAAAAAAAAAAAAAAAAAAAAAAAGTTGGCACTGACATAGATGATACCTAAGGTTCCTTCTGGCTCTCAAATTGTCTGCTTCTGTAATTCAGATCTAAGAAGTGAGGCATGGGTAAGACACCCCCAGAGTCTCAGGGATGCCTGGTTAAGGGCTGGAGGGGACATGGAAGGCTTCCTGGCATCACCAGGATGCAGCCCAGATGCTCATGGGCCCTGGCACCTGGAACCATCTGCTCAACGGTATCACGTGGCAACCTGATTGTCCCATCATCTTCCAAAGCCTCAGAAGAGCAGCTGAGAAGGATCCTGGGAGCCCTGTCCTGTTACATAGGAGCTTCCCTGCCACGTTCCCTTCCTGCCTCCTCCCAAACGGTTCTCCTGGATGCAAAGCAAGAATCTGAGGAGGCTGAGAGAAAGTCACTTTCACCAGACGATAATATTACACATCATTTTAAAATCTTAGCATGGAGAATAGTTAAATGCCACGTAAAATGTAGAAGACATTAAAGGAAAAACTTTTGGCTAAAAACAAACAACTTCTGTACTGGAAAAAATAGAGACTATAAACAAAGTTAAAAGAAATATTACACAGTGGGGGAGAGATTTATATCCCATATAACAAAAGATTGATTTCCTTCATAAACAAAAAGTTATGGCAAATTAAGAAATAAAGCATGAACAACCAGTGGGAAAAATGCTGTTTCACAGAAAAATATAAATGGTCATTAAACACAGGAAAAGAGGCTCCACCTCACTCATCATTAAAGAAATTCAACTAATAGCAAGTTACGATTATTAAGTGTCAAAGTGGCAAAAATATTAAATAACACCAGGATAGAACAAAGTATGAGCAAAAAGACACCATTTGATAGATGGTAGGTACGTCTATACATTGATAAAACCACGTGGAAGACCTATTTGGTGATATTTATTATTTTTTAAGTGTTTGTGACTTTGATCTGAAAATTCCATTTGCAGGAATCTATCCCACTGATCTACCCTGACAAGTAAGCCAAGGTGGACATACAATGCATAAGTGCAACAGAAGCAGGAAATATACTATAGGGTGAGGCGGAGTATTTTCAAAGTGAGATAGAGCTATATGTGCTGATAGAACACTATATCCAAGATATATTGTGACCAAAAAACAGTACACGTAAAATTCCATTTATGTAGAGAAAAAAGGATTATAAAGGATTATGCGTATGTGTGCATGATTTTCTGAATATATCTATATATATAATTTTCTGAAAAAAATACTCCACCAACTTTACTGCTGGGCCATGGGAATAAAGGGGTTATTAAGGAAGGTCAACCAGGGAGACTTTAGTCTTCATTTTTTAACTTTTCTATACTGTTTTCACGTTTTTGCTATGATCAAATATAATTTTTTATAGAAAAATTGTTTTAAGAGAGATTTTTCTTTAAAATGGTTTTAAGAACAGAAGTAAAAGTGTTTACTTTTACTTAACTTCAATTGCATACAAAACTCTTTTGTATGCAATGTGATCAGCTTTAAATACACTATTATAACTATAAGATGTTTTATGTAAGCCTCACTGTAATCACAAGGAGTAAAATCTCTAGTGGATACACAAAAGCAAAAGGAATCAAAGTAAGCCACTATAAAAAAATCAACAAATCATGAAGGAAGGCAGGAAGAAAGAAAAAAAGGAACTACAAAACAATCAGAAAACAAATTAATAAAATGACAAGAGTAAGTTTTTGCTTATAAACATTTACATTAAATGTAAATAGACTAAATTCTCCAAACATAAGATGTAGAATGTCTGAGTGGATTTAAAAAAACAAGATTCAACAACATGCTGCCTATAAGAGACTTGCTTTAGCTTTAAGGATGCACATAGACTGAAAGTAAAGCAATGGGAAAGGATATTCCATACAAATGATAACAAAAAGAGACTGGGTGGCTATGCTTATGTCAGATAAAATAGACTTTAAGTCAAAAACTGTTATAAGAGAAAAAGGTTACTATATAATGATAAAAGGGTCATTTCTACAAGAGATATAACAAATATAAGTCTATATGCACTCAACATTAAATCACCTAAATATATAAAGCAAACATTGAAAGAGCTAAAGGGAGAGACAGACAGCAATATAACAGTAGTAGGGGACTTTAATATCTCACTTTCTATAGTGGACAGATGATTCAGAAAGAAAATCAATAAGGAAGCAGCAAAACTACGCAACAGTATAGACCAAAAGAACCTAACACATACACAGAACTTTCTACTCAATAGCAGAAAAATATACATTTTTCTCAAGTGCACTTGGAACATTCTCCAGGATAGATCACGTTAAGTCACAAAAGAAATTTTAACAAATTTGGCTAATGTCTGTAATCCCAGCACTTTGGGAGGCTGACGGGGGTGGATCACCTGAGGTCAGGAGTTCGAGACCAGCCTGGCTAACATGGTGAAACCCCGTTTCTATTAAAAATACAAAAAATTAGCCTGGCGTGGTGGCCCACACCTGTAATCCCAGCTACTCAGGAGGCTGAGGCAGGAGAATCACTTGAACCCAGGAGCTGGAGGTTGCAGTGAGCCAAGATCACACCATTGAACTCCAGCATGGGCAACAAGAGCAAAAGTCTGTCAAGAAAGGGAAGGGGAGGGGAGGGGAAGGGAAGGGAAGGGAAGGGAGGGGAGGGGAGGGGAAGGGAGGGGAAGGGAGGGGAACGAAGGGGAAGGAAGGGGAAGGGAGGGGAAGGGAGGGGAAGGGAGGGGAAGGGAGGGGAAAGGAGGGGAAGGGAGGGGAAGGGAAGGGAAAAAGGGAAAGGAAAGGAATTTTAACAAATTCAAGATGATCTAAATTATTCCAAGTACCTTCTCTGACCACAATGAGAAGAAACCAGAAATCAATAACAATAAGAAAATTAGAAAATTCACAAATATGTGGAAACTAAATAATACATACTTGAGCAACTATTGGACAAAAGAGGAAATCAAAAGGGAATTTTAAAAATATCTCAAGACAAACAAAAACAAAAACACAATATACCAAAATGTATGGGATATAGCAAAAGCAGTTCTAAGAGGAAAGCTTATTAAAATAAATGCCTACATTTTTAAAAAGAAGAAGAAAGATTCCAAATAAACAACTACTTTATATCTCGAGGAAGTAGAAAAAGAGAAAACTAAGCTCAAATATAGTAGAAGAAGGGAAATAATAAGGATTAGAGCAGACATAAGTCAAATAGAGAATAGAAAAACAATAAAATTAACAAAACTGAGTTTTTTTTTTAATAAAATAAAATTGACAAACCCTTAGCAATACAAAGAAACAAAGAGAGAAGGCTCAAATAAATAAAGTCAGGAATTTTAAAAGAGGTATTAAAATGAATGTCTCCAAAATAAAAAAGTTTACGTATAATTATATGCCAACAAATGGGATAATCTAGAAGAAATACATAAATTTTTAGAAACATGCCACCTACCAAAACTGAGTTAGGAAGAAATAGAAAGCCTAAACATCCTATAGTTTGGATGTTTGTCGCCTCCAATCTCATGTTGAAATCTGATCCCCAATGTTGCAGGTGGGACCTAATGGGAGGTGTTTGGGTCATGGGAGTGGATCCTTCATGAATACATTAATGCCCTTTCTGAGGGCAGAGGGGTGAGCAAGTTCTTGCTCTGTAAGTTCCTGTGAGAGCTGGTTGTTATAAAGAGCCTGGCACCTCCCCACTTGCTCTCTCTTGCTTCCTCTCCTGCCATGTGATCTCTGCACAAGCCAGCTCCCCTTCACCTTCTACATGAGTGGCAGCAACCTGAGGCCCTCATGAGCAGATGCTGGCGTCACACTTTTTGTAGTCTGTGAGCCAAATAAATCTCTTTTCTTTATAAATTACCCATGCTCAGGTATTCTTTTGTAGCAAGACAAAATGGACTAAAATGCAGAAAAATATCAAAGAAGGAGACTGAATCAGTAATCAAAAACCACTCAACAAAGAAAAGCCCTGAATCAAATGGCTTCACAGTTGAATTATATGAAACAATCAAAGAAGAACTAATACTAGTTCTTCTTAAAGTCTTCCAAAAAATAGAAAAAGAGGGAACACTTCCAAGCTAATTTTATTTATTTATTTTTTTTATTTTTTTTATTTATTTTTTTTTTTTGAGACAGAGTCTCACTCTGTCGCCCAGGCTGGAGTGCAGTGGCACGATCTCGGCTCACTGCAAGCTCTGCCTCCCAGGTTCACGCCATTCTCCTGCCTCAGCCTCCCAAGTAGCTGGGACTACAGGCACCCGCGACCGCGCCTGGCTAATTTTTTTGGTATTTTTAGTAGAGATGGGGTTTCACTGTGTTAGCCAGGATGGTCTCCATCTCCTGACCTCGTGATCCACCCATCTTGGCCTCCCAAAGTGCTGGGATTACAGGCGTGAGCCACCGTGCCCGGCCCCAAGCTAATTTTATGAGGCTAGCATCACCCTAATAGCACAGTCAGACAAAGATGCCACAAGAAATGAAAACTACAAGGCAATATCTCTGATGAACATAGATGCAAAAAAAATTCCCAATAAGATACTAGTAAACTGAACTCAACAACACATTAAAAGGATTATATATTATGACCAAGTGGAATTTATCCCTGGAATGCAAGAATGGTTCAACATACATAAATCAATGTGATATACTACATTAACAGAATGAAAGGGAAAATCTATATAATCATCTAAATAGACATAGAAAAAGCATCTGACAAAGTTTAACATCCATTCATGATTAAAACTCTCAACAAAATAGCTATAGAAGAAACTTACCTCAACACAGTAAAAGCCCACAACTAATATCATAATCAATGGGAAAAAAACTGAAAGCCTTACTATAAGATCTGGTACGAGTAAAGTATGCCCACTCCCATCATTTCTATTCAGTGTAGTACAGGAAGTTCTAGCCAGTGCTATTAGACAAGAAAAAGAAATAAAAGCATCCAAATCAGAAAGAAGTAAATTTTTTTCTATTTGCAGATGGCATGATGATATACGTAGAAAACCCTAAAAACTCAACAACCAAAAAACTGCTTTAAAATATTCTGTAAAATTACAGAATACAAAGTCAACATACAAAGATCAATTGTGTTTCTATACACAACAATTAAGTATGTGAAAAGGAAATTAAGAAAGTAATCCCATTCACAATAGCAACAAAAAAATACTTATGAATAAACTTAAAGAGGTTGAGGACTTGTACAGTGAAAATTATAAAACATTGATGCAGGAAATTAAAGAAAATAAACACAAATGAAAAGACATCCTGTGTTCATGGATTGGAAGAATTAATATAGTTAAAATGTACATACCACCCAAAGTGATCCACAAATTCAGTGCAATCCCTATCAAAATCCCGATGGCATTCTTTACAAAAACAGAAAAAATAATCCCAAAATTCGTATGGAACCACAAAAGATCCTGAATAGCCAAAGCAATTTTGAGCAAGAACAAAGCTGGAGGCATTACACTTCTTGATTTCAAATATCACAAAGCTACAGTAATCAAAATATTATGGTACTGATATAAAACAGATATATAGACCAATTGAACAAAATAGAACCCAGAAATAAATTCATTCATTTATAATCAACAGATCTTCAACAAGGGTGCCAAAAACACACAATGGAGAAAGGCTAGTCTCTTTAATAACTGGTGTTTAAAAAAACTGAAGATTCACATACAGGAGAATAAAACTGGACTCTCACCTCACTCCATACACAAAAATCAACTTAAAATGGATTAAAGATGTACATGTAAGACCCAAAGCCATAAAACTACTAGAAGAAAACATAGGGAAAAAACTTCTTAACATTGGTCTGGCCAATGATTTTTTTGGATATGACACCAAAAGCATAGGCAATAATTCCAAAAATAAGTGAGACTGCATCAAACTAAAAAGCTTCTGCATAACAAAGGAAACAATAAAGCCAGGGTGAAAAGGAAAGCTATAGAATGGGAGGAATATTTGCAAATCATATATCTAACAAGAAGTTAATATCCAAAATATATAAGGAACTCAAACAACTTAATAGCAAAGAAACAAATAACCCAAGTTTAAAATGGGCTAAGTACCTGAATGACATTTCTCAAAAGAAGTCATACAAATGGCCAATAGGTATATGAAAAGGTGGTCATTGTTAACTATCACGGAAATGCAAAGCAAAACCACAGTTAGATATCCCCTCACACTTGTTAGGATGGCTATTATCAAAAAGACAAAAGATAACAAGTGTGGGCAAGGATGCGAAGAAAAGGGAACCCTTGTACATTGTTGGTAGAAATGTATGTTGGTACAGCCATTAGGGAAAACAGTATGGAGTCCTTAAAAATTAAAAATAGAACTACCATATGATCCAGCAAGACTACTTCTAGGTATATATTCAAAGAAAATGAAATCAGTATCTCAAAGAGACAACTGCACCCCCATGTTTATTGCAGCATTAGTCACAATTGCCAAGATATGGAAATGGGAAACAAGCTAAGTGTCCATCAGTAAATGAATGGTTAAAGAAGATGTTACAGACATAATAGAAAACTATTCAGCCTTTAAAAAGAAGAAAATCCTGCCATTTGCAACAACACAAATGAACCTGGAGAACTGATATGATTTGGATCTGTGTCCCCACCCAATCTCATGTCTAATTCTAATCCCCAATGTTGAAGGAGGGGCCTGGTGGGAGGTGATTGGATTATGGGGGTGGTTTCTCATGTTTTAACACCATCTCCCTTGGTGCTGTTGTGGTGATAATGAGTTCTCATGAGATCTGGTTGTTTAAAAATGTGTGGCACCTTCCCCTCTCTCTTCCTCTTGCTCTGGCCATGTAAAGTGCTAGCTCCCCCTGCACCTTCCACCATGATTATAAGTTTCCTGAGGCCTCCCCAGAAGCAGATGCCACCATGCTTCCTGTACAGCCTGCAGAACTGTGAACCAATTAAACCTCTTTTTTTTAATGAATTACCCGTCTCAGGAATTTCTTTATGGCAATGTAAGAACGGACTAGTACAAGGACATTATGTTAAGTGAAATAAGCCAGACACAGAATGACAAACACCACATTATCTCACCTATATGTGGAATCTAAAAATGTCAAGCTCATAAAAACAAATAATAGAATGATGGCTGCCATTGCTGAAGGGTGGGAGGAAATGAGGAGGTGTTGGCCGAAGGACATAAAGGTTCAGTTATGTGGGATAAATAAGCTCCAGAAATCTAATGTACATTATGGTGACTATAGTTAATAATACTTGAAATTTGCCAAGAGGGTAGATTTTTAAGTATCTTTACCACAACAAAAAATACTACAACTATATGAAGTGATAGGCATGTTAATTTGCTTGATTGCAGTAACCATTTCACAATGTATATATACACAAAATCATCACGTTTTACACCTTAAATATATACAATTTTTATTTGTCAAGTATACCTCCATAAAGCTAGAGGAAAGTATTTTAAGAAAGCATGCTGTCATTTTCTTGTGAATTTAATGATCTCTCTCACTTCACTTTTTTATTGTTAATGTCATATGGGCTTATTATAGGGAAAAAAAGTATAAAGTCTAGAAAAAGTAAAAAGTACAACAGACAGAGCTAATATATAAATTAAAATGGAACACTAAAACAAACAAAGTTAACCACAAAGAAGGCCGAGAAGGAGGTACAAATGCACGAGAAACAGAGGACACAAACAGAAAACAAATAGGAAAATGATAGATCAATTCTGGCCATATCAATAAGTACGCAAAATACCAATGGACTAAACCTTTCAGTTAAAAGGTGGAGGTTATCAGCTACAAATATAGATCGAGCACTTTTTAAAAGGCTTAAAATGAGCCTGAGCAACATAGAGAGACCTCATCTCTACAAAAAATTAAATTAGCCTGGCATAGTGGTGCACTCCTGTAGTCTTAGCTACTCAGGAGGCTGAGCTGGGAAGATCGCTCAAGCCCAAGAGTTCAAGGTTGCAGTGAGCTGTGATCACACCACTCCACTCTGGCCTGAGCAACAAAGTCGGACTCTGTCTCTAAAAAACAAAAGGCTTAAAAACAATACCATGCTAACAATAAGCATAAGAAGACTAGATGGGTTACATTAATGAAAATAAATTAGACTTGAAGACAATGGATATTAACAGAAATAAAGAGTAACATCACGTAATATTAAAAGACTTAATTTTTAGGAAAATATAAAATTCACAAGCAAAAAGGGCCTAAGAGAAGAACTTCGCAATACATAAGGAAAAAGCCGAAAGAATTAAAGGGAGAAATCTATAATTATAGTTGAAAATTCTAACACCCCTCCCTTGACAACTGATAGAACAAGTCAAGAGAAAATCTGAATAACATCATTAACTACTTTGTCCTAATAGCCATTTATAGAACACTAAATTCAACAACTGCCAAACACTCATTCTTTTCAAGTTTACATGATATATTCACCAAGATAGATCATGTGCTGGGCCATTTTTTGAAAAGTCTTCATACATTTCAAAAGATTGAAACTTGCTGAATATGTTTTCTGACCACATGGAACTAAATTAAAAATTAATGACAATAAGATATGTGGGAAAATCCCCCAAATATTTGGAAATTAAACAATACATTTCTAAATATTCTATAGGTCAAAGTAGAAATCACAAAGCACATTTTAAAATATTTCAAACGGAACAGTAATGAAGAAACAAATATCAAAATTTGTGAACTATAGCTAAAATAAAGCTTAGAGAAAATTTGTAGCTTTAATATGCTTATATTAAAAAAGATGTTCTCAAATTAATGAACTAAGCTTCTACCTTACAAAACTTTTTCTTAAAAAGTAATTAAAAGGAAATAATACAAATAATAGCAGAAATTAAGTAAATGGAAAACAGACAAACAAAAAGAAAATTAACAAAGCTAAAAGATGGTTCTTTGAAAAGATCAATAAAAAAAGAGAAAACACAAAAAAGGGATATCTCTAGAAATCCTACATATATTAAAAGGTTAATAATGGAATATTAAGAACAACTTTATGCCAATACATTCAACAATTTAGATGAGAGGGACATGTTTCTGAAAACACAACTTACCAAAATTGACACAAGATGAAATAGAAAATTTGAGTAGAGATTGAATACATCATCAAAAACTTTCCCATGAAAAAATTTCAGGTCCAGGTGGTTTTACTGGTGAATTCTATCAAAACATTCAAAGAAGAAATAATTCTACTGAAACTTTTGCAGAAAATAAAGAAAGTAAAATCTTCCCAGTATGCTTTATGAGGCCAACACAACTATGATATCAAAAACTGATAAAGACATTACAAAGAAAAGCACAGACTGACATACCTCACGAATATAGAAACAAAAATTCTCTACAAAATACTAGCAAAATAAAATTAGCAGTAACATTGTTGAATTTTATCTCAGCAATGCAAGGTCATTTATATTAAAAAATCCTAAAGAATCTATAACATAACTAGAACTAAGCAGTGTATTTATCAAGATCACAATATACATAATCAATACTTAAAAATCAATTGTATTTTTATGTTTAGAGATAAAAATAATAAATAACATTTTTAAAATCCACTTGCAATGATGCCACAAATAATAAATTTTAAAATAGGTTTAATAACATGTGAACGAAGTGTACATTGGAAATTAAATATCTCAGGAAGAAATTAAAAGCATCTCTGGGCGAAAGTAAAGAAGACCTAAACAAATGAAGACATATATCATGATTATGTAAGCAGAGAATTCCATATTGCTATGACGTCATTTTCTTCCACTCAATATAAAAATTCAATGCAACTGCAATCGGAATCCCAACAGGCTTCTTTGTAGAAATTGACAAGCTGGTTCTAAAATGTTTATGGAAAGGTGGAAGCCTCAGAAAATGGCAACTTTATTCTTCCAATTGTTCAGAAAAACAAAACACCTGTAGTTATCCTCACCTCCTCTCTTCCTTTCAGGCTTCGTATGTAATCTTGCAGTAAACTTGTGCTGACTCCACCTTCACAATATACTCAGAGTCTAATCACTTCTCACCAATTCTGCCGCCACTGCTCAGACTCAAGCTGCCCTTACCACTCACCTGGGCCATCGTGAAGCCCCCGAACGGTCTCCCGACATCCACACCCCGCCTTTCGCTTATTCTTCTTTCACTCATTCTTAGGTCAGTTCATGTCCCTCCTCTGCTCAGAACCCCAAAGCCTTGCGTGCAATGTCCAGCAAGTGCACCTGTGTGGTATGCCTACCCCTCAGTCCCACCCTCCTCCTCCTGACTCTCCCCACGCCAGAAACACTGCCTCTTTATGCGCCACCAAACGCCAAGCACACTTTGGCCATGGAGACCTTGCACTTCTGGTGGCCCTTACCTGGAATAATCCTCCTCAGATATCCTCGTGCCTCTTCCCCACCCTTCCAGATGATGCTGAATGTCACCTTCTCAGCGAGGCTTGCCTGAGGACCCTCTTAAGACCTCATACTTTCCAGCTGCCCCTTCTCTCCATCCCCTGCTTCCAGCCCTACACTTGCCACTGGGTCTGCCAACTTCCCAGCCCAGCCCAGCCCAGGGAGCCCAGGCCTGGCATCACCCAACTGCCCAGCCCAGCCCTGGCATCATCTAGTTCACCGTCTTTCCCTTAAACACTCACTGCCTGGACCGCAGCGGCCTCCTTCATTTAAGGCACAGGGGTGCCTGGCCAGGGCAGAAGGAGTGAAGCGGAGGTAGCCTGCAATGAGCCCTCCCCTGACAGAAGAGGAGTCTTCACCTGGCAGGCAGTTGGGGTAAAGTAGAGGGAACCTTGAGACACCCCCATGGAGGGGCCCAGAACCAACCTGTGAAGTTTGTCAGGACTCAAAAGGAATCTGCAATAATTCGACATCCTTGATTTAGATGGATGCTCCTGCACCTTCTGCAAAAACTATTTCCTCTCTTTACATCCACCTCTCTCCCCACTCTCTCCCTTGCACTAAGATCCACGTCTTCTCTTGGTCTCCTGGCCTCTCCCCTCCACCCTTTCACAGCTAGTGGGCTTCAGGATCTTGTATCTCACCCCCAACCCCCAGCCACTCCCTTTCCCAGAAAGACACCGTGATCTGTCATGCATGTGCCCAAAATGCACAATTGATTTTTTTCTTAGGAAACTCACCTTCCGTCCCTTGTCACACACACTGAGACCAGGGTATTCTTGGAGAACAAGTTTGCAGTGTCCCAGCTATTGTTCAGAAACAGACGGTACAATGGGAGGTGTTGTCAGAAAACGTGACATGAGAAGTTTAACCAAAAACTGAAAAAGAAAAATGAGTCCCATTGTATTAGTCTGTTCTCACACTGCTAATAAAGACTGGGTAATTGATAAAGAAAAGAGGTTTAATGAACTTACAGTTCCACATAACTGGGGAGGTCTCACAATCATGGCAGAAGGCAAAGGAGAAGCAAACACATGTCTTATGTGGCAGCAGGCCACAGAGTGTGTGCAGGGGAACTCCCACTTATAAAACCATCGGATCTTGTGAGGCTTATTCACTACCACAAGAACAGGAGCAGCATGGGGGAAACTGCCCCCATGATTCAATTATCTCCACCTGGCCCTGCCCTTGACATGTGGGGATTATTACAATTCAAGGTGAGATTTGGGTGGGGGCACAGCCAAACCATGTCACCCATATCACAAAGACCAAACCTGACCTGCCCATTTGCTACCCCCAACCCCGACATCTCTCCTGTCTGGCTCTGCTCTGCCACCAGCACCCTGGCTGTCCCTCTGTCCTGCCAGCCACCCTCTGCCCCATGACCTTTGCAAGTGCTGATCCATCTGCCTGGCCTGCTCTTCCCCAGATACCCACATGGCTCACTTGCTGGCCTCACTCAGGCCTTTGCACTGCATGGCCTTAGCAGAGAGGATGGCCCAGTGTACAACTACAGCATCCCCAGCCCAGCAGTGGAGCCAGGGGACAGGGGACAGGGCAACCCCACCTCTCCTTCTTGATTTTATTTCCTCTGTGACATTTTCACTGCCCTGTGTGTGTGTGTGTGTGTGTGTGTGTGAGATCTCCTTGCACTAGAATGAGTGAGAGGACTTCATCTGCTCATGGCTGAGCTGTAGCCCTGATGCCTAGAGCCATGCCCAGCCATGCCCAGCAACAGGGCACCTTCCATAAACAACCATGAACTAAGCAGCCGCTGTCAGCATCACTCCGCCGGTGTCGCCTGCAGAAAGCCTGACACATCCATGGGAATGGCTCCCAGGAACAACACATTCCCCTGAAAATGGGTGGGTTCCTCTCTCCCATAGCCTCCAGTTGCCCCTTTGACCCTCCTCTGCCTCAACACAGTGCAAGGTCTCTGCACAGGAAAGCAGCAATGAGCCCCGCAGCACAGCAGCAGCCACTCATGTCAGCGATGCCTCCAGCTAATTCGTGCAACTGCCAGGGAGGATGCCTTAATACCTCTGCACAAGACAGAGTAATTACATCTAAACATAGCTGCTTCCACACTGTCTCCATTTCCCGGCACCGGGAAATCTCTGGCCTGGAGTCAGCTCTCGGCCACCTCCCCCAGCCTCGGGAGCCTGGGGCCATCCCACATCTGTGGGAGCACCAAAGAAGCACATGCCGCACAGAGCACTCCAGCCCACAGGCCCTGCCGCCTCCAACTGCACAAGGTCATGGCACAGCGCATGACCAGGGCCTTGTGGCTCAGGGCTTCGATCCACCTGACCCCGCTTCCTCCCCAACCTTCCACCCCACTCTCCAATGGCCTGGGTCGCCCTGCCCCACCCCCAACTCACACCTGTCTTCCACCTCCAGGGCCAGTGCTGTGGTGGACACAGAGCCCACCTGGGGGTGGAGTGGTAGAGACAGAGCCCACCTGGGGGTGCACTGGTGGACACAGAGCCCACCTGGGGGTGCAGTGGTGGACACAGAACCCACCTGGGGGTGCAGTGGTGGACACAGAGCCCACCTGGGGGTGCAGTGGTAGACACAGAGCCCATCTGGGGGTGCAGTGGTGTAGACAGAGCCCATCTGGGGGTGCACTGGTGGACACAGAGCCCACCTGGGGGTGCCGTAGGAGACACAGAGCCTCCTGGGGGTCCAGCAGGGGACACAGAGCCCATCTCAGGGTGCAGTGGTGGATGCAGAGCTGGTCTGGGGGTACATTAGTGGGCACACTGCTAGTCCCTCAGAAGTAACAGGTCTCAGAGTTGACAGCATCAGGCATGGTCAGGCAGTGTGAGATGAACTGGATGGACCTGTGAATGTGGTCAGGGAGACTCAAGATGAGCTCTGCTCATGTCCAGCATGGGATTGGCAAGAGTACCTGCAGGACAGGGAGGGGTGCGGATGATGTGGGTAATGGAGACCTAGAGCTTAGCTTAGGCTGCACAGTCAGAACCTAACTCATGGGCACGTCCTCCCCAGAGGCAAGTCACCCAAGAACTGGGCTGCTGAGGTATGAAACAGCTGCCTGGGTTTGCATCCTGCTCTCCAGTTACCAAGCTCTCCAGAACCCTGCAATAGCATTGTGGGGACAGGCGTGGCCCCACTGCAGAGGCTGATAAGGAGGCTGTGCCTGGAGCATGTCCAGCAAGCCCTGCAAACAGCAGGCACTCCACAATGTTAGCTGTGGCTGTGACTCTATCATCCCTCCACAGGACCTGGCCACCTCTGCCTCGTTGGGGCAGATGGGGGCATGGCAGTACTTCCTGGTACTAGGGTCCAAGGACACCCCCCAGAGCCATGGCCAGGTATGGAAGCAGTTACATAACTCCGGCAGGGGGTGGGGGTGCTCTCCAAATGTCCCCACGCCATCAAGGTTTCCCAGCCTCCCTTGCAGGAGGCTGGATCCCTGTGGCCGATGGGTTGCGGGCAAAAATGATACAAGCCATTTCACACCTGGACCTTAAAACCCTCCTGCTCCAGCCTCTCCCACCCACACCTGTGTACCACCACAGCCACTTGTGGTGTTACATTCCAGATGCCATGGCCACAGGATAAGGAAGACAGCTCAACCAGCTTAGCATGAATGAGAAATAAGTCTTTTTTTTTTTTGGAACAGAGCCGCACTCTGTAACCCAGGCTGGAGTGCAGTGCTACAATTGCAGCTCACTGCAGCCTCCACTTTCTGGGTTCAAGTGATCCTCCTGCCTCAGCCACCCAAGTAGCTGGGACTACAGGCACACACCACCATGCCTGGCTAATTATTTTTAATTTTTGGTAGAGATGGCGTCTTGATAGTTACCCAGGCTGGTCTCAAACTCTTAGCCTCAAGTGATCCTCCCACCTTGGCCTCCCAAAGTGCTGGGATTACAGGTGTGAGTCACCATACCCAGCTGGGAAATAAATCTCTACTGGGACAAGCCAGTGAGATGCCTGGGCTTGTTAGTTAGCACAGAAGAACCTGGTTTATCCTGACTCACCCAACAGCTTTCAATGTGCCTACATTAGTCTGTTCTTGCACTGCTATAAAGAAATACTTGGCCACGTGCAGTGGTTCACGCCTATAATTCCAGAACTTTGGGAGGCCAAGGCAGGTGGATCGCCTGAGGTCAGGAGTTCAAGACCAGCCTGGCCAACATGGGGAAACCCCATCTGTACTAAAAACACAAAAACTAGCTGGGTGTGATGGTGGAGGCCTGTAATCCCAGCTACTGGGGAGGCTGAGGCAGGAGAATCACTTGAACCTGGGAGGCGGAGGTTGCAGTGAGCCGAGATCACGCCACTGCACTTCAGCTGACAGAGCAACACTCCACCTCAAAAAAGAAAAAAAGAAATACTTGAGACTGGGTAATTTTTTAAGAGGTTTAACCGGCTCAAGGTTCTGCAGGCTGTACAGGAAGCATGACGCTGGCATCTGCTTGGCTTCTGGAGAGGCCTCAGGAAACTTACAGTCATGAAGGCAGGCAAAGGGGAAGCAAAGTATCTTCCGTGGTGGAGCAGGAACAAGCAGGGAGGGAGGCGCTACCCACTTTAAACAACCAGATCTCACAGTAACTCACTCACTATCAGGAAGACAGTACCAAAGGGTGGGTGCTAACCCATTCATGAGAAACCGGCCCCCTGATCCAATCACGTCCCACCAGGCCCCACCTCCAACATTGGGGATTATATTTCAACATGAGATTTGAGCAGAGACACAGATCCAAACCATATCAGTGCCTGTGCAAGGACCTCTCATCACAAAAACAATGTTTCTAGGGAAAGCTTTGCTGAAAGTTCCCAACAACTGATGATGAATTGTCCCCATCTAAATTGGGGGCATTCCATTTTTCCACTCCTTTCTCTTTCTAATCACCCAAAACAGATAAGAAGCAGAAACAGAATGAATTAGAGAGTAATGCTGGATGCCCGGGCCGAGGGAGAAGGGCAGAGCTAGGGACCTGTGGGGTGGGCCAGGGACGGGGCTGCTGATGGCAAGCAAGTTGATTTGCCCTAAGGAACCTCCAAAACTCAGGGAAAGCAGAGGCCCTGGGTACTTTAAAGGCCCAGGGGAGGCCAAGGCACTGGGGGTTCTCATAAGGATTCTGCACCCTGCCAGCCTCATTGCAGCCATGCCGCTCTCCCACCCCCTGAGGCGCATTTCCACTAGGACGTGAACCACAGAGACCTGGGGCTCAGGGATACCAGCCTCACAGAGCGGGGGACAAGCACAGTACTGAAGGAGTATTAAACGGAAGTCTCCGGCCCCTCCACTGCCCACTCCAGAACCCAGGACCCACCCCAGGCAGATCAGAGGATGCATTTCTGGAGAGACTAAAGCTCCCCAGAGAACAGACCTATAAATACACTGACACTTGGGAGTCACAGTAGAAAGGCAGCTGTCCACCCATGGCCCCCGAGGGAAGACTGCCATCGACGTCAGTGCCCACCAGTCCCCGGCAGCTCCAAGCGCCCTGCAGGCTCCAGGGTGGAACCAGCATCTCCATGCCTGAAGCTTCTCCTAAAACCTCAGAAGATGGCTCTGCCTCTGTTGGGGGTGACAGGATCCTGGCCTTTACCCTCGGCCTCTCCAAGAGCCCTGCACCCGGGACTCGACTGAGGTGGGGCATAAACACCCCAGCTCCACCAGCACCATCCAGGCAGGGGATTCTAGGTGTGTGTTCTACACTGTTCCTCAGAGGTCCCTGCAGGGTCGAGTTCCAAACACATGCACTGCAGGATTGAGTCACCAAGTCGCCAGTTTGGTGATGCACCCCTTCTTGGCGGCCTTCCCTTCCAGGGCCCACATGCTCACTTCCCATACCAGGGCTTCCTCCACCTCCCCAATAAACTGCTTTCCCCCAAGCCTTGGCTCAGGGTCGGCTTCTGGAGGAACCTAGATAGAGAGGGTCTGTGAGCTCCTGGCCATCAGCTCGATGCTGCAGGTCTTAAACATAAGGGGAAAGACAGACAGCGCCAGAGAGTTGAGAAAAGTCTCCAGTGGACAACAGCAACCAAAACAACAGACAGGGGAAGATGCGGATCACGTTCTGTGGTGCCAGACTCCAAAATGGCTGCCTTCTGGTGGCAACACCCCCGGGCCGTCCCCTCCCACTGTTCCAGGTTGGTTTCTATGACTGATGGAGTGTGGCATGCAATGTGACTGGTGAAATGGCACTTCCGAGATTAAGCTACAGAGGATGCTGCAGCTTCCATCTTGGTTTGTCCTCTCCCTTTCTCCCTTTCTCTCTTGCCCTCTTCCCTCTCTCTCTCTCTCTCTCCCTCCCCGCCTCTCTCCCTCCCTCCTTCCCTCCCCCTCCCCCCTCCCTCCCTGTCTCTCTTTCCCTCCCTCTCTCCTTCTCTCTCTGCCTTTCTCTCTGTCTCCCCCTCCCTCTCCCTGTCCATCCTTCTCCCTCTCCTTCTCTGTCTTTCTTTCTCTCTGTCTTCTTCCTCTCTCTCTCTCTCTCTCTTTCTCTCTCTCTCCCCCCCTCCACCACCCCCCATCACTGGCTTTGAGGGAAGCCACCTGCCATGTCAAGCAGCCATATGGAGAGGCTCACGTGCCGAAGAACTGCAGCTCCTGCCAGCAACCAAGTGGCTGAGCTTGGGAGCAGATCCTTCATCCCCAGTCACGCCTTAGATGACCCCAGCCCTGGCCAACATATTGACTGCAAATTCATGACACACCGCAAGCCAGAACCACCCAGCTAAGCCCAACCAGATCCCCCACCCATGGAAACTGTGAGATAAAAGCCATTTGCTGTTTTAAACCATTGTGTCTGGGGGTAATTTGTGACATAGTAATAGATAACTAGTACAAGTGTATACTTTACAAAGAGAAGAAAACTTCAAAGAATCCATTAATATTGTCACAGAGATGAGAAAAAATACTACATCCATGAAACAAGAAGAAATAGAGAACAAGAATGTTTGGAAGTTAAATATAATAACATAAGCTGGGGTCAATAGAAGTGCTAGAAAATAAAAATTGATGCTTGAGCCCAGGAGGTCAAGGCTGCAGTGAGTTATGATTGTACCAGCGCACTCCAGCCAGGGTGACAGAGCAAGATCCTGTCTGGAAAGAAAGAGAGAGAGAGAGAGAACGAGAGAAAGAGAGAGGGGGATAGGTGCAGAAGAAAGGAAAGGAAAGGAGAGGAGAGGGGAGGGGAGAGGAGGGGAGGGGAGGGAGAAAAGAAAGAAAGAGAGGAAGGAAAGAAAAAGGAAAGGAAAGGAAAGGAAAAAGGAAAGGGAAAAAGAAAGGTTGAGAACATTTCCCAGGAAGCAGGACAAAAAGGCAAAGAAATGTACAGTCGTTTTTTGTTTGTTTTAACTGAAGAGTTAGGTAATGAAGCCAGGAGGTCCAGCATTTGACAAACAGAAGTTCCAGGGAGAACAGAGAAAATTAAGGGAATAAAATTATCAAAGAAATAATACCATAAATGTCCCCAGAACTGAAAGGCATTAAGTCTCCAGATTTAAGACCATTCCAAGTGTCCAAACAATGAAAACTATAGGCACACCTTTATGACATTTCAGAACACCAAGGATAAAAGCTTCCAGAGAGAAGAAAATGGGGTCATATAATAGGATCAAAATCTGAATGTCATCACAATTTTCTACAGCAGCATGGAAATCAGAATTTAGTGGGAAAAAAATGCCTTCGAAATTCTAGGTAAAAATAATTTCAAACCCAGGATTCTGTACTCAAGCAGACTGTTAACTGAACATGAGAACAGAATAAAGAGGCTTAGGATGTTATGAGAGAATGTGCTCCACTAAGGCCAAGCAGTAAACAAAAAGATAAAGCTGCTAGATCCAGGAACATGCACTTCAGCACAGGAGTGAGCAAAGAAAAGTCCTGGACAAGAGCCCTGCAGCTGCCTGAACAGCAACCTGTGAGTGCCAGGGCACAGGTCTGAGGGCCCCAGGACAACTTCCCCAGGCAGAAAAGAGGGCTAAGATTTGTTGACTACATGGAAGGTTGTATGAAAAGGCATGTTGGAAGGTGTACAAAACCCTAAGCCATTATTAACTCCAGGATAAACAGAAAGTTGTACAACAAAAAAGAAAAATGTTACGGTTATGAATGTTATAGTAGAAAAAACCTTAATGTAGACTTAACGAAGATTGAGATCTCATTGTTTAGGTGTAAGTGAGATAAAAACCCGATCTACCATAAAAGAAAGCTTAAAGATGAGATGTAAAAATAATGAATCGATAGATTCGAGCGTATAAGCAATGTTCAGAAATGCAGAGGTTAATTCTGGAAGAAAGAGCTAGCAATAGAAGAATAGGCAGAAGTAGGAAGGGGGAAAGAGAATGCTAGTGTTTATTATAAATTTGGAGCCCAATTTCAATTTTAAAACTATTTGCATATCGTGTTTTTTTTTTTTTTAAGTAAGCTGGATTCCCAGCACTTTGGGAGGCTCAGGTGGGGGTCTTGCTTGAGACCAGGAGTTTGAGGCCAGCCTAGGCAACATAGTAGGACCCTGTCTCTACCACGAAAAAAAAAAAAAAAGTTAATTCAGCTTTTTAAAAAATCATAAAAATAAAATGTTAGGGCACCTGTACTGGAAAGTCTCACCAACTCATACAAGTTGTGTGGTTTGTATAAATGAAGAAAACCACCTGAACAGTATGATTTTGAAAGAAATACTGCTCTTTTATTTCATCTCCACAAAGTAGGTTATCTAAAGCAAGCAGTTTTGCTAAAAGGATAAAAAAGGGCATAAAAGAAAGAGAGAATTGTGGATGTATACAGCTTGCAAAGGCCTTGCAGTTTTGTGGTCCAAGCCACTCATTCATTGCACAGACTGGTAAATCGAGCACCAGAGAGGCTGTGCTTACCTCAAAACAGGCAGGTAACAACCAACACAGTCAGTCTCTGACCAGCTTTCTGACCTCCAGCCCCTGAGCCCCTCTAGACCACCCTCCAAAGAATTTTTTCACAGTGGAAAGACTCTTCTAGGGCAGGTGGTCTGGCACTGGGGGCAGGGAGCAGGGAAAGGGAAGACACTGGAAAATGAGTTCCAGACACACCTAAGCAAATGAAAGAAGCATTAGAAAAGGTTACCTTCGCTGGAGCATGTCTAAAAGACTCAGCCCATATTCCTGATCCTTTTCTGAAGACATTGAAAACTACAGATCAAAAAGTCTATGGCCCAGCTGGAGAATTCAAATAGACACGGGCACCAACTGCCCCCAGGTACAAGCCCCTCGGTGTAAGGGAAGGAGTCCCTATTAAGGAGCTCTAACTTTAACAAAATGACCTGATTTCCAAGCAAAAAGAACTGGACTTACCCAGGTAGCAGAATTTTGTCCTTCAGAATCGTTCTAGCACCTTGCAGGGGAGGGCCCCTTTTTTTAAATGCTATCTCATTTGGAACATCTGGGAATTCCACTTTGAGAGGTGGCCTTCAGAGCCAATGTAAAAGCCACAAGGAGAAAACAGGTCTCATCGCTTTATGGGCCTCTCCCTGTCTCTGAAGCAACATTATGCAAATGCCTCCTGGCTGCTTCCACAAAGCAAGCCTACCCTCTAAGGACTAAGATCTGACTCCGTGGAAGGACAGGAAAAACAGAATAAACTGTACAGTCTGAATGGGATTCCAGAGCAGAGTTCCAAAGCGATTGGACCATGCCATTAGCATGAGTCTGAGGCTTAGCTTCCCGACGAGGCTGTTGGAAGGGAAAGCACCCACATGGATGAACACACCGGGCCGTGAGTTAAACATCGGGTGGAAGCTCAGGTCAGTCCACTCTGCTGAAGGCTATTCCGTGTCCTGCACTGGTCCCTGGGGCCACAGGACAAGCCCTGCACCCGGACCAGCATGAAGAGGGCACAGGTCTGACCTAAGTCCGCGGGGGAAAAAGCGGGAGACAGGGAAGTCACTGACGGTGGCCAGGCCCTAGGTTCATGTCTCAGTTCCTGGACTCCCCGACCAGGTGACCTTGGGGCTGTGTGCCCAGGGGAATAACCACGTTCCCACCCCCCAGAGCCACCTATAGGACTCAATGAAGTAATGCATAAAAATTGCAGTGACTGCCACATAGAAAGTCCTCAACCAATGTAAGCTGTGACTATGTGTCCAAACCCCTTATCCTAAATTCAAAAATTCCAAAAGCTCTGAAAGCCTAAAGTTTTACCTTCTAATTTTGGCAGTAAAACTCATTTGGCAGCAAAACTTGACCTGAGCCGACAGGAGGCCATTGGTGGCCTTTACTGACCCTGACAGGGACTGGCTGTGCCTTTTGCTTCCAAAACACCCATGTGTGAGGACGAAGTACGGCCCCAGACTCACTGAGACTCTTATGAGGTAGAAAGCAGGTGTGGCCCATGATCTCTCTATAAGGGAGGTTCTGGAACAGTCAGTGTGGTCAAGGGATGTCCAAATCTGACCTTAAAGTCATCCCTCAGTATGGGGTGTCCACCAATACTCCTGACTTAGCCAATGCCTCCTCACCCCAGCCCCACACCAGTCACTCATGGGAGATATTCTCCACCTTCCCACTGCCCGACCTGCCTGACCCATCCAGCCCCTAGTCCTGCTTACCTCAGCCCCTAAACCTCTGGATGCCATTTTCTACCTTCTTGCAGGCCTCCCAGAATGGCCCCAGAGCCTTCTGCAGGGACACCGAGGGAAGCTTTAGGCTGGGCTCCCCCTCCCTGCCTCACTGCCTCCCCCGCACTCTTGCTTCTGGGATCACTCTCAAGCAAACCACCTGAACCCACGTCCTTGTCACAGCTCTGCTCTTTGAACAGCCCAAAGCAAGGCAGCTTTTCAACCCAGGGGCCGGCAAACTTGCTGTCAAAGGTCAGGAGGTGAATCTGTTCTGCATTTCTGGTCACATCGTCTCTCCTGCAACTCCTCCACTCTACCCTTGTCTCCAAAGCAGCCATTGACAATGCACACATTAATGGGTGAGGCTGTGTGCCAATGAAACTTTATGGACAAGGCCGGGCACGGCGGCTCACACCTGTAATCCCAGCACTTTGGGAGGCAGAGGTGGGCGCATAACTTGAGGTCAGGCATTCAAGACTAGCCTGGCCAACATGGTGAAACCCCATCTCTACTAAAAATACAAAAATTAGCCGGACATGGTGGCGTGTGCCTGTAATCGCAGCTATTCGGGAGGCTGAGACAGGAGAATCGGTTGAACCTGGGAGGCGGAGGTTGCAGTGAGCCAAGATCACACCACTGCACTTCAGCCTGGGTGACAGAGTTAGCCAAGAAAGGAAAGAAAGGAAGAGAAGAAAGAAAGAAAGAGAGAGAGAGAGAAAGAAAGAAAGAGAGAGAGAGGAAGGAAGGAAGGAAGGAATAAAGGAAGGAAGGAAGGAGAGAGAAAGAAAGAAAAAACAAAAGAAAGGAAGGAAGGAGGGAGGGAGGGAAGCAAAGGAAGGAAAGGAAGGAAAGGAAGGAAGGAAGGAAAAGAAAAGAAATTTATAGACAAAAATAGGCAGTAGGCCGGATTTGGCTGTGGGTGGTAGTTTGCTGACCCCTATTCCTGTTGCATCCACTCCCTCTGCCCTGTTCCAACAGGGTCTCCACACAGCAGGTAGGAGGGTCTTTTCAGAAGACAGATCTGACCATGTCACCTTCCGCCCTAAGCCCTTCAATGGCTCCCCCACTGCACCCTGGAAGAGGAGAAGAATGAGGAGGAAGGGGAGGAAGGTGAGAAGGGAGAGGATGGGGAGGAAGCAGCCACAAGGCAAATGGAAGCCTTCTCCAAGCTGATCCTCAGTGGCCTGTCCTACCAGCTAAGGGGGAGATTGCAGCAGGTCTTTAAGCATCCAAGTCCACCACCCCACCCCCACACACTCCTAGCATGTTATCAACATCCCATCCACACACATCAACTCTGAGGCTGGATTCTAGAAGTGAGCATAAAGAACGGAGCTGGGGCTGGGCACAGTGGCTCACGCCTGTAATCCCAGCACTTTGGGAGGCCAAGGCAGGAGGATCACCTGAGGTCAGGAGTTCAAGACCAGCCTGGCCAACATGGCGAAACCCTGTCTCTACTAAAAATACAACAATTAGCCAAGCATGGTGGCAGGCAACTGTAGTCCCAGCTACTCAGGAGGCTGAGGCAGGAGAATCGCTTAAACCTGGGAGGCAGAGGTTGCAGTGAGCCAAGATCGTGCCGTTGCACTCCAGCCTGGGTAACAGAGCAAGACTCTGTCTCAAAAAAGAAGAACAGAGCTGGACACCTGGAGCACCCAACAGGCTTCTGCTGTGAAATGCAGTGGGTCACCACAAAAATCAGCCTTAAACTACAGGAAAGAATGCAGAGGTTACAATGCAGGTCCCAGGCATCTGCCAAGCAATGAACACGGATGCTTCCCTCCATTTTTAAAGAAGGCTTAAGCTCTCTCAGGCAAACGCATCAGAATAACACCAAGGAGAAGGCCCACTATGGCCCTGGGCCCTCCTGGAGACACAGAAGGCATCTTCAGGACAGAGTCCCTTAAGACGACACGACCCTAGGCTCGCTTTAGTGGAGAGAGAGACACAGTCTGAGAACAGTCTGTTCTTCTGTAAGAATGACAAATGAGGCCCTTGAGTTTCAGTGGCCCCAACACAGGCAGCACAGGACTTACTTTACTCGTGGTTTAAGTCCAGGAGAATTTGCTACTATAAAAGGGAAGGACTTGCAGTGCCCATAAAAGAAAGAAAACAGAGGATGACTTAGAAGGAAGCATGGAGTCACTCTGTTCCCCATTTCCTAATTTAACCAAGTGAAATGGTCCCCTCCTCCATTTATCTCTCCCTCCCTGTCTCCTCCTCCTCCACCCTTCCCTCTCTCCCTCCCTGTCTCCTCCCCCTCCACCCCTCCCTCTCTCCCTCCCTGTCTCTTCCTCCTCCACCCCTCCCTCTCTCCCTCTCTCCCCCCCGTCTCCTCCTCCTCCACCCCTCCCTCTCTCCCTCTCTCCCCCATCTCTGTCCCTCTCTCCCTCCCTGTCTCCTCCTCCTCCACCCCTCCCTCTCTCCCTCTCTCTTTCTCTCTCTCTCTGCATGTGCACTCCATCACACCTGCACCCATGGATAATTCTACCCGTCACCGTGGCCAGTATCCTGCCTGCCTGGAATAGGCACTGATTACTAATGGAGAAACTGCAGCTCAGAACAGTGAAGCTGTCGCTTGTGCAGAGCTAAGATGCAAATGGTCCCTCTCCATCCCACTGCCTCCTCCCCTGAGGCCAGTATCTCTGCCTCCATCATCCCCTTGGCACAGCACCGAGTGCTGCACCGTCATCACCTCAGGAGAATTTTGCTGAGCCCCTACTGTGTGCCAGGCATGTGCTCATTCATCGACCCTGAAAACACAGAAACAAGAGCTTATATTCTAGACAAAGACACAGACAGGAAGCCTACAGGCAAGTCACTTGCTCAACAAGATAACCTCCATTTGCAATGAGCGCTTCCTGCACTGGGATAGTGTAGGTTCTGCTGCAGTAGAAAACACACTCACATCTCATGGGTTTGCAGAAAGGTTTGTTTCTTGTTTATGTCACGGTCGAGTGTGGTCCAGGCAGCTCTTCTTGGCAATGCTCCTCCTAGTGGTCACACCAAGACCCAGGCTCCTCACGTCCCTGAGCCCTTCCTACTGACGTGAGTGGCTGCCGTAGTCATCGCACAGGAACAGGGAGCGTGGACCACGCGGGGGCTCATGACAACATCTGGAAGTGGAAGGCATTGCTTCCGTCTACAACCCCCTAACCCTGACCTCACTGCAAGGGAGACTGGAAAATAGAGTCCTCCTTTAAATCTTCCTGGAAAAAGAAATAGAATTTGATGAACACAGGCATTGTCTCTAGAATAATAAATGAAATAAACAGGATGATGTACCAGAGGGTATCTGGGTCAAGGGGCCTGTTTTGGATAGATAGGGAAGGGAAGGTTGCTTTAAGGGGGTGACTTGGATCCAGCTAGGAAAGAGCACTCAGAGCCCGAAGAACAGCAGGTGCAAAAGACTGGGGCGGGAAAGCACCTGGCAAGTTCAAGGAACAGAAAGGTCAAGGAGATAGGCAGGCGGGGAGTGAGAGTGGGAAGAAGGGAGGGCTGTGCATAGGCCAGGGCAGGTGGTGACCCCGACATACATCAGAGCCACACCCCAGACACCACGAAACCTCCCATGCTGGACCCTCTCAACTCCCCAGAGACTGATCCAGTGATTCTGGCCTGGGATCAAACTTTATATTTGTTACTGCTTTCTTTCAGAAAATAATACATATGCTCAAAAGTACACAAATCATTAGTATAGGCTCAATGAATAGTCAGAGTGGACAATCCAGGCAACCACCACTGAGATGGAGAAATAGAATACACAGATCCCCGGAGGGCCCCTCTTCCCTCCTCTTCCCCCCAGCCTCCCACCTTTCTCCTCCCTAAAGGGAACCACTATCAAGATTTCCATCAAAATCTACGCTGAGTACAGTGGCTCAAGCCTGTAATCCCAGCACTTGGGAGGCTGAGGCGGGTGGATCATGTGAGGTCAGGAGTTCAAGACCAGCCTGGCCAACATGGTGAAACCCCATCTCTACTAAAAATATAAAAATGAACAGGGCATGGTGGCAGGTGCCTGTAATCCCAGCTACTCAGGAGGCTGAGGCAGGAGAATCACTTGACCCTGGAAGGTGGAGGTTGCAGTAAGCCAAGATAACACCACTGCATTCCAGCCTGGGTGACAGAATGAGATTTCATCTAAAAAAAAAAAAATCAAAAATCAAATATCTAGGCAATACCATTCAGGATATAGGCAGGGGCAAAGATTTCATGACAAAAACGCCAAAAGCAATCGCAACACAAGCAAAAATTGACAAATGGGATCTAATTAAAGAGCTCTGCACAGCAAAAGAAACTATCATCAGAGTGAACACACAACCTACAGAATGGGAGAAAAATTTGCTATCTGTCCATCTGACAAAGGTCTGATAGCCAGATTCTATAAGGAACTTAAACACATTTACAAGAAAAAATCAACCCCATTAAAAAGTAGGCAAAGGATATGAATAGACACATCTCAAAAGAAGACATACATGTGGCCAAGAAGCATATGAAGAAAAGCTCAACATCACTGAACATTAGAGAAATGCAAATCAAAACCACAACAAGACATCTTCTCACACCAGTCAGAATGGCGATTATTAAAGTCAAGAAACAACAGATGCTGGCGAGGTTGTGGAGGAAAAGGAATGTTTTTAGCCTGTTGGTGAGAGTGTAAATAAGTTCAACCATTGTGGAAGACAATGTGGTGATTCCTCAAAGATCTAGAGGCAGAAATACCAGTTGACGCAGCAATCCAATTACTGAGTATATACCCAAAGGAATATAAATCATTCTATTATAAAGATACATGCACATGTATGCCCACTGCAGTACTATTCACAATTGCAAAGACATGGCATCAACCCAAATGCCCAACAATCATAGATTGGATAAAGAAAACATGATACATATATACCATGGAATATTATGCAGCCATAAAAAGGAATGAGAACATGTCCTTTGCTGGGATGTGGATGGAGCTGGAAGCCGTTATCCTTAGGAAACTAACACAGGAACAGAAAACCAAACACAGCATGTTCTTATAAGTAGGAGCTGAATGATGAGAACACATGGACACATGGTTGGGGGAATAACACACACTGAGGCCTGTTGGGCAGGGGGAGGGAGAGCATCAGGAAAAATAGCTAATGGATTCTGGGCTTAATACTTAGGTGATGGGACGAGCCGTGCAGCAAACTACCACAGCACACATCTACCTGTGTAACAAACCTACACATCCTGCACATGTACCCATGAACTTAAAATAAAAGTTGAAGATTTTTTTTAAAAAAAGGTTAAAAAAAAGATTTCCATCTTGCCCATTTCTGAACTTCACATGAGTGGAATGCCTGGATTCTTTGATTCTACATTATTTGGTGAGGTTCATAGAGTATAGATGTGCTGTTTAGTGTTTAGTGTTCATAGAGTATAGTTCTGTTTAGAATCATAATTGTATGATTTCACAATTTATTTGGCCACACTACTGTGTTGCTTGGCCTGGGTTACTTCAAGCTTGAAGTTGTGAAAAACAGTGCTGCTGTGGTCACACTCATGCACACATTTCAGTGCATCTGGGCATGCATTTCCGGCAGGCGATATCTACGGATAGAGTAGCTGGGTTCTGGGGCAGGTGTATGTTCACCTTTAGTAGATTCTGCTAAATAGTTTTCCAAAGTGATTGTTCCCATTTACATTTCTACCAGCGATATAGGGATGCCCCAATCATTCTATATTTCTAGCAACCCTTAGGACTGGCAACCTATTCACTGTAGCCATTCCAGTGCCTAGATGGCAGTATCTGGTTCGACCTGATGACTAGTAAAGCACTTGGTGAAGTGCTTGTTCAAGCCTTTTTCCCATTTTTCTGTGAGCGCTTTTTTGGTGACATATGTTGCCAATATCTTCTTCCACTTGGTCCTTGCCTTTTCGCTCTTTTAATTGTACCCTTTGATTGTGCCCATTGCTCTTATTCTTAGTATAATCTGATTTGTTAATATTTCCCCTTGTGGTTAATATTCTTTGAATTATGAAGAGATTCTACATCTTCTGTGTTATCTTCTAGAAGACAGATTTCTTTTTGGTACAGTGTGAGGCAGGGATCAAGCTTCCTGTTTATTCTTTTTTTTTTTTTTTTTTTGAGACGGAGTCTCACTCTGTTGCCCAGGCTGGAGAGCAGTGGTGCGATCTCTGCTCACTGCAAGCTCTGCCTCCTGGGTTCACACCATGCTCCTGCCTCAGCCTCCCGAGTAGCTGGGACTACAGGCGCCCGCCACCACGCCCGGCTAATTTTTTATATTCCTAGTAGAGACAGGGTTTCACCATGTTAGCCAGGATAGTCTCGATCTCCTGACCTCGTGATCCGCCCGCCTCAGCCTCCCAAAGTGCTGGGATTACAGGCGTGAGCCACCGTGCCCGGCCGCTTCCTGTTTATTCTAAGGTGGCTATTTGATGGATCCAGCACCATAGGTTGCTGGACCCATAGGTTGCAAAGATCTGCCATGCCCTCCTTAACGGGACCACCTTTGTCATGTGCCAGTCATATACACCCTCATGTGCTGGTTCCGTGCCTGGGCTCTCTGCTGTCTTCATTAGTCTATTTGTCTGTCCTTGTATTAGAATCTTTTTACTGTCTGTTGGTGATACTAACACGCGGTCGGGGTTAAGAACCATCAATCCAGAACCTTGAAGTTCATGGTAACAAGTCTGGGTGTTAGTCTAAATGCAATTATGTAGAAACCCAATAAAGAATTTGTAGAGGAAAAACAGATTAAATTTGTGGCATGGGAAGAGAAACGGCAGAACCGTGGGGAAGGCGTCTGTGAAGTGGCTGAGGAAACCAGGTAACAGGCCTGAAGCTGAAATCTGAGAGCAATCCAGCCGGCTGTTCACTGTCTCACTTCTCCCCTCTCCAGACCTCCAGACCCTCCCACACCAAAGTACAAACAAGGAATGACAAACACAGGAAGGAAACGTCGCTGTTTAAGTCATCAGCCAAATTTAAGGAAATCTGATCCCTCCTGCAACCACGTTTTATTCCCTAGTTACCCTGGCATTTCCTATAATTAATGGCTAGGTTTTAATTAAACATTGATTAGCCACTAATTAGTCTAATGATTAGTCTTGGGGAGGAGACATGGCTGTCAACACCGCAAAGGAAGAAGGGGAGATGGTGAAAGATTATGGCTTAGGTAAAAATGCTATTTCTACCTTCCTCCAAGCCAAATGTTTCCTATGATTTGGGTCCATTATAAATGATGCTTTCAATGTGAATTTTCCTAATCGGTTTGAGTCTGATGAAGTCCCAGGTGACTGATGCCAGGAAGAATGAATCTATTCGCCTTTTCATCAGATTTCAGACTCTTAATGCAGCTAAAGAGCTTCTTCCCACTTATAGAAGAATTCGTTTCTGTTTCCACAATGAAGTCATCCTGGAATCAGGCTGTTCTCCTCCCAAGTCCTTTGTAGGGGAGTCTGACCTTGCCAAGGACTTCTGAGATGCAAACATCACGGGGTGTTTCCCCCAGAGAAGATTCTGCAAACACCCTGTGCCCCCATATACCTGTTCTTCATTCTTTGCCACTTTGCCCAGACCTCCCAAAATATTGACACAGCTCTAGTTTTATCTGCAGACAGAATACTACTTGTGTGTAACTTGCTGTCAATCAAGGATGTATTTGGCCCCCCTGACCCTCAGCCAACAAGGAAAGTTGAGTTGCTGTGCATGGACACAGTTCATATTAAATTGCATTGGAAGTTATCCCACTAGAAGTTAATAATGCAGTAAATCTTGGGGCAGGGGTGAGGTGATGTGATAATATTGGCCAATCAATCCCCCAAGGATCTTTTGTAAGTTTGAATTTACGTAGAACAATACAAAATTCCCTTGAAGCCCAATCTTCATGTTGAGTGTAAAGCTTGGGAGAGAACCGAGGCGTGAAACTTGAAATCCAGAAAGGACCGGGGTGGACGGAAAGACGCTGACTACCAAGGAAGGCAGGTCCGGACGAGCAGGCCTCACCAGCCCCAAGAAGCCTCCGTGTTTGTCGTTGGGGTTCCTGCACTACTGGAAACACCTCTGCTCGGGTGGGAGAAGGGATGGGAAAGACACAGAATGGTTGGGAATACTCTGCTTTTTTTAAGCGTGGTAAAACACACACAACGTTAAATTCACATTTTTTTTTTTTGAGATGGAGCCTCACTCTGTTGCCCAGGCTAGAGTGCAGTGGTGCAATCTCAGCTCACTGCAACCTCCGCCTTCCAGATTCAAGCAATTCTCCTGCCTCAACCTCCCGAGTAGCTGGGATTACAGGCATGTGCCACCATGCCTGGCTAATGTTTGCTTTTGTTTTTGTTTTTTTTTTTTGAGACGGAGTCTCGCTCTGTCGCCCAGGCTGGAGTGCAGTGGCGCTATCTCGGCTCACTGCAGGCTCCGCCCCCCGGGGTTCACGCCATTCTCCGCCTCAGGCTCCAGAGTATCTGGGACTACAGGTGCCCGCCACCACGCCCAGCTAATTTTTTGTATTTTTAGTAGAGACGGGGTTTCACCTTGTTGGCCAGGCTGGTCTCGAACTCCTGACCTCAGGTGATCCGCCCGCCTCGGCCTCCCAAAGTGCTGGGATTATAGGCGTGAGCCACCGCGCCCGGCCTATTCTCACCATTTGTAAGTGCACGGTTCAGTGGCATTACCTGGCCATTGTTGTGTAGCCACCACCTGTCCGTAGAACTCTTCCATCTTCCCAAACTAAAACTCTGTCCCCATTAGATGACACCTCTCACTCCCTCCTTCCCCCAGTCCCTGGAGACCACTGTTCTCCTCTGTCCACAAGGAGGGACCTTCTATAAGAGGAATCACACAGGATTTGTCCTTTTGTGACTGGCTTATTTCACTTAGCATAATGTCCTCAGGGTTCATCCACGTTAGAGCATGTGTCAGAATTTCCTTCCATTTTTAAGGCTGAATTCTATTGTTTTCTTGAAAGATCATAGTTTGTTTAATCATTCATCTGTCTGTGGACACTGGGGCTGCTTCCATCTTTTGGCTGGGAAATCCTGGCACTCCTTGATCCGGCATTCAGATTCGGATATTTGAGTCTTCAGGTGAACAAACATCAGGTTAAACAGGGCCTTGTGCAAGCCCCCCACCCGCCCACCAAATCTCTGCTTCACTCTCTTTAAACCGACAAGGAGAAGCAAGATTTCTCCTGAGCTCTAAAGACTCTATCAGAATTTTTATGTCCCTTTTATATCCCCTTTTTATCTCTCTTATTTGTCATTTTCCAATAGCTTTTGCCAGAAGAGCACACGGGACACATTCTACACAAACTTTTATCATCTCACCGAGATGGGGCCAGAGCTGCAGGAAATCTCCTTACCTGGGAGGGGCCTGGAGAGGAGCGGAGGAGAGAGGAGGGGCCTGGAAACCGACGCTGGGGTCTGAGCTGCGGCTTTGCCAGTAACTTGGGCAAGACCCCTGGCCTCTCTTTGCCTAAGTATAAGTGGAGCCTTGTGCCTCTGGCTCTGACAGGCTTTGGGATGTGTTATTTGAGGACTCTGCACAATTGCATGGGCATAAAAAGCGGCTGCTCCACAGCCCCACAGGATCCGCGCCAAGTGTGTGCGCGAGGCCAACAGTGGCTCACGTGAAGGCTCTGGCTGCCAGCCCCAGACTTCGGAAATGGTAGGAAAAGGGCCGGGCGCAGTGGCTCATGCCTATAATCCCAGCACTTTGGAAGGCCAAGACGAGTAGATCACCTGAGGTCAAGAGTTCGAGACCAGCCTGGCCAACATGGCAAAACCCCGTCTCTACTAAAAATAATAATAATAATAATAATAATAATAAAATAAAAATCAGCCAGTTGTGGTGGTACACACCTTTAATCCCAGCTACTCAGGAGGCTGAGGCAGGAGAATCACTTGAATCCAGGAGGCGGAGGTTGCAGTGAGCTGAGATTGTGCCACTACACTCCAGCCTGGGTGACAGAGCAAGACTCCATCTCAAAAAAAAAAAAAAGAAAAAGAAAAAATAAATAGTAGTAAAAGGAAGCTTTCTCCAGGACAAGGGACTGGAGGGTCAGTAGTGCAGGGGGCCATTGCTGCTGCTTTATCCAAATTACATCCCCAGGAGCTCTCATCACTGTAGACTCAGAGTAACTACCAAAGGCTGAACAGGTAACAGGTGCCTGGCCATGAGAGGCTCTTTACTGATGAGAGCGTGTTAATCTCCACAGGACGTGTATCGTGTCCATTTAAAGGTCAGGAAATTTGGGGCACAGAGCTAGCGGGTAATGTGCACAAGGCCACATAGCTGGTCCCAAACCCCTGTGGCAGGGACAACAAGCTGGCCCCAAAAGACATGAGGCTCCCTGGCCCCCAAGGTGGGTAACCAGGGGGAACTGCACTCCCCACCCATATTAGTCCGTTTTCATGCTGCTGATAAAGACATAGCCGAGGCTGGGTACTTTATAAAGAAAAATAAGTTTAATAGACTCAAAGTTCCACGTAGCTGGGGAGGCATCACAATCACGGTGGAGGGTGACAAACACGTTTTACATGGTGGCAGAAAAGAGAGAATGAGGCTGGGTGTGGTGGCTCACGCCTGTAATCCCAGCACTTTGGGAGGCTGAGACGGGTAAATCACCTGAGGTTGGGAGTTCGAGACCAGCCTGGTCAACATGGTGAAAGCCCGTCTCTACTAAAAATACAAAAAATTAGCCGGGTGTGGTGGCGGACGCCTGTAATCCCAGCTACTCAGGAGGCTGAGGCAGGAGAATCACTTGAACCCAGGAGGCAGAGATTGCAGTGAGATCATACCATTGTACTCCAGCCTGGGCAACAAGAGCAAAACTCCATCTCAAAAAAAAAAGAGAGAGAGAAAGAATGAGAGTCAAGCAAAAGAGGTTTCCCCTCATAAAACCATCGGATCTCATCAGACTTACTCTCTACCATGAGAACAGTATGGGGGAACCACCCCCATGATTCAATTATCTCCCACCAGGTCCCTCCCACAACACATGGGAATTATGGGAGCTACAATTCAAGATGGGATTTGGGTGGGGACACAGCCAAACCATATCACACTCCAACCCCACTGCATGAGGATGGAGCTACATGTCTGGTTCTAGCCAAAGGAGTGGAATTGCAAAGGTGTGGTGTCTCTTCCAGGATGAGGGTCCACATCCCCATCCTGGAGAGGACACTGTCACAGGAGGAGGAACGGCTAAGCCTCTCTTGTAAAGGACACTGTGAGAAGAGAGCAAGCGTGCGTGTGGTGTGCTATGTTGCAGGAGGTGGGGACTGCTTGTCACAGCAGTTAACAGGACTGACTGATACACCTCCTGCCCAAGCCCCAGGGTGACCTCTGGCCTGGTGAATTGGGTCAAGGCATCCGTTTCGGAAGGAGGCCTCATGGTGTGGGCCATTCCCACGCCTGCTCCTCACAGACCACTCTAACATGGGACGCAGCCGCACACTCTCACTGCTGGAGAACGGCTCCGCTCAGCCTCCCTGGGTCAGTGCAGCAAGCCTCTGTGGAGAGCAGATATGTGCCAGGAGCTCGTGGTACACAGAGGAATAAAACAGCCTTTGGCCTCAGGATGCTGACGAGATAAATGAAGACAGATGGGCCATGGGTGGGAAGACAAGGCCCCCGGACACTTGGCACAACCAGAAGCTCAGGAAATGCTTCTTGGGTAAGGTGAGTCCTCAGCTTGGTCTTAGAAGATACGCACCATGGGCCAGGGGCAGAGAAGAAGAGAGGGCAGTCCAGGCAGAGGGCACAGCGCGAGCAGAGGCACAGAGGCGGAAGGAGGCACACTCAGGGCCAGCACTCGGGGGCGTTGCAGAATCAGACCTGGCTCACAGGCCTGGCACCTGCCAGCTGTGCCTGGCAGCGTAGAGATGGTCCTGGGCAACCAGGAGCACTGGCAGCTGGTTACAACAGGGGAGAGGCACGAGCGGGTTCCCATGCTAAACACGCCAGCCTAGTGCAGTGAGGGGCATGATGTGGGGGACAAGGCTGGAGGCCAGGAGACCATGGAGAGATGGCCCCTACGGTCCTGCCAGTGCCCCTGCTTCTGAAAGGCATGCAGCAGGCACAGACCAGCAGTGGGTACCCAAAGGAAAGGAGACAGACAGATCAGGTCAGATTTGAGAGTTAGCTTCAAAACATCAACACAGCAGTGTTCTTGTAAATGGTCACCTGCCACCTGGGACAGAAATAGAGGGAATTTCAAAATCCATCTTTCCCTCAAAAAAAAGACCCCTTGATGAGGCCACAAGGGACAATTGCCCATTATTCCTACTTAGCAAGAAAGAAAAGGCAGCAGCTGTCACGCTTAGAGAGGGACAACTGTAATGTCTCTGAATTCTCTCCCCACAGCCTGAGAGGGAAGGAGCACCTGAGCAGGGAGGAACAGCCTCAGCAGCAAGGAGCACCTGAGTGGGAGGAACAGCTAAGCAGGGGGAACACCTGAGAGGGTGGATCAGCCTGATTGGGAAGAGCACCTAAGCAGGAAGGAGCACCTGAGCAGGGAGGGGCACCTGAGTGGGAGGAGCACCTGAGTGAGAGGAGCAGCAGCGAGCCCCAGCCAACTGCAGCTGTGCTGTCCAACGCACACACGCCAGCCTGGAGACTCGCTCCCCTCCACCTCCTCCCCTCTGATCCCAAACACTCTTTCTGCTGACTTGGCAAATGCCCCGAGACAGATTCTCCCTTCCCCCCACCAAGCTGCTCTTGCTCCTGCTCTGTCACTGAGCCAGCTGCTGCCATTTTGAGGGCATGCCATCATCCGGCCAGCCCACAGGCCACTGGTCCTCCTTTGGCCCAGGCCCCCATGCCTCAGGAAGCTCATTTCCAGATGTGTGGGATGACAGCACCCTGGCTTACCTGGGCTCAGCACGGGGGCACTTTCCAGGCAGATAGCATATTGGAGACAGCTTCTTCCCAGCTGGAGGGGACCCCAGGAAAACTGGTCCTCATTCTTGACCTTGCAGGATGGGGGTGGATCAGGTCTCAGAATCCCAGTTGGGTGGGCCTAAGGAGGGAATGGGGAAGCTGAGAACACGCTACCTGGTTGGATGCATGTGCGCTTCTCAGGACCCCGGGCTGCTGGCGGGTCCCTGGGAGTCTAAGATGGAGCTGGGTCCTGCTTAACCATCAGGGAGCACAAGATCACCCCACTCATGCTTTCCTTTAATAGTTGCAATGAATGCTTATGACCTGCCCACCTGCCCTCCAGGCAGGGTGACAGATGAAGAAATCAATGGACAGGCCCAGGCTCCAGGGAAAAGCTTCTGGCCACTGGAAAGGCTACGAAACAGCACCAAGTTCCAGGAGCCCAGGAAGGGAAGGATCACCTTTAGTTAGAGGCACACAGAAGGCTTCCTGGAGGAGGTGACATTTGAATAGGGTTCTGAGGCATGTGCAGGATTTCAAACAGAGGAAAGAACCAGGCCCATGTCCCATACAGAGGTCCTGGGCCAACACTGCCTGGGGTGAAGAAGATCAAACAGTGACAAGATGCACATGGGGATGGGGAAGCCATGTAGGGGCCCTGCCAGCCAGAAATTCACTCAGTTATTCAACAAACATTTATTGGCTGCGAGGACTGAGCTGGAGGCACTGAGGCTACAAACTGTGTGACTCAGTGCAGCAGCAAGGCTGAGTGGTGAGGAGGGTCCAGGGCACCAGGGGACTGAGGACGGAAGCCAGGTGTCCAGGAGCCTTCCAGTGGGCAGCTGCCAGAGACCCCGGACAAGAGGTGAGATGGGGCCAGCCTGTGCCCTCAGAGGAAGACGGTGGCAGCTACTTGCTCATCTGGTAAGTCCCCAGGAGGGAATTCAAACATTGTCCCCATCCTCACGACCAGTACACTCAGGGTGACCAGAGAAACTTGGGTCACAGTGGCCACTGGGCTCCTGGGGAGAAGCTGTGGGGACTGCAGGTGACTTCTCTGCCCATGTGAATTATTGACACATCCAGCCAAGTCCACTGGGTTCCTACAACCTGCGCTGGGGCTGCCCCTTGCTCATCACTGTCCTGAGTTTGGGGTGCTGCCTCCAGCCACAGGGGTGAGCTTTCCTATGAGCTGGCAAGGCCTGCCCACGTGCTGGTCATCCTGGCTGGGGGTTCAGGCTCCACCCTCCCACTTCCCTCTGCATTCACTGGCAGGACTGCTGGAGTATTGACCGCTGTGCACATCTCATCAGATGCAGATTGGGGGAAATCAATGGGGTTAGGTCACCAACGGGGAGACAGGGTGGGTGGCAAAGCCCCTTGTTGCAGGTCCTGCCCAGCAGAAGCCCCAGGGAAAGCAGGCTCCTCCTGGCTGGCGTGCATTTGAAGGATAAGGAGGCAGCTGTCCCTTCCAGAATGCACTTAGGAATCTCAGTCTCTTCATGGGGGGAGGAAAGGCCACTCTCAGCTGCAATCTGAGGTTCAACACAGCCTCAAAATGAAGCAGCCTCCTTCACCTGCAGGGTGAAGGTGGCAGTTGGCGCCTGCCACCGCCAGCCATCTCTGCAAGTTGAAAATCCCTGGGAGGTTCCTGAGACACAAATTAATGGTGATGAAGACTAAAACTGGAGCTGTGAACCCAGAGAGGACCGGGCAGCTGAGGAGTCATCCAGGGCAGCCCAGCCAGGCACGTGCCTGGCCCCAGCTGCCCAGCACCCGGCCTGCCAAAGACTCACACCCACCCCAGCCCAGCAGGAGCCACTTCAGTCCCTGAAACTCCAGAAGACGCACGTGCGCACGCGCACACACACTCATCCCATTATTATCTTGCTGCACCGGCTGAAATTTATTAGCAGCGGGAGCGTCAAGGCCCTTTCCCAGAGCTTTCATGCTTTTCTACAAAGTAATCTTCCACGGGTGCTTCTGTATTCCTTCCCTGTGCAGAAGAGCAACATCTCAGCCGCCAGACCCTCTGAATGCTAGTTTATTTCAGGAGTCGGAGCAGTTGGCTCCAGGAGGTCCTCCTCGCAGGGAAGGGAGGGAAGAAAAGGTATTTCTCTCTCCAACTCCCCAACTGCAGGCTCCAGCTGCCCCCACGGTGTTTACCTGCCTTCTCAACCCACCAGGAGGGAGCAGAGCAGGGTGTCCATGGGTGCTGCAGGGGGCTTGGTGTGGGACAGTAGCCCAGCCCACACCCGCGGCTCCCTCCTCCAGCCAGGCTCAGAGCCATGTTCCCAATGTGAGGCCCCTTGGGAATGAAGCAGACACAAATGGCCATGCTTTCTGGGCGAGACAGCTGTGCCAGCCTCACTGGGGGCCTGGAAATTGCTTCTTTCTCAGTGGCCTCCGGGGAGCCATTTCAGAGGATGCTGACAGGCCGCATGCGTCCTCCATGGAGGGGAGAGGCATGGCCCTGAGTCATGGAGGAGCACAGACAGGCTGACACTGCATAGGTCTGGGGACTATGGACTCGAGTAAGAGGCAGGTCAGCCCCCAGAGCCGCTGCTCCACCACTCAAAGGCTCCACACATCTCCCCTGGCAAGTAGAGATGCCCACTGGGCCAGCCTCAGGCCCCTCCCAGCACCAGGCCCTGCTGAGTCGTGGGGCCACGGTACCACTGGTGGGAGACACGCAGAGCACACAAACAAAACAATGATGTCATTGTAGGTGCCTGTGTGGGCTCTGCAGAGAAGAGAAGTCACTTCTGGTGGAAGTGACTGGCCACCGCAGGGCTGCTGGGCATCTTTAGGTTGTTGGGAGGCCTAAGCGGAGGACACTGGAATTGGGACCTAAATGACAGGGAGGCACAGCCACCAGTATTTGTGAGTGAAGCAGAGCCCCCAGGAGACTGTGCGTGTGCACCTGCACACATGCATACACAGGCCTAGATGCCCACATGCATATGCAAATGCACAGACACACATGGATGCACACATACACCTACATGCAGTGCATGCCTAGATGTACACATAAACACACAGACACACATGTACCTATACACATGCAAATACATAGGTGTATCAGCACATATACAGGTACACATATATCTACAAGTACGTAGAAACTCACACATATATGTACTTGCACACATATACACACACGCACATAAACACACACACCGATAGATGCATGCATATGCATGTACACAGGCACACATAGATGGACACATACACATAAATGTACATAGGTGCATATGTGTTTATACAAACATGAATGAACACACATGCATATCTCTACACATAGATATATGCATACTTTTACATATACACACATATGTATGCACATACATATACATGTACACATGCATATACACATCCACAAATGCACATATAGGTGTGAAGACACATGTGTACATATTATGTGGAGATATAATTGCATATATACATATTCATACATGTACATGTGCACACATACATGTATGTACCATACACAGGCACACATATGAAGGGATTTTTCTACAGAGATTTGATGTCGCACCACAATTGAGGAGCTGGTTAAGCCATCTCTGTGAGGAGCTTGACGTCCACAAGGGAGACTGTGGGAAAGGGACAGTGATGTCAGGTGGAGTGTGGGAGGTGGGCGAGAGTGAGGAACCCAGGTATGGGCTGGAGCCCACAGGGATGGGCTGGGGCCGTGGCTGTCCTTGCTGCCTCTGAGCATGGTGGTATGGGCATCCTGCAGAAGCCAGGCCCTCGTTCACAGAGCCAAACACCCACATCTCCTTGGGAGCAGGCTGTGCTGGAAGAGGATCAGGATTGGAGGAGGATTAGGGTTGGAGCAGCTGCAGCCCAGCCACTGCCTCTGCTGTTTGGGAGCCAAGCTGTGGGGCAGGGCCAGCACTTCAGAGGTTTCACCCTTTACCCAGCACCAGGTGGAAAGGATGGAGGGATGCAGACCACAATTGCTGCAGGGAAACAGTAAGTAGGGCTTGGGCTCTGGAAATGTTTGAGAGGAAGAGCAAACAGGACCTGTAGGTGGGATAGGGTGGAGTTGGAAGAGAGAAACCCCATGTAGCTCTGTAGCTCTGGCCCAGCACACTGGGTGGCTGGTATTTCCACTCAGTCCCCCTAAGAGGAGAGGTTTGGACAGAAAGGATCTGAGAAGGATAGGAAGGGGGAAGAGAAATTAGGCTTCACCTTGCTCCCAAAATGTCCCAACTCCCAGGTATTCCTGGGGTGCTACCAAAAGACCAACCTTTCAGTGAGGCCAAGAGACAGAGGAGCCATGGGGCTGTCTGGGCCTGATTCCAGTCCTCCCTCAATCCACACCTTGGAGCCCTCATGGAGCTCACAGTCAAACCAGACTCTACTGCCAGCCAAGTGGTAGTGGGCTCTGCTCGCAGTCCTGGGAAAAACACACAGGGAGGGATGAGTGACACCTGTAACTGGGACTTCTCCACTGTTCTACAGAGAGAAGTTGGAAAATGCTTCTAGAGGAAGCACAAGGAGTGATTGTGGTTGGTGGGAATGGGTTGGGGAAGACAACAGGTAGAATGGCTGGTGCCTAATCTGTCAGCAGCATCAGCAGACCTGCAGGAGCTACAGATGTTGGAATTACTTTAAAAATGTATAGACTTGAAAAAGAACATATAAATAAAAATTTCAGAACTGAAAAATGTACTAACTGAAATAGAGGACTCCAGGGGTAAGTTTTAAAGCAATTAGACATAACTGAAGAGAGAATTAGTAAACTGGAAAGTAGGTCTGCAGAAAATAAACAGAGTGAAACCTGGAGAATCCAAAGGGCAGAAAAGAAGGAAAAAAACAACAAAACAGAAGAGGAACAGGAGACCCACAGACACAGTGAGAAGGGCTGGCATGAAGCGGAATTCCAGGAGGGAGAGAGCCCATGGGCAAAAGCAAAATTGAAGAAGCAACCACTGAGAATTTCCTATAACTTATGAAAGACATCAAGCAATGTTTTCAAGAAACCAAACAAACCCCAAGAAGGACAAACCAAAAGAAACCCACACCCAGACACAAGATAGCAAAACTGAAGAAGAGAGACCATGCCATACACCCAACGTCATTCAAGTGGCTGAGGGAAGACCTGAACCCAAAAATAAAAGGTGCTTTCATCAGAAGAATAGTGTGAAGCTCCTAAAAATCAAGGAGAAATCTGGGGGAACAGATTCAGAGACGGACAGCAATGAGGTGACTCCAGGAGACTCTAGCGATGACCTTGGCCGTATCTAATCCCCTCAGGTATAAGAGAAGGGTCCCTGACAGGGGGGCATGCAGCAGGGCCCCTCTGGCTTCTATAGGGGAAGGGCAGGTGTCTGCCTCCCTGTCCCTTGTACACCACACTTTCCAAGAGTCCCCAGCAGTGGAGCATGGGCCTCTAGTGATGCAGAATTTTTTGTTTTACTCAAGTGCTACCTTGGAGCCCAGGGCACTCCAGGACAGGGCTTGGTCATGTGCGTTCAAGTGGAACCTCATGCAGTCCCCAGAAGCACTGATCCAGCCACACTCAAGCACTGTTGTGGCTCTAACCAGCATCCCACGTCCCCCACTTGCTAAGAATGTTATTTCAGGGGTCCCACTGCCCTTCTTGCAAGCTGCCTTCCAGCCCCCTCCAAGCTCAGCTCATCAATATGTTAACATCTGAACCCCACTAGGGAGACGTTTCCCCTGGGGTCCCCAGGCTGCACAGAAGTCAAAGTATGGGCCCGGCCTCCTGGCAGGAGGATTCCACAGCAGACAGTGTGGCTTCCTCATCCACAAGCTTGGCCACAGAGGCATGGCCAATGCCTCTTGGGTCAGCTTTGACCCAGCCATGACATCTCACCCCATGAGACTTAGGGCTGCAGAAGGAATTTGAGACCCTAGTACAAGCCAAACCTGACTTTTCTGGGCTCATGGACTGGACAGGGCTCAGGCAGAAGGTCCCCTGGACACCAGTGGGCAGGGCTGAGGCAGCAGTGACTCACACTGGACTCAGGTCCCGAAGCTCACAGCATAGGCGCGAGAACACATCTCTTCTGTGGCTCCGCCCACATCGCTGTCTTTGGCACCTGCTTCCCTGAGCAGCAGACGCTGTGCCTGCCTGTCCCATCCCCTCACCCTTACGATGCCTTCTGAATGCCAGCACCTGTGCTTCTTTGTCTGAGGGCTTTCTCTGGCTTTTAGAGCCACTTTGTCCCCATCCTCCCCACCTCACATCCCAGGCAGCAGGCTGGAAGCACCAGGGTGTTCACACCCCAAGGGAGCAGCCCTCAGAGGCTGGCAGGGCTGGTATGGAAACACCCAGCTCCTTTGCCTCCTGGTGGGGTAACCCCAAGACATGAGCCACACTCCAGCGGCTGTCCGGATAATCCTCCTGGATAGGCTGCCCTCCCCACTCCGTCCCATGCCCCTCTCCCCCACTAACAGGTTTTGCATCCCCCAACAAATTACTTGCACCCTATCCTTATCTCAGGTCTTCTGGGGAAACCCTATCCAAGCACCCACTGCAGGCTGCCGACGGGACAAGCTGGGAATTGTAGTGAACATCAGACCCTGAGCAAGCCAACCTCGGTGGTGGATGGTGCCAGAAGGCACCACCTCCTGAAAATGCAACTAAATCAGTTGGGGCTGAGGTCTTCAGGTGGTGGTGGACACCTAAGGGTCCAGGGGAGTCAAAGCAAAGCCCTTGGGGTCAGCAGCAAGCAGAAGCCACTGAGAAAAGAGAAGCAGTGGAGCAAACCCAACAGCTCCCAGGAAGACACACAGAGGGCCAGCGGGCACGTGGAGGTGCTCAGAGCCCTCAGTCATCAGGAGAATGCAGAGCAAAGCCACAATGAGACACCACTGCATACCCACTAGCATGGCTATGATTAAAAACTAGCTGAGGAAACAGAGAAATCAGAACCCTCATCACTGCTGGAGGGGATATAAAATGTTGCAGCTGCTTTGGAAAGTGGTCTGGCAAATCCTCAAAAAGCTAAACGTAGAGTTACCATATGATCCATCAATGGCACTCCTAGTATATACCTAAAAGAATCGAGGCTGGGCGTGGTGGCTCACGCCTGTAATCCCAACACTTTGGGAGGCCTAGGCGGGTGGATCACCTGAGGTCAGGAGTTCAAGATTAGCCTGGCCAACATGGTGAAATCCCGTCTCTACTCAAAATACAAAAATTAGCTGGCCGTGGTGGTGTGTGCCTGTAATCTCAGCCACCTGGGAGGCTGAGGCAGGCGAATCACTTAAAGCTGGGAGGCAGAGGTTGCAGTGAGCTGAGATGGTACCACTGCACCCCAGCCTGGGCAATAGAAGGAGACTCTATCCCAAAAAAAAAAAAAAAAAAAAGAATTGAACTGGCATTCACACATCATCTGTATGCAAATGCTCATAGCAGCATTAGTCACAATAGCCAAACAGCGGCAGCAACCCGGGTGTCTATCACCAAACAAATGGATAAACACAATGAGGTCCATCCGCACAACAGAGTCTCATTCAGCCATGGAGCGGAATGAAGCACTGATGCATGCTACAATGTGGGCGAACCTGAAACTTTCACACTAAGTGAGAGAATGCAGCAGACCCAAAAGCCCACATGTCGCATGATTCCACTGTATGAAATGTCCAGATAGGCAAAGGCACAGAGAAAGGAGATGGGTGGCTGCCGGGGGATGGAGAGAGAGAGGAGAGGGAGTGACTGCTTAATGATGATGGGGTTTCCATTCGGGGTGATAAGTTTTGGAACTAGATAGAGGTGATGTTTAATGACATCGTGAATGTACAGAAAGCCACTGAACTGTTCACTTTAAAATGGTTACATGTTACATGATGTGAATTTTGCCTCATAAAAGAAGTCCATCTGTATCACCAATTTAAATACATCTTCCTGGTAGCACCTATTAAAATTATATTGACTTCGATCTTTTTATTATGAAAATAAACTGCACTCAGGTGGAAAAAGAAAGCAAACTTCTGCCACACTGGATCCTCGGAGGGAGGGGGCAGTCGCAAACCCAGCGCAGGAGGACGGCGCACAAGCCATGAACGGCAGCCGTCTGGGTGCATCACCATGGCGCCTCGCCACCCCTAATCTGTGTGATTCCTGTTGTTACCATCCTTCTCTCTAAGAAAGCATCTGCCCTGCTACCTGGAAGAGGGGAGCTGAGAGCTGCCACTTGAAAATGCCTACAAGGACTGACTGTATCATTCCATTCTCACACTGCTATAAACAAATACCTGAGACTGGGTAATTTATAAAGAAAAGGGGTTTCATTGGCTCACAGTTCTGCAGGTTGTATAGGAAGCACAGCTGGGGAGGCCTCAGGAAACTTACAATCGTGTCAGAAGGCAAAGTGAAAGAGGGCACGTCAACATGGCTGGAGCAGGAGGAAGAGAGAGGAGGGGGACACGCTACACACTTTTAAACAACCAGGTCTCGTGAGAACTCACTCACTGTCACGCGAACAGCAAGGGGGAAATACCCACAACACATGAACCGATCACCTCCCACCAGGCCCCTCTTCCAATATTGGGGATTACAATTTGACATGAGATTTGGGTGGGGAAACAGATCTAAACCATATCACAAACCTTATGAGTGGTACCGGCAGGTGTCTTCAGTGGGACGTCCTAGAAGGAGCCCCCAAGCTGGGGATTCTTGTTCGGTGGGATTTCCAAGGACAGGGTTCCCAGGAGTGGAGTGAGGGAGGGGACCCATGTAGGGCAGGAGAGAGGCTGAACAGACACAGCCTCAGCAGGAGGCCAGCCTCAGCCTGGGCCCATGAGAAAGGTCTGAGAGCAAATGGCACCAGCGCCCTTGCCACCGTGGGGCCAGCCCTTACGCCTCCTATCACCTGGCCAGGCACCGGTGGGCAGTTCCTGCAGTTCCCCATGGAGGGCTGCCGTGGGCTGGCAGAGCTGGGGCAGGGCCCTCCTGACCCCTCTCCTCCTCTCACCCAGTGGCCTTGAAGGCCGGGGCACAACCCCAAGGAGGATGACAAAATTCCTTCCTTCACCTGAAGCCAGCACCAAGCCAGCTCTGCGGGCCTCCCGGCAGCACCGCTTTGCCGACCTGCATGTGAGTGGCTGTTGCCAGCACCTTCCAGGCTGCCCAAAAGCCTCTGGAGTGCACCTGTGACAATTACAGGTTTCGTGGCGCTAATAGCAATAATAATCATTAGAAGGCAGCCCGTGCCGGCTGCATCGGTTTCTTGTTTAGTTGTGCTTTGAGTGCAGTTCATCTTATAGCTAATATCTAAATGGAAAGGGCAGAAAGACTGCGTTCTTTCTTTTTCCCCTCTAAATAGATGTTGCCTTCACCCAGGGACATGGCTTGGCAAGAGGCATGGCTTGCAGGCCCTGCCGTGCCCCAGGAATGGCTGCTCTAAACAGCTCACAGGGGTCCCGATTCCTTACTGCTGCTTCAGCAAACGTTCCTGCGGATTTTACATGGTGACGGGTGCCCCCAGCATGATAGCCGTGCAGACCCCAGCACCCACAGAAACTAAGCCACCAAAACAATAAGGCCTAACAGGCGGGGACCCGCAGGGCTCCTGAGCAGAAGGCTGGGCGGCAGGGGAGTCCCAGCAGATGGGCGTTTGTTCAAGTCCTCAGGGGCAGACAGAAGGTTCCAGAGAGGTCCTCCCTGCGGCTGCCGCCTCCCCAGGCTGTGCAGGGCTCACTTGCTGTTAATGAGCCCTCATTAACATGTTGATGGGGATGTGTGCTGTGTCTGCTTGGAACCCTTTCACTGTGATGGTTGTTGCTTTTGTTGGATTAATGATGCTCAGGTTGGATCCCTTCGTAAAAGATGCTGCTTCCCCTCCTTCCCCAACCCCAGCCTTTTCCTAACAGAGCAATGCCATTTTCCCAGGCAGGCCCCCCTGCAGCCTCCCACCCTCGGCCAGCCCACTGACCCCAAATACTTGCCCGGACCATGATCCAAGTACGTCCCTGCTGGCTTCCCCTCCCCACATGGCCACTTCCAAGTTCCAGGTCCCTCCTGCTTTCCTCTGAGCAATGCATTGATCCTGCGGCTGCCTCTGGGCCCAGCAGCTCCTTAGCTTGGGGATCCAGGAGGCAGGGGCTCTGGGGACCGCTTGGCTGGGACCATGCAGAGCAAGTCCAGGGCCAAGGCACCCAAGAACAAGTTAAAATCTTGGAGCCTGGAACGACTCAGCGCATGACCCGGGAGCTGGCCTCTCCAGTGGGCACTCAGGGTTCTGGTGAGGAGCTAGGGGCACCTGCAGCTGCCTCTGAAGGAGTGTTTCCTTCCCAGGTGCTGTGGCAATTTAGGAACAAGCTCAGGTGAAAGGTCGGTAATAAGGGAAGAGGTCTGTGCCCTGGGGTAGGGTGTCTCCTCTGAAACCATCACGGACTTCCCCAGCCTGGCTCGAGTGCCAGTCCACCTCCGTCACCTCTGTGTGACCTGGAATCTCTCCTCCATGTCCTTGAATCCCCTCCACCCACTCCTTGAACCCCTCCAGCTTGAACCCTCTCCACCCCCTCCCTGAGCGCCCCCTCCACCTTGAACGCCCTCCACCCCCTCCCTGAGCCCCCTCCACCTTGAACCCTGCACACTCAGTCCACACCTCTCACTGCTGCCCCTTTGCAGGTCTCATGCCCTTCCCCCTCCCCTGAGTCCCCTCAACTGCCACATCTACTTCTAAAGCTCCCCAACCTCTTGATGCAGTGTATTAGTCAGCGACAGCAGAGTTAACGCTGGGTAAAAAACTCCCGCCATGTCACCGCCTGGGGAAGGTATTTATTCCTGCCTGGCCAGCCTGCAGGCGGGTCTGAGCTCTGCTGGTTAGAGCGGGCTCCACCCACCACTCTGCTGCACCTGCATTCCAGGAGCGCTTCCTCCAGATCACGCTGGGCCCAGGCCCGTCCCTCGTGTGTTCATTCTGAAGCCCAGGCTGAAGGAGCAGTGGCCGCCTGACGCCTGCTTTTCTCCAGGCATCTGTCACTGGGAACTCAGGAACCAAGCCAGCCACGTGAGCTCTGTGTGCGTCTTGTCTGCTGCCATCCCGCTGGTCGACAGTCAGGCCCTGGAGCCCAGCGTCAATAGGGAAGGGGATGTACATTCTGCCTGCAGTGGGAGAAAGCCCGGAAATCCTTGCTAGGAATTGCAGCAGCTTGAACCCACTTCCCGGGCTGCACTGCCGGGCCCCCTGAGCAGCCAGACCCCCTCCTGCCTCTGAGTCTCGAAAATGCTATGGACCTCCCCCGGCACAGGCTCAGCAATGTGCTGCATATGCTGGGTTGCCAACACCTACAGTTCTGTGGCCTCTCACGGTCCTGTTTACCTGCACAACCCTTTGCGTGATCCCTGTCACATAGTAGATGCTCAACACACATTCTGTAATCTCTCGCGCACCCAGCTTTCTATCATTCAGAAGGGCCAGGTTCACCCCAGCATACCCACCCCAACCCCCACAGCTCAACGAGGGAGTGCACTTCTCCCACAGGCTGGGGAGGCTTTGACGGGCTGGCCCCATCCAGGCCCAAGGCAGGGACAAGGGGACCAGCTGTTCTCTGCCCTGCCCTGCCCTGCCCTGGCCTCTGCAGAGACACCTCCAGCTCTGTTGCTATGGTTGCCACTCTGTTGTCCCCTCTGCTTGCTCACCAATGCCAGACTTTTCTAGCGTGGGAACTGACCCACACTCTCTAATAGGGGATAAATCATCAAAACTTTAAAGTCCTATTTAAGACCCGGGACAGGAAGGGCCCTGAGAGCCTGTGCTGGTGAGAATGTGGCTTCACTTCTCCCCTGCAGGGCCATCTGGGGGCTGGCAGGCATGGCAGGTCCATCAGAATCCCACCCTGCCCCAGGCAGGGGGCTCTGGGAGCTGAAAGCAGGACGGGCGCTGGGTGTGGACACATTAAAGCAGACAGGTGAGATGCTGAGGGCGTTACTGACCCAGGTTGAGCATCAAAGAAACACTTGTCGAATGAATTAATGAATAATGACAAGGCATTGCTTCCATTGCACCATGCTGATGTGACCCCAAGGTGGCCACCATCCCAGTTTGCTCAGGACCAAGGGACAACCTGGGATACAGGACTTTCAGTGCTCAAATCAGGAAAGTCCCAGGCAAACTAGGACAAATGGGTCACCCTCCATGAACAAGGAGATCCTTCAGCCCCTTCCCGGTGACTCTGCTTGGGGTGGAGGGAGAGGCAGAGGCCAGAGCCCAGCGGCTCCTCCGCACCCACTCGCCTGGGCCCAGAAGGGTGCACCCGCCTCTGGGGGAGTCCTGCCATGGCCACCCACAAGCTGCTCAGAGGGGAGACAGCGGGACCCCTGGTGGCCGGGAATGAGACTCAGCATCTCCAGGGCAGGGCCGGGAGCCGCCTCATCTCACCCACTCGTGGACACACCCAGGAGCTCTGCTGGCAGCAGGAAGCAGGCGCTGGTGGGCTTCTGTTTGCCGACGTCTGTGCTGAGAGGGAGGTGGGCTTGCTTCTGGGACAGCCGAAAAGCAGAGAACCAGGATTGCCTCCAACCCTGTGGCTTCCACCTGGCCAGCCCCTCACCAAGTCATTGTGACTCCTTCGGAAATCACAGACTGGGGTTTCCCAGGCACCGCCGGCTCAGTTGGCAGGACTGACTTTGGACAGGAGACATGTGAGCCCCTGACTGAAGCTCTGCAGCTGAGGACCTCCATGGCACACAACAGGCCCCAGGAATGCGCAGCTCCTGAGAGGGGATGAGAACATTCCTGGGGTTTGCAAAGTTCAGCTCTAAGGCTAAACGCGGTATTCTGCTTTAAGCAGGAACCTAGGACATGTGAGTTAGAAAGGAGTGGGGAGAGAGAGGAAGGGAGGGAGGAAGAGAGGGGTCGGGAGGAGAGAGACACAGAGAAGGAGAGAGACACAGAGAGAAAGAGGGAGACAGGGAAAGAGGAAGGACCTGCTGAAACGTGAAAACAGAGATCCAACCAGAAAGAGGAGAGAGGGTTGAAGGAGGAAGGAGAGAGGTAGAAAGCTGAGTGAAAGTGAGGAGAAGGAAGGAAACTCCGTTCCGCCCTCGTGCCCAGACAACAGGTGCTCATTCAGAAAGCGCGGTGACTCTGGGCTCGGGGATGCCCTGGGGCTGCCCGGATGCCTCAGGGGTCAGTTGCCTCCCGGAGGCAGAGCTCAGCCGGTGTTGCCTCCAACCCTCGCCTCCTGGCCCCAGGTGAGCCACACACATTTCTATGCACGGAAAGGAACTGTGGAACCGGAGAGGGTGAGCCCAAAGACCAATACAGATGACCGAAGGCCCAGACACAGCAGAGACGCCCTGACGAAGAGCACCCGGGGGTGAGGGCACTACCCTGCCAGCCCCTAAGACACTATAAAGACACACTAAAGACAGCGGCAGTAGGCGGCACTGGACTGGCAGAGAGACCTGTGGGACAGAACAGAGCCAGGGCAGCCCCATGCACTGATTTGAGCTTGGTCGTGACCAAGTTCACGCTGCAGGTGGCATCACAGGACACAGTGCTTGGACTCAGGTTATCTATACTCTAAAATAAAATGTGATACCCCCCACAAGTTTAAAATTTTTTCAAAGAAATGATTTATGATCTCCGGGTCCATAAGAAGGTCTTTTTTAAAAATCACACAAGCCATAAAAGAAATAACTGAGAAAATGTAACTGCTTAAAATTTTTAAAAATTTATTCAAGGCCAGGCGGGGTGGCTCACACTTGCAATCCTAGCGCTTTAGGAGGCTGAGGCAGGTGGATCATCTGAGGTCAGGAGTTCAAGACTAGCCTGGCCAACATGATGAAACCCTGTCTCTACTAAAAAAGAAAAAAAAATACAAAAATTAGCTGGGCGTGGTGGTGAGCGCCTGTAATTCCAGCTACTTGGGATGCTGAGGCAGGAGAATCGCCTGAACCCAGGAGGTGGAGGCTGCAGTGAGTGGAGATCACGCCGCTGCACTCCAGCCTGGGCAACTGAACATGACTCCATCTCAAACCAAAAAGCAATACAAAACAACAACAACGGCCGGGCGCGGTGGCTCACGCCTGTAATCCCAGCACTTTGGGAGGCCGAGGCGGGCAGATCACGGGGTCAGGAGATCGAGACCATCCTGGCGAACATGGTGAAACCCCGTCTCTACTAAAAATACAAAAAATTAGCCAGGCGAGGTGGCGGGTGCCTGTAGTCCCAGCTGCTCGGGAGGCTGAGGCAGGAGAATGGTGTGAACCCCGGGGGGCAGAGCTTGCAGTTAGCCAAGACCATGCCACTGCACACTCCAGCCTGGGCAACAGAGCGAGACTCCATCTCAAAAAAAAAAAAAAAAACAACAACAACAAAAGGCTGGGCACGGTGGCTCACGCCTGTAAACCGACAGAGCAAGACTCTGTCTCAAAAAAAAAAAAAAAAAAAAAACACATACAAAACAAACAGAAAGTGGAAAAACAAGTCAGAAACCCAGAGATGGTTGTGGCAAGCATAACTGATAAAGTTTGTATTCAGAATGCATTTAGGACTCATAAAAATCAATGTTAAAAAACACACGAGACAATTGGAAAGTAAAAGACCAAAAAGAGGCATTTCATATGAGGAAATGTGTGTAGCTGATGAAAATGTGGATCTGTATTCAACCTCATTAGCACCCAGAGATACGGACATTGAAGCCGCAATGAGAAACCATTGCATAGGCATCCAATACTCAAACCATCTTTAATGGGGTAAATGGGGTAATATCTGGTATTGGCCAGGATGTGGGTCCAGGATCGATCAGACACGATTGGTGGACTTGTCACCGCTGCAGCCACTTTGGAAACAGTTCAGCCTCATCTCACGAAGCTGAAAATGTGCTTCCCTAAGACCCGACAACTCTCCTTCTTGGCTAATGTTCTAGAAGAAGTCTTGCCCATGTGCACCAGGAGACGTGGACGTTCACAGCAATGATGCTCGAACTAATTAAAATCACACCCACCACCCGGAGAACCAAGGGTTGCTGTGCATGCAGACGCTGGAATTCCACACAGCACTGAAAAAGTGGACCACAGCCACACATCTGCACATTTGCCCATCTCAGAAACGACACAGAGTCAAAAAAAAAAAAAAAAAAAAAGCAAAATGCAGAAGAATTACACACTGGAATTCCATCCAAATAAAGCTCAGGAATATACAACTGAACCACATGTGATTTAGAGTCAGAAACAGCAGATAAAACTATAAAAGCAAAGAATAGAAAACACCACACTCAGGATGCTGTTCCCATTTGGAGGAAGGGGGAGAAGGCAGGGAATGAAACTGGGAGGCGGGCAGGACCCGGAAGGCCACGCCAGCCATCTGTGCCTCTGGCCGGTGGTGGACACAGGACACACTTTGCTTATTCATTATTTATACGTAAATGTCTCCGCATATTTCATCATGCTCAGAAAGAACACAAATGAAGGCAAGAAGCTAACACAATGGGACAGGGGGCCGAAGGAGGAGAGGCCAGGCGGGCTCCAGCTAGGGAAGGCTTGTTCTCAACACCCCCAGGCTGGCTTCTGGGGGCTGTGCCCTTCCCGCCACCACCCCCTACTGTCTTCTGATGCTCTGTCCTCGTCCCACAGAAGTGACTGGTCTCTGAGTCTGACACCCGGCACGTGAGCATTGCCAGGCTGTGAGGGGCGAAGCGCACCTGTGGTCCCCGCCTGGGGGCCCATTAAAAATGCGTGTGGACTGCACTGCGCTATGCTGACCCAGGCTGGTCCAGGATGTGTGGACGCAGCTGCTAGTTGGAAACGTCCATTGTGCCGCTGGCTGGTGGAGGACACCGCATGGCTGAGCCACCCCAAGGGGACCTGGCTTCCCCCTTCCTTGTCCAGTCACCTATTCCTTCCCTCTGGTCCTCACTCTGACTTAACCCACAGCTTTGGGTGGGCTCCCTGCTGCCCCAGTGTATCCAGTGGGCAAGGAGGGGTGACCCCCAGGATCCTCAGAAAAGCAAACCCTCTCTCCACAGTGCCCCTCGCTGCCCCACATTTCCCCAGGTGGGCGGGGGCCACACAGTGGCAGCCAGGTCTCTTTCAGTGCCTCCCTCTGCCTGCCCCAGGAGGGACACCCTAGAACCCCACTCAGCACCCACCAATGCACAAGCCAGGGCAGCTAACCTCTGCCCAGAGGGAGGAGGATGCCCTTGGGCCAATTCTTCCTCCCTTACCCCTCTGGGCAGACTGTCCTGATGGCCTTTCCAGGGTCTGGGGTTGGGGGGGATCCTGAGAGCCTGAGCCGTCAGTCCCGCCTGGGGGAATCACTCAGCCTCGAGTGGGCTCCACCTCCTTCCCTGCCCCTCCCCAAGGTGTAGGACTCTGTGCCTCAAGCTCTGCCTTCCAGCCATCTAGGCTGAGCCCCCAGATGACACCCCAGAGCCTCCATAGAGCCCCGAGGCTGCCCGGGGCTGTCTGCCAAGGTCCAGCCAGGGGAGGGATCCCAGCTCTCCCACTGGCTCCAGCCCAGGCCCACGTGGCCTCCTGATTTGGCTCCCAAACAGCCTTCAAAGCCACTCACTGTGACGGACACAGGAGGAATGCCACATCCTCATCCAAGGTGAGGACAAAGGATGGAGCCACCCCGTCAGCGGTGTGAGTGTGTGAAACTGCTCAGCCCAGAGGGTTCAGCTTCTGCTTCTCAGGGGACAGAGGCACCAACTTTTACCAAACACTGGAATAGAAGGAAGCTCCGTCTGTCTGTCCCTGGGTTAACAGCTATTGAATGATGGACGGAGGGTACGTGTCTGCAGGATTTATCAATGTCTCTGTTGACTATTGATGACAATTGGATTTTTAAAAGCCTAGGGCACAGTGGGTTTCACTCTATAGAAATCACACCCTGATAAGTCTGAGCAAAAAATCTTAAGGAAGGACAAAGGGATGGGGACAATCTGTCCATTCCCCTGTCTCCAGATGGCCCAGCCCATAAGTGATCTGGTCGTCCATTCTACCGGCCATCCCTCCTGTCCCCTCAGGACAGACCCAGCTTTTGGCTCTGTTTCTACAGAGATCAACGGCACCTCCCCACTGTCCATGGCTCCTCACAGACAGGCCCAGGAGACCGTGTGGGCCACGCCCAAAAACAGGCAGACCCAGCGCGCAGAGCCCACCTCACTGAGGCAGGAGAAGGCGGGGAAGACTTCCTGGAGGAGATGCATTTTGGAGGCTGCATAGGCGTCCACTAAGTAGAAAGGGATGGAGAGGCTAGTGCAAGCTGAGGAGCCTGGGTAAGGCTGTGGCATGAGGCACAGGGAGCTGGAGGATGTGGCCCAGACGGGGCCAAAGGGGACCCTGGGGAAGAGTCAGGGAGAGCCTGTCCACCTTGCTGAGGAATCTGGATTCTATCCCCTGGGAGCACTGGGGAGCTTTGAGCAGGAAGCACCAGGACTGATTCCGTGGGTGGGAAACTGGGCAGAGACAGACGGGGGCACACAGCCAGAGGCAGGGGCCCAACGGGGACTAGGGCCATAGCCCTATGAGAGACCACAATAGTCAGGGCCAAAGATGGGAAGACGAGAACTGGGGGGGCCCCTGAAAGTGGAGGTGAGGGGTCGGGATGGCACCCAAATGTGGGCACAGGAGGGCAGGGGCACTCCGGAGGCAGGAATGGAAGAGCCACAGAGGGACTGAGTTCTGTGCATGTCAATTCCCGGCGCTGGCAGGGCTGCCAGGGGACTCGTCCAGAGAGTACCGGGACATGGACACAGGCACCATCATCGCTCCGTGGTGGACGAAGCGACAGGCTGGCTATGCAGAGGGACAGGCAGAGGACAGGGTCCTGGGAAGCACCCTCGGACATGGGCAAGCAGAGGTCCTAAGCCAAGGGTCCTGGCCGGGGAGGACAGGGAGGTCAGGAAGATGCAGGGGGTTATCCGAGGACGCCGAGGGCTGCGAAGGCACCGAACAAAGCAAGACCAAAGGTGGCAGACAGTGGCCAGACCACGATGACCAGGCACAAAGGCTTCAGAGCAGGGCAAGGCTGAGAGCCAGAGTGCAGGATGTGCCTAAAACCCCTCACCCTAAATGCCCCTGAAGACAAAGCACAGGTCATCCACGCTGCAGGGCCCCCCAAGGAAGGCGGCTCCCAGGCCTCAGGCTCAGCTACCCGGCCTGGAGCAGGAAGCCCCTCAGCAGGGGAGTGGGCTGTCAAGCCCATTGCCTCAAGCCAGAGGGCCCCAAAGTGTGCCTGGGGACCCCCGAGGGTCCCTGAGAGCCCTCCAGGGGTTCTCAAGGTTAAAGTTACATGCATTTTTAACACTGAGCCAATTTGCCGGTTTCACTGAGCGGACTCTCACTATCGGCCCAAACGCAATGGCAGAAGGACTGTGGGCTGACAGGGTCAGGGCCGAGCCCCACACCCTCAGCCACCGCACTCCTTGCCGCACGCATTTGCAGAGGGAAAAGCGAGTTGAACAAAGTGAGCCTGTCACTCCAGGGAAAAGAAATGATGGTCTCCTTGTGCTCGATGATAAAATCTATTCTTTTTTTTTTCTTTTTTTGAGACAGAGTCTCCATCTGTCGCCCAGGCTGGAGTATAGTGACACGATCTCGGCTCACTGCAACCTCTGCTCCCCGGGTTCAAGCAATTCTCCCACCTCAGCCTCCCAAGTAGCTGGGATTACAGGCACCCACCACCACACCCAGCTAATTTTTGTATTGTTAGTAGAGACGGGGTTTCACCATGTTGGCCAGGCTGGTCTCGAACCCCTGACCTCAAGTGATCCGCCCACCTTGGCCGCCCAAAGTGCTGGGATTACAAGCATGAGCCACCGCGCCTTGCCAAAATCTACTCTTTCGAAGAGAAATTTGAACTTGGGGAAATGTTATCCACCACAGAGAGCTTGACAGCCTCCCAATAGTTCCAGACTTTGCTAATGAGAACAGAGATGGTTTTAAGGGTATGATTTTTGATACTGCAGAGCAAAAATTGTTTTTGATATGGTAGTACATTTTTTTCCAGACCACTGATGCACGATGACACAAGATCATATGTGGCTAAAAGATCCATTCAAAGTGCCAGGACAGACCAGGGGATTTTAGGATAACAGAGCAAAAACATTCATTAATACGCTTTCCGTTTCCACATTGCAAATAACCCTTGAGAAACCAGTATTTGTGAAGTGTCAGTGCAGTATCAAAGAGGAAGAGCCACCTCCCCAGGCTGGGCGCAGGAGCAGCTACGAGATTCCAGCTGTCTTCTATCAAGCCAGAAGTTAAGGAAATTTGCAGAAATATAAAACCACTTTTTTTTTTTTTGCCTTGGAAAAAATGTATTTCATCATAAATATTTATGCCAACATGTAACGACTATGATCTTTACTGAATTAATAAATATTTTTCTTTTTTTTTTTTTTAGATGGAGTCTCATTCTATCGCCCAGGCTGGAGTACAGTGACACGATCTTGGTTTACTACAACCTCTGCCTCCCAGATTCAAGTGATTCTCCTGCCTCAGCCTCCCAAGCAGCTGGGATTACAGGCACACACCACCATGACCGGCTAATTTTTGTATTTTTAGTAAAGACAGGGTTTCACCATGTTGCCCAGGCTGGTCTTGAACTCCTCGCCCCGAGCAATTCACCCTCCTCGGCTTCCCAAAATGCTGGGATTATAGATGTGAACCACCACACCTGGCCCGTTCCTTTGCATCCTTTATAATAAGCTGAGAAAGCACCTTCCTGAGTTCTGTGAGCTGTTCTAGGAAATTATCAAACCCAGGAAGGAGGTTGTGGGAAACCCCGTGTAAAGCCAGTCAGTTAGAAGTGTAGGTGGCCAAGGCCAGGCATGGTGGCTCACGCCTGTAATCCCAGCACTTTGGGAGGCCGAGGCAGGCGGATCATGAGGTCAGGAGATCGAGACCATCCTGGCTAACACGGTGAAACCCCATCTCTACTAAATATATATATATATATATATACAAAAAATTAGCCGGGCGTGGTGGTGGGTGCCTGTAGTCCCAGCTACTTGGGAGGCTGAGGCAGGAGAATGGCGTGAACCCGGGAGGCGGAGCTGGCAGTGAGCCGAGATCGCGCCACTGCACTCTAGCCTGGGCGACAGAACAAGACTCCATCTCAAAAAAAAAAAAAAAAAAAAAAAGAAGCGTAGGTGGCCAAAACTCGCAACTGGTGTCTAGAGAAGGGGCAGTCTTGGAGCGAAGGCTTCAGCCTGTGGGGTATGACACTATCTCCAGGTAGTGGCGAAGTTGAATTGAATCAGAGAACACCAGCTGGTGTTGAGAGTGGGGAGGGAGCCCGCTCTCCTATTAAAAGAGACACAGCTGGCCAGGTGCGGTGGCTCACGCCTGCAATCCCAGCACTTTGGGAGGCTTAGGTGGGCAGATCACGAGGTCAAGAGATCGAGACCATCCTGGCCAACATGGCGAAACCCCGTCTCTACTAAAAGTGCAAAAATTAGCCAGGAATGGTGGCGTGTGCCTGTAGACCCAGCTACTCAGGAGGTTGAGGCAAGAGAATCACTTGAACCTGGGAGGCGGAGGTTGCAGTGAGCCGAGATCGCACATGGAACTCCAGCCTGGTGACAGAGCAAAGCTCCATCTAAAAAAAAAAAAAAAAAAAGACAGCGCATTTGGTGTCAGGAGGAGAAAAATAGCCTCTCCCCAGCTCCCAGGAGAAATCACGCTGATGGGGCTATGTCAGGGTCACACTTCGCTTCTTGGGTTCATTCTCCAAAGCCGGCATCTGCCAACCATGTCGAGCTCACACTTCCCCTCTTGGGTTCATTCTCCAAAGCTGGCATCTGCCGACCATGTTGAGCTCACACTTCCCTTCTTAGGTTCATTCTCCAAAGCCGGCATCTGCCAGATTTCTGCTAGTGTTTCCCACCTCGGGCTGTGTCCAGTCAGGTCCTGCGCCCCTGAATCCGGGTGACCCTCAGCCCTCCTCCCCAAGGAATCGACCCCCCAAAGCAGACCCAGACGGTCCCGCCTTGTGCTGTCCTTGCAAGGAAGAGAGAAATGGCAGCAAAACGAGCCCAGATCCTGTTTTCTTACTTGCTATGTGATGCTGCACTGAGTATAAATAAATATATAAATTAATTAATAATTTAGGTTTTTCTAAATAAGTAATGAAAAATGGATGCGCGCGTCAGTCATAACTATGTTTATGGACTAGAGCTGCAGTTAATAGTTGGTTAAGAATAAAATGTGACAAGAATTAACGGAAATTTTACATTCACAATTAAATTTGAGATCTAATTAAAAAAAAAAAGTCATCGCTGGATCTGACATACTCAGGTCATACCTGCTGGGTCTCCCCAAGACGCCTTCCTCCCTCCCACGACCCCGACAAAGGGGCTCCTTGTCCTCCTGTTCAAAGACATTTATGTGGCCTCTCACATCAATATCACTACAGAGGAACAGTCCCCTCTCTCAGCAAGAGACCCCCACAACCCTCGAAAACAATGGGGGAGACTGGGGGTCTCAGCCTCAGCACCACCTCCACCACCAGAATCTGTGCATGGCCTCTGACCTTTGAATCTCAGCCCCCATGACCTCCTCCTCCCACTGCTCTGCATAAGCTAGCATCTCAAGTACCCCCAAATCTCACAGGAAACCTCACAGAGCACAGAGGGCCCTGGACAACACTCACTCCTCCCTCAGCCACTGTCCTGGACCCCGCCAAGCCACACTGGCAGCCCAGTTCATCGTCCCCTCTGTGCCCTGTGTCCTATAGTGTTTGGTGTCCTGTTTTCCGGCTGGATCTAGGAGCCAGGCTGCCTCACACACATCATGGGGTGGGTTTGGACCAAGGTGGGGCCGCTGGGCTGCGTGGAGCCTGCAAAGTTGGACTCTGGTGCCGAAGTTTGCCAGCACCTGCTCTCCTGTCCAGCCTGGAGGTGGAAAGAAGAGGAGCTAGCCTGGGGCCCAGGAGCTGGAGTTTCCAGTCCAGTGGGATGATGGAGAGGATGGGGTTCAGGGAGAGAGCCCGGGCCCACCTGGAGAGCCCTGCTGTGCTCTGCTAGGGTGTGTGAGAGGGGCCACAGACTCACACGGACTCACAGGGCTTTGGACTTCTTAGCAACCTGGAGAGGAGGGAGAGAAGGAGCAGAAGGAGGAGATGGGAGGCCTCATGGGGTTCCTCAGGCCCTAGGGCCACCCTCAGACTGAGGCCACACCGCCCCCCAGTCCAGCTGGCTGCTCTAAAGGGGCTTTGTGTTCCCAACACCTAACCAGGTTCCTCTTCCTCCAGCTTTACTCCTGAGGCCTCCGGGCCGTGAGACCCTCAAATTTGAATCCTCCCTGATCACCCGCAGCCCCACACATGCACATAAACACACACACGTGCCCACAAACTTGAACACACACAATGCAAATGCACACACACGCACATACACACACACACTCACATGGACACATGCCATGCACACACACGCACACGCATGCACACATGCATTCACACTCACATGCACACATGCACACACACGCACACATGCACACGCACACATGCACAGTCACACACTCACACATGCACATACATGCACACTCTCACACAATGCACACTCACACACATGCACACACGCCATGCACATGCATGCACACATGCATTCACACTCACATGCACACATGCACACACACATGCACACATGCACATGCACACATGCACATGCACACACGCATGCACACACACACTCACATGCACACATGCACATTCACACACACATCCACACACTCACATGCACACATGCACATGTGCCTCCAAGGCTGCCCCCTTCACGCAGCTTTGCTTGCCCAGCTTCCTTCAGGTCCAGGTTCCCAAAGCCCTCCCCTGACCACAAAGTTTCCAGGCTGGCCTTGGGATTGGCCCCACAATGGAGGCAGAGCCAGACACCACCTCAGAGACAGCTCAGTCTACCCGCTGCTGTCCAACCAGGTCAGAAAAGCCCAAAGAGGCCACATGATGCCGAGGTCACCTGGCCTGCCTGAGGGAGCTGGGCCCAGGCTCAGCCCTCCAATTCCCGGGGTCTCTTCCCAGACCCCAGGAGGCCTGATGGGCGGGGATTCTAGGGGCCTGAACTGTGAATGTGGGACGCAGAGCTGGGCCAGGGTTCCAGAGCACAGGCTGCAGGAAGGGACCAGGCAATCCTGGAAGGAGGAAGGGTCCATAGCTGTCCATCCTGCTTGTCGTCGTGCCCGAAGCAGGTGTCAGTCAGCTGGGACAGGCCATCTCGAATTGGCAACCACCCCACTCAAATACATGATTTTAAGTGAGCCCCACTCTGCAACTCTGGCCAACACAGCTATCCACATTTGTTTGCCTAGCTCGGAAGGGGAAAAAAATATCAAGAGGCAGGCGCTTCAAGTGAAAATGTATCCAACTCCCAGCAAAAGGTTGTGCTGCGGGCCCACGGCCAGGCAGTATTCTTGGATTGGACCTCTTCCCTTGCCCTAAATTTAACCAGCTGGAAATCTTTTTTTAAGCTGCATCCTATTCAACCTTTTGAAATAAAGATTTGCCTTTTAATGGGAAATCTGCATTCCATTGTGGAGAAGGAGCCGGCACCCTTGGCTCAGCCCGGCTCCTCCTGGCACGCGGCTTCCTGGTTTTGGCTGCAAACCCAGGAAAGCTCACATGTGCAGGGGTGGAGGCCCCTGACCGTCCAGGCTGCTGTCCCTGGGCCGAGGGGACATTCTGAGATGGGCACAGAGGCTTTCTTAGGGAAAGCAGGAAATTAAAAGCAACAACAATGAAAAGATACCCTGCCAAGAAAATAAATAAGACATTCTTCAATTTTTACTCACGAACATGCCCCACGCATGGGAGCTGCGTGCAGCCCATGGTCAGGGAGAAACACCCGCACACACTGGCTGGGTTCAAATCTCGCCCTACCCCTCCTAGCTCATGAAACATCTCTGTGTTTCAGTTTCCCCATCTGTAAATCAGGAGTGAGGACAGCACCTGCCTCCCAGGGGCTGCTACGCAGATTGAGTTAATAGCGGTACAGCACGTTGGTAAGAGCACAGGCGGGGCCAAAAAATAAATGATAGATGAAATGTGTTCTCTCCTGGAAACGGCTGACCACCAAATCACGCAGGAGGGAGAGTCAGGAGTGGGGAGAAACCTTTAGTCCAGGTTCAATTCTGCGGCCTCGGGTGTGAGGCCCGTGCTATGCAGGGGCTGCAGGAACAAGGACATGGCCTTCACCAGCGTGGAGAGATGAAGCAGATGTGGAGATGGCCCCAAAGCAGGAGATGTCAGGGCAGACCTGGCAGTTGGGGATGTCTTTAGGGACAAAAGGGGACATGAGCCAACCCCAAGGGAACTAGGCAGGCAGAAAGGGCGGGGCCCAGCGTGGGAGCAGCTCCCTTCCTCCTGCAGACACACTAGGACGTCAGATGATGACGGAGCCTCTGTTCTGGGCACCTGGTCCAGATGGAGGCGGTGCAGCTTGGTAGAGGCCAGGAGAGGAGGTGGGCACTGTTTCAGGACCCTGTGTGTGTAGACAATTTGATTTTCAAATGTATTACAGAAGTGGTGGCAGGGCCTGTGTGAGGTATGAGGACCCGATGGAGACTTTGAATGATGGTGGAGAGGACCAGAGAAGACCGCCCATCGGCTGAGTCCCAGAGCGACTGGGGCATCCGGTCCCTTGTCCCTTGTACAGAAGAGACAATTGGGCAGTACACGAAGGAAGGCACCCTATGGGGACAGCCCTGAGGGCCCCAGCCAGCCCCAGACACTGGAGGGGGACATAGGAAACTGGGAGGCAGTCCAGGCGCAGGGCCCTGTAAGCTGTGAGTTCCAAGGACAGGACTGCCCAGGGTAGAATCAGAGCACGGCCACCTCTGCACAGCAGATGCTGTCCGGGAGGGCACAGGGGAGCCTGGGCATGGTGAGGGGTGCACATGTGGAAAATGTGCCCAGCCGTACCTCTGTGGCACAGCTATCTGAGCATGTGTGCATATGTGTGTGTGCATGTGTGTGCATGTGTGTGTACATGTGTGCATATGTGTGCATGTGTGTGCATGTGCATGCATGTGTCTGAGTGCACATACGTGTGTGCATCTGAGTGCACATGCATGTGTGCCTGTGTCTGAATGCACATGTATGCACATGTGCCCAAGACCAGGGAGAGCAGATCCTGCAGGTCAGCTGCAAAGAAGGAAGGGGGAGCCCTGGACTAGAGCAGGTCTCAGGAACCCCAAAGCAGGGACTCATTCTCTTCATTATAACCTCGGGAGAAGAATTACAGAAAGTTATGAGAATTGCAATCACTTCCTATGTGTGCCCAAGGTGTATGCACTTGAACGTACATATGTTACACCCTGATGAAAATGTTCATTAGGATAGAATATTTGCATAATTATATGTCAAGCTGTACACTATTTTGGTAGGAAGATAGGGGGCTTCATGAGATGACCTTTCAGAGTTCTCAGGTTTCTTAGGGGCCATGAGGGGGTGGAATAATGGCCCCACAGATGGCCACATCCTCATCTCCAGAACTCAACCCCTGCTTCTGTGAACCCTACTCTCTGTGAGCTCATTGCCTTGCGTGGCAGCAGTCACTGGAGTCAGTTAAAGATCTGGAGATGGGAGATTATCCGGGTGGGCAGGTGCGATCCCAACGTCCTTAGAAGTGGAAGATGGAGGCAGGACGGGTCAGGATGATGTGATGGATGGAGCTCGTGGAGGGCACAAGCCAAGGAGTGCCGCAGCCTCGAGAAGCTGGGAAAGCCAAGGAAGCAGATTTTCTGCCCTTTGAGCCTCCGCAGGGGAACACAGCCCTGCTGACACCTTCATTTTAGCCAAGTCTAACCTTCAGACTGTAAGATGACAAATTTGTAGCCAGGCACAGTGGCTCCTGCCTGTAATCTCAGCACTTTGGGAGACTGAGGCAGGAGGATCACTTGAGCCCAGGAATTCAAGACCAGCCTGGGCAATGAAGTGAGAACCTGTCTCTACAAAACATTTTTTTAAATAAAGATAATAAATTTGTGTTATTTTAAGCCACTTAATGTGTAGTAATTTGTTAGGGCAGTAACAGGTAACTAACACAGACTGTGACTCTCCGAGCACTGGGAGTCTCTCTCCACCCTGCCACCATCCTTCCCAGGAGCTTCCTTTCTTCTGTCCAGCCTCAGGACCTGCTCCCTCAACAGACAGGAACTAAGATGCACCATCGGGAGGCTGCACTCCATGAGTGTCTTAAGGGACAACACACCAGCAGAGACGCACGCGTGCCGTGGAGGTGGCAGAGGTACCCTGCGGATGAGAAGATGCATAGCCACTCAGGGCGTGCGTGGCCACACACTGTGGCAATTCCTACACCCACGATGCAGGCGGCTGGCCTGTGGGCTCTCACAAATACACACACACACGCACAGGTGTGCACGTGTGCAGGTGCCAGCTCCTTCTACCCAGCCCATCCCTGCTGGGAGCCAGAGCGCACACCTGGACACCCAAGGAAGGGGGCGCTGCACGTGTCCTTTCCACCCTGGAGTCAGGTGCCGGCTCCTCCCCAGATTCCCTCAGCCCCTCCCCAGTCACAGCTTGGAGCTTGCAAGCCCTGCTTGGAGGGCCATTCATCAGCCTGGTTTCTGAGAAGAGCTTTCGTGCCGTGGGCCTGTGTGGGCACCTGCACCCATGTGGGCCTTCTGAAACCGGGAGGCTGTGCCACATCGGTGGGTAGTTCGGTGTGCACATGCTGGATGGGCACACGCATGTGGGCGCGTGCATGTGGGCATACAGTGGCACACGTGCACGTGTGACAGGGGCTGACAGGTCCTAGGCCTGAAGCCGCGTGGAATCTCGGAATCCTGAGGCCTCCTTTCAAGCACTTGTGTTGTCCCCTACTGAGGTCCCTGAGTCACCATGGTAGTTGGTGCCTGGCCTCCGAGTTGCCAGCCCAGCCCAGCCCAGCCCTGCTCCCCTGGGGGGTGGGAAATTCCCTCTGGAAGCTCCTGTCACAGCTGCACCTGAAAGGCCCAGCTCCCAGCACAGGCCCTGAGGGACAGCAGTGAGGACCAAGGCCAAGGAAGCTCCCATTTCCATGACAACAGCAGGCAGGGGTCATAGGAGTTGCCAGAATCTGGGAGAGGCACGGAAAGACCCCCCAGAGATCCTCAGAGAGAACGAGGCCCCACTGGCACCTTGACCTCAGGCTTCTGCCCTCCGCAACCCTGAGTGACTACATTCCCATTGCTTCCAGCCACCCCGTGTGGGGTCTTTTGTTACAGCAGTCGCAGGAAATTCACATGTGGTTTGGGCCCATCAGCCAAGCTCCCGTACAAACTGGCCCCGCAGAAACCACATGGATGGGGAGGGCCCCAGATCACAGCCAGGATGCAACCCCCTCACAGGGGCCACACGCCCAGCCCCGCTGTTGTCCTAGGCAGGATGCCCTGTCATTCTGGTTCAAAAATGTGTTTGCTCCCTGCTGGAGCTGTACAAACACTTCCTCTCTGAGTTCGGAAGATCTTTCTGCATATCCGATTCTCAAGTTCAAAGAATGATAGAAACAAGAAACAGCCCCAAGCCTGAGATGGCAGAGCTGGAGCCAGCCCTCTTCCCTGGAGAGCAGGTGGAGGCTGGGCTGCAGGAGCCTGGGCAGAAGCTTGGGCCAGCACGGCAGCCCCACCCCTGAGGGTGAAGAGCAAGGCGGGAGGAAGAGGGCAGGAGCTGGTTTCTGCATGGTCACTGCAGGCTGACTCTCACCTGCTTTAGCAGGGTCAAAAATGTGACCAGGTCTTTGGGAATGAGAGCTGGCCAGGAATGGGAAAGCTCCTCCAAGAGGGACTAGAGGTGCCTGGGAGCATGTTTCTAGAGTGTGTGTGCTCGCTCTGTCTCTCCTCTCTCTCTCGCTGTCTCTAGCTGTCCTGCTACCTATCTCCCTCTGATATGGAAGGGAAGTGCTGGGAAGGGGAAGGCATGGTCCCTTTAAATGATACAGAAGGGGGTTAGGGAAATGCTGGGTAGAGGGCGGCATGATCCCTCGCTAGGGCCCCACCCCCACAGGCCTAGGGCAAGGAGTCCAAATGTTGCATTCTCCAAGACCACCCTGGCCCGCCACACCCCCATCCTGGGCCTATAAAAACCCGAGACCCCAGCGGGCAGACACACAGAAGCTGCTGGAGAGCGGGAGGAACACATGAGCAGAAGAAGACAAGCGGCCAAGCGGCCGGGACATGGAGAGGAGGTGGAGGGGAGCATGTCGGCAGCCCGACTCCATGGGAAAACCATCTCCCTTCTGGCTCCCCCATCTGCTGAGAGCTACTTCTCTACTCAATAAAACTTTGCACGCATTCTCCAAGCCCATGCGAGACCCGATTCTTCCGGTCCACCAAGGCAAGAAACCCTGGGATACAGAAATCCCTCTGTCCTTGTGATAAGGAAGGGGGTCTAATTGAGCTGGTTAACACAAGCCGCCTACAGACGGCTAAACTAAAAGAGCATCTGTAACACACGCCCACCGGGGCTTCAGGAGCTGTAACACTCACCCCTACACATGGCCTTGGGGTCAGAGCCCCACAGCCTGCCCGTCTTATGCTCCCCCAGAGGTTTGAGCAGCGGGGCACTGAAGAAGGGAGCCACACTCCCTGTTGCACACCCTGCGAGGGGGACAAGGGAACTTTTCCCGTTTCACCTCTCCCACCCTTTCCTTCTCCCGGCACCCCTTCCCTCTGCCTCCTTATGTCCCCACAATCCTCCCTGCCATCATCAGGGTTTCAAAGGGACAGTCCCCTTGGCCTGGAAGGAACCAGCAACTACAGTCATGTGACTCTAGGCAGCACCTTCAGCTCTAGAGACCCAGGTGCTTCCCCCTGGCCACGGTGAAGAGGGTGGAGATGAGGAAGGTCCCTTCTGAAGTCATAACAGAAAAGTCCCCGAAGTTCCTGGTAAAACTACCATCAAGGCCAGACACGGTAGCTCATGCCTGTAATCCCAGCACTTTGTGAGGCCGAGCTGGGCAGATCATGAGGTCAGGAGTTCGAGATCAGCCTGACCAACATGGTGAAACCCCCTCTCTACTAAAAATACAAAACTTAGCTGGGCATGGTGGCGGGCACCTGTAATCCCAGCTACCCGGGAGGCTGAAGCAGGAGAATCACTTGAACCTGGGAGGTGGAGGTTGCAGTGAGCCGAGATCATGCCACTGCACTCCAGCCTGGGTGACAGAGCGAGACTGCGTCTCAAACAAAAACAAAAACCCACCACCCAAGTCGTTTTCCTCAAAAGTGTCAGTTTGGGGTTTGTCTATTTACAGATCCTGAGCATCACAGAAAGGATGGGGGCAGCCATTCATTAATAACTCATAGAAGCCAGGGGACCAATTAGAACGGGTTTTCTATTTCAGGGCACGCCGGAAAAGCCACCGGGACCTGGAGCAGCCATTGCAGGAGCAGGTGGGGGTGGGTAAAATGGTGGTCAGAAAAAAATCCCATAAAGGAGGAAACATGTCAAGAAAAGATATTAAAATAGAAAGCAATGATGCATTGTTAAACACTTCACATTTTTCCCAAAGGTCCCTGCAACTTGCTTCTGGAAGAGTAAATGGAAAACTTTGGGAATGTAATTTTAATTGTCTATTTCACACCCACGTGGCCTGCTCCCTCCCCGCCCCCACACAGGAGCTGGGCCATCTGCATCAAGACCCTCTTCCTCCAGCTCCAGCGGTGGCAGTTGTGGTGGAGTGACCGGGGATACAGCAAGCAGGCAGCAGTCCCATGCACGCAGGGAGCTGTCTGGCCTTCGCAGGGTTTTTATTGTATTATTTAACACCCAAGCCTTTCAGCGTGTGCCTGCCACACAGTTTATGCTCCCAGCAGAGAGACAATAACTGAAGGAATATTTGCAAAAAGCTGAGTTAAGTAAATATTTTATGCCGGTTAATGTAATGGCTCAGGAATGATGTGTTGGGGCAGGCGGGCAGGGGAGCCAGTGCCACAAATGTGCAGAGGGTGACGGGGGTTCCTGTGAGCCTCAGCCAAGCTCTGCTGACTCTCAGCCCACCTTTGAGGCCACCTAGTCAGAGACGGTGGAGGGGGTGTGTGGCAGGCCTCCTCCAGGAGAGAGCCACACACCCCCTCCACCCTCTCTGACTTGGCTTGGTTCCAGCAGAGTTGAAATAAGCATACCTGAAGCCCTGACGTCACTACTTCAAAAGAGAAAACTTCCCATGAGCACGCGCGCTCGGCTCAGTTAATGTGCTTCTCAAAGTAGGGTGCCTGGGGCATCAGCTGGTTAGAACCTCGAATTCTCAAGCCATGCCCAGACCCACGGGATGAGACTCTGTGGGGGTGAGACTCACAAGCTGTGTTACATGAGCGTTCAGGGGATTCCATATGGTCGAGTGCAGACTCACTGTCCTGGGCCACCAGCTGTCCAGCTCCCATGTCCCTGTCCAGGAAGGCCCTTCCACCTTTCCCGGTGAAGCCACCCTGCTGACCACACCCACGGGCTGCGTCCATCTCTTAGGTTCTAAGTATTTGACAAATTACATGATGACCCAGCTAGGGGGGTCAAGTGTTCCCCATGCAGCATCTACAACCAGAGGATGGAGGCTGGGATTTATGTTCCAGCCCTGGACCCACCCCACTGGTGCCCCAAACCTGCCCACTCTCACCTCAGACCCGCCCAGTGTCACCCTGAACCTGCCCACTGTTACCTCAGACCCACCCACTCTCACCCTGGACCTGCTCACTCTCACCTCAGACCCACCCACTCTCACCTCAGACCCACCCACTCTCACCCTGGACCTGCTCACTCTCACCCTGGACCTGCTCACTCTCACCCTGGACCTGCCTGCTCTCACCTCAGACCTGCCTGCTCTCAATCTGGACCCACCCACTCTCACCCTGGACCCACCCACTGTCACCCTGGACCCACCCACTCTTACCTCAGACCCACCCATCTCACCCTGGACCTGCCCACTCTCACCCTGGACCTGCCTGCTCTCAATCTGGACCAGCCCACTCTCAACCTGGACCCACCCACTGTCACCCTGGTCCCGCCCACTCTTACCTCAGACCCACCCATCTCACCCTGGACCCACCCACTGTCACCTCAGACCCGCCTGCTCTCACCCTGGACCCGCCCACTCTCACCTCAGACCCGCCTGCTCTCACCCTGGACCCGCCCACTCTCACCTCAGACCCGCCCGCTCTCACCCTGGACCCACCCACTCTCACCTCAGACCCACACCCTCACCCCAACCCTTGGTTCAGTTAATGTGCAAGGTGAGAGTGTGACTGTCATGGTCACTACGGACCTGTCCACATTCATGCTGGATCCACCCATTCCAACCCTGAACATGCCCGTTCTCACCCCAGACCTGCCCACTGTCACCATCACCCTGGACCCACCCACATTCATGCTGGACCTGCCCACTCTCACCCCAGACCCACCCACACTCTCACCCCAACTGGCGCACGGTCATGGCCACCCTGGACCTGCCCACATTCATGCTGGACCCACCTACTCGGTGTCCTGCCTGCCTGGAGGGGACTGAGTCACTTAGGATGCACGGAAGCTGGGGTGCTGGTAGCTGTCTTGGTCTATTTCACAGGCTTGGGGGACCCAACTGCACCCCAGCAGAGGGCCTGGAACAGGTTCCCTCAGCCTCACAGACAGGCGGCATCCAGTCCAGGGACTGTAGCCCTGACAAGGAGCCCCACCTGCCCAGGGCCCCCCAGCAGGCAGCATCTCCTGGACTTCCTCCCCCACCACAGGCCCTGGGATGGGGCGTCCGAGGGAGGGGTCTTTCTCTAAAGTCAGGCAGTTCCTGAAAACGACAAGGCAGCGTCTCCCCTCCCACAGTCAGGCTCAGAGTGGAAGGTCTGCATGCGGGGTCTGCCGCCCGGGACAACAGAGAGCCCTGGAAATGACATGCCCCGCCCCCACCCTTCCCTGACGCCTTGCTCTGGAAGGTTCTTCCTCCCAGCCAGTCTCCTCTCCTCCTGAAAACGGGGTGCGGGCACTCTACCTTGCTTCAGGGGGCCTAGAAAGAGGGGACAGGGCCTGGGATGGGGGGACAGGATGAGGGGGAGGGCAGAGTGGGAGAGCTGGAGGGGGTGTTGGGAAGGGCTCAGGGAGGGATAGGAGGTGGAGGCAGGGATGGAGGACTGGGTGCTCTGGTCTGAATGTGTGTGTCCCCTCCAAAGTTCACCTGCAAACAGTCTCCAGCAGGATTGTGTTAAGAGCTGGGGCATCAAGGAGGTGATGAGGGCCTGAGGGCTCCTCCCTCGTGCCTGTGCCGGGATTAAGGCCACACAAAAGAGGCTTCACACAGCACTGGACACCTTGTGTCCTTCACTTCCCGCTGGGGGAGCACAGAGCAAGAGGCACCATCCGGGAGCAGAGAGCAGCCCCCACCAGATACCCAGCCTGCCGGCAGGCACTTTGACCTGGGACTTCCAGCCTCCAGAACTGCAAGAAAATAAATGTCTTTTCTCATAAATTATCCAGTCTCAGGTATCTTGTTCTGTAGCCCAAAAGGACTCAGACATGATGGAGGGGAGGGACACAGGTAGGAGGGTGGGGGAGAGGAGGGACACAGGTGGGAGGATGGCAGGGGGGAGGGGTGTAAGTGGGAGGGTTGGGGAAGGGTGCAGGTGAGAGGGTGGAGAAGGGGAGGGGCACAGGTAGGAGGGTGGGGGAGGAGAGGAGCACAGGTGGGAGGGTGGAGGAGGGAAGGGTCACAGGTGGGAGGGGAGGGGGAGGGGCGCAGGTGGGAGGGGAGGGGGAGGGGCGCAGGTGGGAGGGGAGGGGGAGGGGCGCAGGTGGGAGGGGAGGGGAGGGGCACAGGTGGGAGGAGAGGGGGAGGGGCGCAGGTGGGAGGGGAGGGGGAGGGGCACAGGTGGGGGGGAGGGGAGGGGAACAGGTGGGAGGGTGGAGGAGGGGAAGGGCACAGGTGGGAGGGGGAGGGGGAGGGGCGCAGGTGGGGGGGGAAGGGCACAGGTGGGGGAGGGGGAGGGGCGCAGGTGGGAGGGGGAAGGGCACAGGTGGGAGGGGAGGGGGAGGGGCGCAGGTGGGAGGGGAGAGGGAGGGGCACAGGTGGGGGGAGGGGAGGGGAACAGGTGGGAGGGGGAGGGGGAGGGGCACAGGTGAGAGGGTGGAGGAGGGGAAGGGCACAGGTGAGAGGGAGGGCGAGGGGCACAGGTAGGAGGGGCATCTGTAGGATGCAGGAGCAGGGGCATCTGTAGGATGCAGGAGCAGGTGCATCTGTGGGATGCAGGAGCAGGGGCATCTGTGGGATGCAGGGGCAGGGGCATCTGTGGGATGCAGGGGCAGGGGCATCTGTGGGATGCAGGGGCAGGGGCATCTGTGGGATGCAGGGGCAGGGGCATCTGTGGGATGCAGGGGCAGGGGCATCTGTGGGATGCAGGGGCAGGGGCATCTGTGGGATGCAGGGGCAGGGGCATCTGTGGGATGCAGGGGCAGGGGCATCTGTAACCCCAGGCCTGGCGCCGTGGAACACTGGAGGCCACCTGGTGCAGTGAGATGGTGCTGGGTCAAACGAGCCTCTGTGGAGGGTCAATGGCAGCCAGAGCCATTAGCCAGGAAAACGAGACAGAAGCGAAGGCCTGACAGGTGATCGATACCGGGTCACCCAGGGCAGACAGGAAAGGGTCCAGCGGAGGACACCAGGGGCCAGCGATTGACATCTCAGCCTGAGGAGGCGGCCGAGCTGTCTGTCACACACACCCCTGGCCACAAGCCTCTCACCTCAGGGACCTGTCGTCACTGACAGCGTGGACTCAGTGTGGCCCGAGAGGACTGCAGGGACCACCAAATACCCGCGTCTCCTGGACACTGGGGCCCCCTGGAGGCGAGTTTCTGGAACAGCTGGCAAGCAGGGCACCTCAAACAAAGCAGGGCCTGTGCACACACAGCGTGCATGGGGACCCTGCAGGCCCGAGGCAAGGGCAGGGCTAGGAAGGAAGCGGTGCACACAGGCAGAGGAATCCAGGGCACTCCACAGCCAGGCGCAGGCTGGCCACCACTGGGACAAGCCACCCTAGCCCCACCTCCCATCCAGCTTCTCTCCACCTAAAGGTCAGGGGCCTGGGAGAGGCACGCGGGGGCCTCCAGTCCAATCCCACCCTTGCTGAGTGATAGGTGTGGCTCTCTGACAGCGGGAGAAGCATCCCTCTCCACCCACCCCAGCACTGGGGTCAGGAGGGAGAAGAGAGGGTGCTCCCACACCTCCATTCCTGCAGGTTCTCGGCCACATATGCCGATTTCATTTTGCTCGCTGGATTGCAAAGGCCCTCATGAGCGAGTGAGAGCTGCCACTTCGACGTGCAAATCTCGCTGAGAAAAACGTCACGCGCACGTTTCCACTGGGCACTGGAGAAAGAGCCAGGGGACTTGGGCAAGACAAAAATAAAACCAGTCAGAGTGGTGAACATGGGCAGGACGCCCACATTGGTCCTCTCTCCTCTGCAGACCCTAGTGGGCCAGTGGGGCCCTGGCCTCCTCCTCCTTCCCTCCCCTTCCCCCTCCTCCTCCCCTTCCTCCTCCTCCTCCCCTCTTCCTCCACCTCCTCCTCCCCTTCCTCCTCCTCCTCTTCTTCTTCCTCCCTCTCATCCTCCCCCTCCTCCTCCCCTCTTCCTCCTCCCTCTCTTCCTCCTCCTCCCCTCCTCTTCCTCCTCTGTCTCTTCCTCCTCCCTCTGCTCCTCCTCTCCCCCTCTTCCTCCACCTCTCCTTCCTCCCGCTCCTCCTCCACCCTTCCCCCTCTTCTTCCTCCACCTCCTCCTCTGCCTCCTCCTCCTCCTCTACCTCTTCCTCTTCCCCCCTCCTCCTCCCTCCCCTCCACCTTTCCTCCCCTTCCTCACCCTCCCCCTTCTCCTCCCTCTACCTCTTCCTCCTCCCCTCCACCCCCTCCTCGTACCCCAGGCAGCCCCTTCAGGTCTCAGTCCCGTCAAGCTCAGACCTGGGACCCACACAGACCCGGGTCAGGTGCCAGCCCCTCTGCAAGACCCTTGTTGGGTCCCTGGGCCTCTTGGGTCCTTGCTGTCAAGTGGGAGCACTAGTTGTCATGGTGACAACTCCAGCAGTGCCCTGGGGACTGGAGAGCATAGTCCAGGGGGCCCAGCCTAAATGGATGGCTCTGAAAAGTTCTCTGGGCACAAGGGGTCCCGGGCTCCTCCTGGGAGAACACGAGGCCCTCCCTCCTGGCCTTCCAGACTCAACGGAGCTTCTCCAGGCTGCAGGGACAACAGGCAGAAACTGCTCCGAAGCCAAGGGCCTGGGGCAGAAGTGAGCAGCAGCCAGTGGCACCTGCAGAGCCGGGGCACCCGCAGGGTTCCCAAGAGAGCCTGGAGGATCTCAGCAAAGGCAGGAGCAGGAGAGACGTCCAGGGTGGATGAGGAGTGGACACGGTGGTGGTGACAGGGGTCAGGAGGAGGAAGGCCAAGGCCGTCCACAGGGATGGGGCCAGCGTCTTTCCATGCCCACAGCAGCCATGCCAGATGGGACCCCAGCCACCCAGGCACAAGCCTGGGAAGGCCAGACGGGAAGCCCTACAACGGGAGGGCCAGGATGTGCCCAAGGGAGGGGCTCAGAGGCACCCCGGGGAGCAAGCGGAGTGGCTGGGCCCTCTGTGCCTGTTTCTCCACACACAAAAGGGGCGCAGGGTTGCAGCACTGCAGGAGTGGTGGGTAGGAGGTGGCGTGGAGTCAGCCCAAGAGGCGTGAGCCTCGTAACAAGCAAGCAGTGCAGCTGTGGTGGTTGTTTCTGAGAATGCGTGGATCACAAAAAGGAGGCAGATGGTAAAAGTTATAATGTAAAACAGGTGTGCAAAGCCAGGCATTGGGGCACAGCTACTTGGGAGGACCACTTGAGCCCAGGAGTTTGAGGCCAGCCTTGGCAACGTAGTGAGACCCTGTCTCTAGTAATTAAAATAAACAGGTCTTCAAATATAAACTTGTGCTCGCATGTTCACAGCGGCGCAATTCGCGGTGGCCAAAGGGTGGAAACAACTCAAATGTCCATCAAGGAAGAAAGGATCAATAAAATGTGGTCAGCGCAGACAGTGGAATATCATGCAGCTAGACAGAGGAGCAAAGGCTGACTCATGTCACCACACGGAAGATGCCAGAAAACATTTGCCTGATGAAAGAATCCAGATGCAAAAGGTGCATATTGTATGATTCCACTGATACAGAATGTCCAGGATAGGCAGACCCACAGAGACAGAGAGCAAATGGGTGGGTGCCAGGGATGCAGACTGACCACTAATGGCTATGGGGTTTCCTTTGGGGTGATGGGAATGTTCTGGAACTACATAAAGGTGGTTGATGAGGCCGTTCTTGCATTGCTATAAACAACCACCTGAGACTGGGTGATTTATAAAGAAAAGAGGTTTCATTGGCTCACAGTTCTGTGGGCTATGCAGGAAGCATGGCTGGGGAGGCCTCAGGAAACTTACAGTCATGGCAGAAGGTGAAGAGGAACCAGGCACATCTCACATAGCTGGAGCAGGAGGGAGAGAGGGAGGAGGAGTTATAGGAGCGACACACTTCTAAACAACCAGGTCTCGTGAGAACTCACTCACTATCACGAGAACAGCAAAGAGGAAATCGGCCTCCATGATCCAATCACCTCCTCCAGGCCCCTTCTCCAACCCTAAGGGTTACAGTTCAACGTGGGATTTGAGTGGGGACACAAATCCAAACCCTGTCAGTGGTGGCTGCACAATACTGCATATGTGCTAAAAGCCACTGAATTGTTCACTGTAAAATGGTTAATTTTATATTATGGGAATTTCACCTGGATAAAATAAAATCTTAAAAATAAAGCTAAAACAACAACAATGGCTGGGCACGGTGGCTCACACCTGTAATCCCAGCACTTTTGGAGGCTGAGGCAGATGTGTCACTTGAGCTCAGGAGCTTGACACCAGCCTGGGCAACATGGCGAAATCCTGTCTCTACAAAAAAAATACAAAAATTAGGTGGGTGTGGTGGCGCACCTGTGGTCCCAGATACTGGGGAGGCTGAGGTGGGAGCAACATTGAGGCTGGAAGGTTGAGGCTGCGGTGAGCTGGGATCATGCCACTGCACTCCAGCCTGGGTGACAAAGCAAGACCCTGTCTCAAACATAGCAATAATAATAACAATACTAATAATAATAATGGCAGTGAGCACTCCAGAGGCGCTCCCTCTGAGCTGAAGAGGGTTCTGAGGGCTTTGGCCCAGTGAATTGCTGCAGGACCCTATGAGGTGGGAACTTCTCTGTTGCCTTTTCCCAGCTGAAGGAACCGAAGCTCAGACATGGCGAGTGACTTACCCAAGGTCACCCAGCCACTAAGAGGCCAAGGGGACAAGAGAACTGAGTGTAAGGAGGAAATCAGGAAGTGAGCAGGGGACAGTGCGCAGCTGTCCTTGTGATGGGCCCAGCCTTGAAGGCAGAGTTCTGGCTCCCGGAGCTGGCAACAGGAAGACATTGCTGGAGGGAGCCAGAGGTGGGGCGGGCAGGAGGGCCACCTGAGCCTTGAGCCCTGAGCCCTGAGCCCTCAGCGGGCTCCTTGGAGAGTGACCTAGACCTTAACGTTGACCCTGGCACCCCGCCTGCACCTCCCCATGACGCCCCACGCCCCCACCCTGCGCCTGCTCCTGCGACTTGAGGAAACGGACCGACCTCCTTTAAAGGAGGGGCTCCTGAGCCTGGGGAGCGCGACTTCCGAGCCTGTCTGAAAACACCAAATGCCAAAGAAACCTAAGCTGTGTTCCACAGAAGCCGCTGCCAATCGAAAGCGATTGCTGCACAGGTTTTTCTTTGGAATTGGTTTTTTGTTCAGGTATTTTTTGGATTAGCATTATCAACATTAGAACTCAACATGAAAAATCCTCCTGGCACCCTCAGACCCCCAGGATCCACCCGCAGCGCCCCACCCCTCGGGGGTCTAAGGACGGGGCCACTGGAGGTGCTCCCCACGCCTTAGCTAGATGCAGGGCCCTCCCACAGGCTCCCGCAAGCCCACCGGGGCTGGGCATTTCCCACACCTTCCCACCCCACCCATCCACCTTCTGTCCAAGCAGGAGTGCAGCCTGCTTGGGCTCAGCATCCCCTCTTCTGAGAAGCAGCCCGGCCCCATCCTGAGCGCCCCTGGTCCCGAAATCCCTCCTCACACGTATGGGGCTGGCCGTTGATGTGGCCTGGGCTGGGGGTGCACCTGCAGTGCAAACACATGACTGAGCATCTTCCTGTCCCGGGCCCTCTCAGTGTTGGGCCCCAGGAAGCCCTTCCAGGGGCTTCAGTCGCCCACCCACCTACAAAGCCCCTCATAGGCAGCGGCGGCTTTGTTCCCGGGACGCGCCCCAGGCTCTGCTAAGGCATGGCCCCCAGACCCTCAGGAGCCCCTGAAACATGATGACCTCCAGCCACGTGCCAGCTGCCAGGAGGGGGCTTCAAGACCCCAGATGAGCACCCGGCTGGCCATGCCCCAGGGACAGAGGACCCAGTGTGACAGAATCTGGCCTGGGCCACAGCCACCCACGCAGCCCATCCCAGTTCAGCCCGAGGTGGACAAGAAAAGTCCCACCAGGGACTGGAGCAGATGGGGCGGGCTCCGGAACCCTGCCTGGCCCACCATCTGTCTTGCCAGTCGGTCCGTCTACCCAGGCAGCTCCTCCTCCCGGCCCACCATCTGCCCGGCCCTGCTAGGCCCTCCTCCTGGCTCCTCCAGGGCCCTCGGGAGGGGACAGAGCTGGAGCCAGGGCCCAGACCTCCGCTGCCTTGGGCCCGCCCCATCTGGCACCTCCAGGAGAAGGGGGCGGCAAGAGCTTGGCCAGGGCAGGGGCACTCCAGGGCAGCCAAAGGCCCTCGCCAGCTGTCTCATGATGACATGAGCAGAGGGAGGGGGAAGGGAGGAAGGGAGAGGCTCTGGGAGGACAAGGGCCCCTCCCCTCCTCCCCCCCTCTTCCTCCCCTGCCCAAGTGGCCTGGGCGGGAGGGGCACATGGATGGGAACATCCCAGCGGGTCCAGGCCTCTGCTCCCCCCAGCTCCTCCTCCCTGGCAGGCAGCTCTTCTGGGCTCCCGAGGTGCTGCGCAGCCCCTTCCCTGGCCCTGGGACCCTCAGTGCCTGAGATGAAAGAGGAGTTGCTTCCATGGAGGGTCCCAGTGCAGGCTGGGGGGCGCTGGCCCTCAGGACACCAGGCCCCCAAGACATAGGGACACCAGAAGCCCCCGCTCTGCCTCCAAGGTCCAGTAGCCCCAAAGCCCCTGCTCAGAGGCCAGCGATGGGAGGGCAGGGCCTGCCTGTGGGACCCACCATGGGCCCAGCAATCCCCAGGCCCTGGGCAGACAGCAGCGCAGCCTGTGAGTCCAGGGCTGGGGCAAGTCGGCAAGTGCACCCCCAGAGGTGGAGTGACAGGAGCTCCTGTGGAGGACGCAGGCGGCCCCCGCCCCTCACTCCACCGCGAGGCCCGAGGATGTACACGGGCAGCTCTCCCTGGCTTATGAGACGCCGCCACCCTGCTGCCCCTCTGGGTCCTCCTCACCCCGTGGCCTGCAGGGTCAGGAGCGTGGTGACTATGGTGTCAGGAGAGAGGCTGGCTCCTCCCTGTGGCGGGTGTTGGGGGAGCAGTGCGGTTCATTATAAATTACACTCCCCTGAACCCGGCTGTTAGGCGAGGGCAGGGCTGGGATTCACCCTGCTCTCTGCAGGGGGGGTCAGCCCCCAGGTGTGCCTGGGTGGGTCTCCACGGCAGGGCAAGAGGGCAGGCCCTGGGCACGTCCACCCCCTGTCTCTGGTCCCACAGCCGCCTACTTGCCACCTGCCCTGAGCAGCCCCCAGGACAGCGCCTGCAGGGAGGATGCTGAGGGGCTGGAGGGCAGGAGTCCCGGCTGAGGCTGTGACCCCAGCTGTGCTCTCCGTTCCCTCTTAGGACCAGCCAAGACCCAAGGACAGGTGGCCAATCAGGGCCCGGTGTTCACCCCTCCTCCCCCAGTCCCATCACGGCTCTCCCGCGGGACCCCCAGGAAGAGCAGCTTCCATTGACCGAGGTAGGGGGACGCCCTCCCGCTGACACTCACTCTCCACGGATCCTGGAGCCCATGAGTCGCCTCCCCACCTCCACTGGACTAGGCCCCCCGTGCCCGCAGGCCCTGGTGGGGGTGGCCACGGATAACCACACAAACATGCATTTTCCTTGTAGGAGCAGGCAGGTGACAACCAGTGTCCTACTTTCCTGCAGGACCCAAAACACCCAAATCAACAGGGCGGAGAAGGCCCGGAGGAGGGGACCTGAGGGAGCCAGCCGGGCGCTCAGCCTGCTTCGCTGGGATGCTTGTCGAGGTCGGGACGGCACCACCAAACTCACCTCTGTGCGCCCTGCGGGGCCCAGGAGACTCGGTCCTCCCCGGGCTCCCCCAGGCCTGGGGTGGACGTTGGAATAAAGTGGGGACAACACGATGAGACCCCAGCCCCGGAGGTGCCCTCGGCAGAAGCCCAAGATCAAAGCTAGGAGATTCGTGGCTGGACAGCACCACCTGGTGGACACATTGGAGATTACCAAAGCCAAACAGTCAATTCGTTCTTGGTTCTGGGATTTTCTTAATTGGGTCTCAGCTAGGGCTTCCTTTCTCTTTCCCCAGTAGCAAGGGCTTTGTGACTATCAGAAACACCTGCCAGGCCTGGGCAATATGGCGAGACTTCATCTCTACAAAAAAAAAAACACACACACACACAAAAATTAGTGAGGCGTGGTGGTCCCAGATACTCAGGACGCTGAGATGGGACGATCGCTTGAACCCGGGAGGTCGAGGCTGCAGTGAGTCGTGATCATGCCACCGCACTCCAGTCAGGGTGACAGAGAGAGACCCTGTCTCTAAAGAAAGAAAAGATAAGAAAAGGCCGGGAGCAGTAGCTCACGCCTGTAATCCTAACACTTTGGGAGGCCGAGGTGGGCGGATTATCTGAGGTCGGGAGTTCGAGACCAGCCTGACCAACATGGAGAAACCCTGTCTCTACTAAAAAATACAAAAATTAGCCAGGCATGGTGGCGCATGCCTGTAATCCCAGGTACTTGGGAGGCTGAGGCAGGAAAACCGCTTGAACCCGGGAGGCAGAAGTTGCAGTGAGCCGAGATCACGCCATTGCACTCCAGCCTGGGCAACAAGAGTGAAACTCCATCTCAAAAAAAAAAAAGAAAGAAAGAAAAGAGAAGAAGCCCCTGTCTTCTAATAAGATGTTGTTGGTTTTCAGAGAGCCCAATCCAGGCACTTCAAACAAGGCAGGGAAAGCAATGGCCCTGAAGAAAGTTTCTCTTCAACAAGCCCCTCCCTCCCTGGCACTGGCATTCTGGCATTCACCCACCAGCCCCTCCGTCCCTGACACTGGCACCCTGGCATTCACCCACCAGCCCCTCCCTCCCTGACACTGGCATTCTGGCATTCATTCACCCACCAGCCCCTCCCTCCCTGACACTGGCACCCTGGCATTCACCCACCAGCCCCTCCCTCCCTAACACTGGCATTCTGGCATTCACCCACCAGCCCCTCCATCCCTGACACTGGCACCCTGGCAGTCACCCACCAGCCCCTCCATCCCTGACACTGGCATTCTGGCATTCACCCACCAGCCCCTCCCGTCCCTGACACTGGCACCCTGGCATTCACCCACCAGCCCCTCCCTCCCTGACACTGGCACCCTGGCATTCACCCACCAGCCCCTCCATCCCTGACACTGGCATTCTGGCATTCACCCACCAGCCCCTCCGTCCCTGACACTGGCACCCTGGCATTCACCCACCAGCCCCTCCCCTCCCTGACACGCACCCTGGCATTCACCCACTGTCCAGGGCAACTAACCTTTCCTCCCACCACTGACGGGAAGGCACCCTGGCCTACCACTTTTGAGGGGAAAAAAATTAGAAATCCCTGGCCAAAGAGGGGACAAATTGAGCCTAAAATCAAGCCTTGGTATCTCGCTTTTTAAATCTACTTTTACCTTTTGTGTATTGGTTGTGTAATTTTTTGTGTACTCATTGTGTATAATTGCTGAATACACAATGAATACACAAAAGCTATAAATAGATTTAAAGAGAGAAACCAAACCAAAACCCATCGGTAATGCACTGGAAAAACAAGCCTCCAACTCTCTACTCAGAACATTGTCAATTAAAAGAAAAGAATTAGGAATTTCCCTTTTAACTATATTTCAGGATAACTCAATAACTCTAGTGGACAACAGCAAGTTTTTTTGGTTTTTGTTTGTTTGGTTTCTTTTTTTTGAGATGGAGTCTTGCTCTATTGCCCAGGCTGGAATGCAATGGCACAACCTCGGCTCACTGCAGCCTCTGTCTCCTGGGTTCAAGTGATTCTCCTGCCTCAGACTCCTGAGTAGCTGAGAGTACAGGCGCCCGCAACCAGGCCCTGCTAATTTTTTATATTTTTAGTAGAGATGGGGTTTCACCATGTTGGCCAGGGTGGTCTCAAACTCCTGACCTCAGGTGATCCACCCACCTCAGCCTCTCAAAGTGCTGGGATTACAGGTGTGAGCCACCACACCCAGCCTGTTTGGTTGTTTTATTTAAGAGACAGGGACTCGCTCCATCACTCAGGCTGAAGTGCAGCGGTGTAATCACAGCTCACTGCAGCCTTAACCTCTTGGGCTCAAAGGATCCTTCTACCTCAGCCCCTGAGTAGCTGAGACTACAGGCGCGCACCACCACACCTGGCTAATGTTTTATTTTTTTGTAGAGATGGGGTCTTGCCATGTTGCCCAGGCTGGATTCAAGCTCCTGGCCTCTCTCAGCTTGGCCCACAAAAGCTCTGGGATTACAGGCGTGAGCCACTGTGCCCAGCCTTTTTTGTTGTTGTTGTTTTTAACAGAACAATTTCAGCTACTCATTGTGAAGAGACAAGATCATGAGAGAAACCGCGATTTTGCCACCTCTCATGACATAATTGTTTCTCACAAGGGTCATGGATGAGATCAGTAATGACAAAACAAGGGCATCACAGGGTAGGTCCGGGCTGTGGCCACCTGGACCCACAGGGTGGATCCCGGCTATGACCACCTGGACCTACTGGGCACACTTAGCATCACAGGGTGGGCCCAGGCAATGGGCACCTGGACCCACTGAGCACACTTAGCATTACAGGTGCTTCCATGTGGCTCTCACAGCTCTGCCCACGAAGGCTGGCAAAGAAAGATGAGCCCGAATCTAAGGGCGTTTCTGCAGCACAGCTTCCATTTGCAGGAGACACGGGGCGAGGCGACACCACAGAGAGGAAAACAGCTGCGCGATAGGTGACACATTTGCAGGACAGCTGATCTGGTTTCTGCAACAAATCACAAGTGGCGGGAGGAGCAATGGGGGTCGGGGCGGCGCCTGATCTAGAGTAAGAGAGGTTCCAGAGGCGCCACCACAAAACTTAAACTGTGGGCCTTGTTAGGAACCTGTGTGTTCCATCTGATGGACATAAGCAAACAATCAGGGGAATGTGATTCCAGATGGGGCCTGAGCGGGTGCCAAGGAATGACTGTTAATTTGAACATTGCCCTAAGGGAGATGCAAGTGTGTTCCAGAGTTTCCCATACTTGGCGCCTTGCATCCTGAAGTTCATAGGAACAAAATTTCAGAACGTTTTTGCTACAGGATGGAAAATGCTTCAGCCACAGGGGAAAAGCAAAGAGAAAGACAACAGCAATGCATGAAACAAGTGTGGTGATTATCGATAAAGCATGTGTGGTGATCACTGATCACGTGTGTGAGTTTATTTGAAAACTTACATTAAAAAATTTTGAGGCCAGGCACGGTGGCTCACGCCTGTAATCCCAGCACTTTGGGAGGCCGAGGCGAGCAGATCACCTGAGGTCAGGTGTTCAAGATCACCCTGGCCAACATGGTAAAACCACATCTCTACTAAAAATAAAAATAAACAAAATAAGCCGGGTGTGGTGGCAGGCGCCTATAATCCCAGCTACTCAGGAGGCTGAAGCAGGAGAATTGCTTGAACCCGGAAGGCGGAGGTTGCAGTGAGTCAAGACCGTACCATTGCACTCCAGCCTGGGCAACAAGAGTGAAACTGAGACTCAAAAAAAATTTTTTTTTTTGAAAAGAGACTAGGCATGGTGGCTCATGCCTGTAATCCCAGCACTTTGGGATATCAAGGCAGGAGGATTGCTTGAGACCAGGAGTTCGAGACCAGCCTGGGCAACATGGTGAGACCCTCGTCTCTAAAAAAAAAAAAAAAAAAAAAAAAAAAAAAAAAAAAAAAAAAAAAAAAATTGCCTCCCAAGACACATGCCTGTAGTCCCAGCTACTTGGGAGGCCTAGGAGAGAGGATTGCTTGAGGCTGGGAAGTTGAGGCTGCAGTGGGCTATGATCAAGCCACTGCACTCCAGCCTGGGTGACAGAGCAAGACTCTGTCTCAAAAAATAAATAAAAATAAAGAAAGACATAGCCTTTCTCTCACAGACATGATCAGGCATCATGGAAATCTTATTGCAGAAGTTGCTCGCCCTTCGCCCCTGAGCCTCACCTCTCTGTTTCAGGGGATCCGAGTTTGGGGAAGGAAAGTCAATGGGGCCATGACTTCTCCCTTGCGGCTTCTGCACCCACAGCCGTGGGCCCCTCACATTGGGGCTGGGTGACTGAGCAGAGTCCCTGTCCAGCCCCCACCAGGCTCCAGCATCCTGGACACCTCACTCCATTCCTCCTGGACTTTGTGCTGGGGATGAGGTCAATTTGAGAGCCCCCCTGAGGTCTGGTCGCTCCTGCACACGCTCCACAGTGTGTAGAATGGTGCCCTCCAAAAGGCCCACATGCTAATCCCGGGACTGTGAATGGGCTACTTTTCATGGTAAAAGGGACATTGCCAGTGTGACCGAGGGTCCTGCGATGGGAGACTCCCTGGGATCATGCAGGTGAACCCAATGGCATTACAAGGGCCCCTGTGAGAGAGAGGCGGGGGTCAGAGCAGACATGGTGCGAAAGCAGAGGGTGTGGTGACGCCCCAGCCTGGGACTGAGGCCCAGAACGCTGTGGCCTTCAGAAGCCGGGAAAGGCCAGGAGACGGATCTGCCCCCAGCCTCCAGAAGGAGCCAGCCCTGCTGACACCCTGGCTTTAGCCCAGCGCGGCCCCATGGGACTTCTGACCCCCAGAACTCTAAAATAATAAATTGGCATTGTTTTGATCCTTTTGTGGCTGATATGTGTGATGAGGGGGTTTTCACACTCTTGCGTGGGACGTGAAACATCCTTAGAACAGTGGCACATTACCTGTCTTACATGAGGGAAAAAAGAGGAAAAAATAAATACATTTGCATTGTTTTAAACCACTAAGTTTGTGGTCACGTGTAACAGCAGAAACAGCAAACAGATGTGCCCTCCGAGGCTCCCCTACATGCCTGCGAAGCTCAGGGACGCTGGGGAGGGTCACCTTGGCCATCTGGGGGCAGGTGGTACCTCAGGACCCTCCCTCCCTCATCACCGCCCTTCCTCCCCCATCGCCATCCTCAATGGCACAGGGGCCAACCCACAGTGAAGCGGCCAGACAGGCAGACTGTGCTAATTCCCTGCAAGGCAGAGCTGTTCCTCCAGCCTCGGAATGCAGCCAGCCCCTGCACGGCAGCCTCAAGGGGACAGGAGCCCCATGCTCTCTCCTTTCCTCTTTCGCCTGGTCCCGGCCTTGCCCCTCTGCTCCCTGCCCCCCAGCCCCACTGCCTTGGGCCTCCCTTGAGCTCCCAGGACAGGTCAGCAAATTGCTATGTGTGCATATTTTCTAGGGAGAGTCCACAACTATGGTCAGAGTCTCTCGAGTCCAAAAAGAGACAGAGCCACGGCCTTGAGCGGCTCCTGGGGCCCCGGGTTCTGAGCTGGAATCGGATTCCCTGAGCCGGCTCTTAGTCCACGGTGACAGGCATCTGCTGATGTAGCCTCCTCTTATCTTCCCCAGAAACCAGATTAGACACGGCCAGCAAAAAGAATATTCCCAGCTGGCAAAATGCTTTCACCAGCCACCAAAGGCTCCCTGTCCCTCCAGCCCACAGAGGGCACGGCGCTCCCTCATCCAGACGGGCTCCGGGCCCTGTGCCCCACATCCCTGGAGTGAGCCTAGGCCCTGCGCTGCGTCCATCATCTGGGAGCATTGTGAGGTGTGGGTTTCCCCCTACATCCAGACCCTTGAGTCCTCAGGAGCAAGGACTGGCCTCGGTTTTCCCTTCACACAGCAGGTGCTGAATCAATGCCCGGGAACTAAGGCGTCCCGTGAGGCGACAGAGGCTGAGCTGGAGAAGGCTAACCTGAGATCTGCACAGATTCAGGCGTTATCACCGCCAAAGCCCAGCAAAGGAAGCGAGGCTGCCGTGGACACAACTCATGGCTCAAACTGGGGCTCAAACTGTGGACCCATGGTTCCTTCGTGGGTCTCCAGGGCTGGTGGAGGGGGGTCTATGCTCTTCCCCTTGATCTTTCGGCAGGTCCTGGCTCACCGGGGCTCAGCCCCACCCTCTAATGCACCAGGTGTCACTGGGCACCTGCTCAGTGGAGCCTGTTGCTGTCCAGAGACTGAAGGTGGTGACGATGAGGCCAACACCAATGGCCATGGGACCAACATCAAGGTGGTTTCCTACCCAAGGACCGCACCAGAGGGACACTCCTTCCCGCCACACACACACACACACACACACACACACACGAGATCCTGTCCCCTGATGGGGGAGGTAAGGGGGAGCAGGCCCTGCAGTGACCTGTTGGCCATCTCTTATCCACCTGACGTGGCCAAAGGTAGCCACATTATCTCCCATAGCATGTCCTCTCCTCCGTATCAGGACACAGTAGACATCCAGGTGCCTATAAAATAGACGTTTCTGGAGATAGCAGACCGTTTGCAGGCTCTCTGGAAAGACTCTGTGATAACAGCCCTGGTGAATGGAGAAGCCCTTAGCCACGCGGTGTCCAGGGGCCCCACCGCACCTCTGGCCTTTGGACAAAGTCAGCACCAGCCACTCCCACCCCACCCACCTCCTTCGTGCGTTCTGCAGCTGCCACTCCCTGCCCACCAGAGCGACCAGACGCTGGCTGGAGCCAGGGCAGGGACGGGCGCTCTTCACCGTTTCCACAGGAAACCCCGGACCCTGTCCCCGCAGCCTGGCCCTCAGACAGCTGCTCCCACTCTCCCCCTGCCCATGGGAGCTCAGCCTCTGGGGCAAGAAGGGACCCTGTTTACACCAACGCACCTATGAAAAACCTTGGGGAAAATTCCAGGCCTGAGTCCCAAGTGTCCCCAGAGTCCACGGCTGGTGGCAGAGGGCCAAGAAGATAGTGACAACGAGGATTTATACCCCACCAATGAGGGGACAGCGACAAGGCAGCTTCTCTGCAGGTCCACACAGGAAAGGAAACCCACAGCGTGGCTCCGTGCAGCAGGGGCTCTGAGTGACACTCGCAAGGTGGTGGCAGCAGGCAGGGGACCCGCCCCCCGGAGGGCATGGCTCAGCAGAAGCCGGGAGAGGGTGGGTCCTGGGATCCCAGCCCAAAGCAGGCAGTCAGGAACTGAGTGACCGCGGGTACCCTGGAGGTGCAGGGCGGAGGGAGGAGAGTGTCTCCGAGGCCCCCTTGCCATCCCTCAACGCCAAGTCCAGCAAAGGTGGTTTTCTGGCGCCAACTAGCAGGCACTGACCCCCCTCGTATCCCCAACTCATGACCCAGCCACCTTTCCCGGGGGGCTGAGTGGCTCTGAACCGGGGTGGAGCCGTGGGGCAGTCTGGGGCTGACACCCAGGAGGCAGTGGGGGAGGCGCCCACTCAGGCCCTTGCTGCCCAGGGAAAAGGCTGCTGCATGCAAAGCACGCTGACACCAGTGCCTTCGGCAGAGGAGGGGGAAATTGTTTATGTCTCGCCCTCCTTCTTACCATGGGCCTCCTGGGGGCTTCTGGCCCTGGGTGAGCAGGACGGACCTGGACCCGAGATGCCTCAGAGGGAAGCTTCTTGGGCAGGAGGACAGCGCAGTTCATGGAGTCCCAGGGGGAGGGGGAGGGCTGTCCCACTGGGCCCCGGTGGGTCCTCTGCAGCAGGACAGTCTATCCTACCCCTGGCCATGCTGAGCCACATGGCTGTCCTCTCCGAGACCCTGTGGTGACAGGCAAGGGCACAGGGGTGGCAGGGCAGAGGCTCTGTTGAAAAACCTTCCCAAGGGCCTGCCCTTGGCATCTCCTGGACCCACCCTCATCTTCCCCAAGGCTGTCCGAGTGGTTTCCCGGGTGGTCTGTCCTCAGTGGGAACTCGGCAAGCCTCCTCCTTGTGCCTGGCACAGCCCTATGTGCTGGGGGAGGGGACACTAGTGATCACCCCCAGCTCACAGGCACAGGAGGGAGGCCTGGGGCAGGGGTAGCCCAGGGTCGTGGCTGAGCCACTGAGAAAAGCTCAGACCCCCAACCCCCTCAGCTCTTCCTCCCCCGGGTTCCTAACCACGGCCCGACCTCCCTGGTCCAGTGAACGTCCCACTCCACATTGCGTGCTCCCCGCTGGGTTCCTCCAAGGTTCCAAGCCTGGTGATCACCAACAAAAGTCTCTGCAAACAGCAGAGTCCTACACAGATGGCCCTGCCTTAGGATGGCTCCACCGACGGGCCCTGACTCCAAGACGGTAGGAATGCGGCCGGAACTCAGCAGCAACAGCACTTGAGTCCCACACAACCATGTTCACTTTCAGTACAGTATTTGACAAATTGCACAAGAAAATCAACACTTGATTAGGAAAATAGCTTCGTGAGCTGGGGACAGTGGTTCACGCCTGTAATCCCAGCACTTTAGGAGACCAAAGCAGGAGGATGGCTTGAGCCCAGGAGTTCAAGACCAGCCTTGGCAACATGGCGAGACCCCATTTCTACAAAATAAAACAAACCTTTTTTAAATTAGCCAGGCATGGTGGCACATACCTGTAGTCCCAGCTTCTTGGGATGCTGAGGCAGGAGGATCACTTAAGCCCAAGAGTTTGAAGCTGCAGTAAGCTATAATCATCACACCACTGCACTCCAGCCTGGGTGGCAGAGTGAGAGTCAGTCTCAAAAAAAAAAAAGCAGGCTTTGTGTGAGCTGATTTTGCCCACCTAGAAGCTAATGGGAGTGTCCTGAGCACATCTGAGGTCGGCTGGGCTGAGCTGGCCTGGTGGTTAGGCATACTAAATGCACTTTTTTTTTTTTTTTGGTGATACAGTCTCACTGTGTTGCCCAGGCTGGAGTGCAGTGGTGCCATCTCAGCTCACTGCAACCTCTGCTTCCTGGGTTCAAGTGATTCTCGTGCCTCAGCCTCACGAGTAGCTGGGATTACAGGCATGCACCATCCCGCCCAGCTAATTTTTGTATTTTTAGTAGAGACGGGGTTTCACCATGTTGTCCAGGCTGGTCTCAAACTCCTGAGCTCAAGCTATCTGCCCACCTCGGCCTCCCAAGGTGCTGGGATTTCAGGCGTGAGCCACGGCGCCCAGCCAGTAAATGCATTTTTGACAGGATATGTTCCACTTTCGATGGGTTTACAGGGACCCCAGCGTGAGTGGAGGAGCCTCTGTGTGCCATCCAGAGCCCAGCAGAGCACGGGGCTTGTTAAACTCCTGCTGCTCACAGAGGGCATCACCCAAAATCACAAAGAGGACTGGACAGAGCCACAGAACCCCCCATTACTGCCCAGTGGCCCCCAAGCTGCACCAGGGCCTGAGCCCCCAGAGACAACACCTCAGGCCTTGCTGCCTGGAGACCCCAGAGGGAGGGGCTGCGCTGAGTCTGCGCCTCTCTGTCCGGCCCTGCCCGTGCCCCGCTCTCCAGGGGTGAAGGCGCCTCCCCATTCTGGTGCTCCTCAAAATCAGCCCCAGGACCTTGGAGTTCATTGTCATGTCATAGGCAGCTGGGGCCATTGAACACTTGAGTTGTTTCCACATTTTTTTTTTTTTAAGACAGAGTCTTGCTCTTGTCGCCCAGGCTGGAATGCAGTGACGCGATCTCAGCTCACTGCAACCCCCACCTCCTGGGTTCAAGCGATTCTCTCACCTCAGCCTCCCAAGTAGCTGGGATTACAGGCGCCTGCCACCACGCCTGGCTAATTTTTGTATTTTTAGTAGAGACGGGATTTCACCATATTGGTCAGGCTGGTCTCGAACTCCTGGCCTCAGGTGATCCACCTGCCTCAGCCTCCCAAAATGCTGGGATTACAGGCGTGAGCCACCGCGCCCGGCCTGTTGCCACATTTTTGCTTTTGTGAATAAGCTGCTATGAACACCTGTGTGCAAGTATCTCTTTGAGTCCCTGCTTCCAATTCTCTTGGGCATATACCCAGGAGTGGCATGCATGAACAAATAAACAAGGGACACGCCACGCAAGCCTGTAATCCCAACATTTTGAGAGTCTGAGGCAGGAGGATCCCTGGAACCTAGGAGTACCAGACCAGCCTGAGCAACATAGGGAGACCCTGTCTCTACAAATACATCTTAAAAATTAGCTGGGCGTGGTGGTGCATACCTGTGGTATCAGCTACTCAGGAGGCTGAGATGGGAGATGGCTTGAGCCCAGGAGGTTGAGGCTACACAGTGAGCCGTGATCTCACCACTGTACTCCAGCCTGGGTGACAGCGCGAGATCCTGTCTCAAAAAATAAATGTAAAAAAAAACACAGGACAGGCCGGGCGCGGTGGCTCACGCCTGTAATCCCAGCACTTTGAGAGGCTGAGGTGGGTGGATCAGAAGATCAGGAGATCGAGACCATCCTGGCTAACACGGTGAAGCCCCGTCTCTACTAAAAATACAAAAAATTAGCCGGTTGTGGTGGCAGGCATCTGTAGTGCCAGCTACTCAGGAGGCTGAGGCAGGAGAATGGCGTGAACCTGGGAGGTGGAGCTGGCAGTGAGCCAAGATCGCGCCACTGCACTCCAGTCTGGGCAAGACTCCATCTCAAAAAAAAAAAAAAAAAAAACCGGACACAGGATGGTCACAGATGGGCATAGACTCATACCCGGAAATTCTAGGTGTGAGCACAGAGGCTTCCAGAGAGGAGGAAGGTGGTTCGTCAAGCATATGGGCATATGGGTATTTTATGGGTTGAAGGGTGGTCCCACAAAAGGATATGACCCTGTCCTAATTCCCAGAATGTGTGAATACGGCCTTTTTTGGACAGAGGGCCTTTGCAGATGGAATTAAGTGAAGGATGAGGAGATGAGGTCATCCTGGGTTATTCAGGCAGGCCCAACATCCAAGGGCTGGTGTCCCTATAGGAGTCGTAGGGACAGACACAGAGAAGGCCTCGTGAGGATGGTGGCTAAGCAGGAGGGATGCAGCCACAAGCTAAGGACGCCCAGGCCACCAGAATGGACGACTGCTGCTTGAAGCCACTCAGTGTGTGGTCATTCATTACATCAGCTAAGCCAGGTCTGCACACACCTGCAGAGCAGGAACTCCGGAGGAAAAGCCAGACCTGAACAGGGACAATTTCTCCTCTGGCCAGGACCTCACCCCATCAACCCAGCTGCCCACGAGGCTGCCGCTCAAACATCCCAGGCCTACAGCTGCCAGCTCGCCCTGGGCTCAGCCAAGGGAAGAGGGAGCTGTGAACAAGTCAGCCCTGGGCCCCTTCAGGGAGCCAATGACCCCCTCCCTTCCTCCCTCATGCATTCATCCCTTCATTGATTCATTCATCCATCCATTCATCACTCCTTCCGTAAACAGGCCTGGCACCTCCCACACGCCTGGATATGAATGCAGTATCAATGTGTCCCTTTCAGGGGCCCACAGCATGTGGGTAAGCACACCCACAAATTCATAACTCCAGAGGGGACAGGAGGCCCAACAGAAGAATCACAAGGGAAGCCCACAAGGGCATCAGCTCTGCCTGGGGCAAGAGGGAGAAGCCCCCTAGACTGGTGTCTGGAGGCCCACCCTGGACTGATGCAGAGGCTTTCCTGATGGGCAAAGAAGGAGGCCTCCCTCTGGTTTGTGAAGGAGATGGTGGCATGGAGAGCTGGAGGTGGGATCCCGGGTTTTGTCCTCCAGGCGATAGACACAGGAGGGGTGAGAACAGGCTCACCTTTATCAAACTTTGGTGGAAAATTGAAATTGTGTTCCAGGTGGGACTGTAAACTAGTTCAACCATTGTGGAAGTCAGTGTGGCGATTCCTCAGGGATCTAGAACTAGAAATACCATTTGACCCAGCCATTCCATTACTGGGTATATATCCAAAGGATTATAAATCATGCTGCTATAAAGACACATGCACACGTGTGTTTATAGCGGCACTATTCACAATAGCAAAGACTTGGAACCAACCTAAATGTCCAACAACGATAGACTGGATTAAGAAAATGTGGCACATATACACCATGGAATACTATGCAGCCATAAAAAATGATGAGTTCATGTCCTTTGTAGGGACGTGGATGAAACTGGAAACCATCATTCTCAGCAAACTATCTCAAGGACAAAAAACCAAACACCGCATGTTCTCACTCATAGGTGGGAATTGAACAATGAGAACACATGGGCACAGGAAGGGGAACATCACACACTGGGGACTGTTGTGGGGTGGGGGGAGGGGGGAGGGATAGCATTGGGAGATATACCTAATACTAAATGACGAGTTAATGGGTGCAGCACACCAACATGGCACATGTATACATATGTAACAAACCTGCACGTTGTGCATATGTACCCTAAAACTTAAAGTATAATAATAATAAAATTAAAAAAAAAAAAAAAAAGAAAGAAATTGTGTTCCAGGAGAAGGACCAAGAAAGTCTGATGCTGACCATGTTCAGGCTTTGCTGCTCTGAGATACCGGGGCAGGTGGGCTTGGCAAGGTGGCCCCCATCCTCTCTCTCCCCATGTCCCCCTGCTCCTGCTCCTGCTCCATCTCTCCCCACTCCCAGCTCCTCAGTGGCCAAGTCTGGTGTCCTTCATGAAGTGGCTGAAATCTCTAAAGGAACTTTACCCTGCAGGGCAGGCCCTGCCCAAGGACGTCTCCACCACCCAGAGTCCAGGTCCGGCCCTTGCCACCCCACCCCCATCCCAGAGTCTGGAATTATGCAGCCCCCAGCTCCTGGGGCCCCCACATGCAGCCCCTGCTCCCAGCAAACCAGCGAGGGAGGCCTGGGGGGAGGGAGAGGCTAAGAGGGAGGGGAGTGCCTGGCTGTCCCCAGAGAGTACAGCTAACCCACACACAGCACATAATCCTGTTAAAAAATTAATCCTCATTTAGCCGGGAGGCAAGGCGGCCACTGAGATAAAGCCCCTGAGAAGTAATAAAAGGCAACAGCAATTGATAAAGTGGTGAGGCCGCTCATAAAACCCTGCTGCAGTGAAGGTCGGGCAGGCCCCAGGAATCGGAGAGTAACCACCGCCAGGTGGGGGCGGAGGGCATTGCTTACAAGCCCCAGCCCCTGCAGAGGACGACCACCTTGGGCAATGGAGCTGATGCTGATGGTGGAGAGAGGGAGAAACGGGGGGAGGCTGCCTTTCTCAGCTCCTCCCTGCTCAGCCTCACTGGACAGCTGTGGCCCTTTGGGAAGGAATCACCATCCTTGGTCCTTGTCTCTCTCCTAACATCACGGCCATGAAAGATCACAGCCCTCCTGGGGCCCAGCCGGTCCCAGAGTAGACCTGGTGAGCCTGGGCCTGTCTCCTGTGGCTCCTGGTGGCCCCCGCTGTCCCCCACACGCTTGTCCCAGGGATAGGAGGATGGAGAGCCCACCCCAGCCCCCACGCCAGGGGCTCACCTGGAATCCTCCCAGACGGCAGGTATGGTCTCCAGTGCATCTGGCATCTGCCTGCTGGGGAAGACTCACTGCCACGTCCTCATGGGGATGTTCCACTCCAGCCAAATTGCATAACCAGGCCATTCCTCCTTCAGGGTCCCCAAAAGCCAATAATGGTTCCCACAAAAAGGCACTGGACTGGAGGCAGGAGGGACCCATTGAGACCCGATATTGTCACCACTAGTCATGGTGGAAAATCAGGAGAGGGGGCTCGATGCCTCCGCTACTCCAACAGTGGCGACGACCCACAGGTGTAAGTGCCCAGCTTCCAAGCCCACACCCCTCACCAGGGCATCGAGGGCTCCCTGGAAGCACCGGTCTGGGGCTGCACCCTGGCCAGAGAAGGAAGAGAGTGATTCTCATTACTGTATCACTCCAACCGCTGCCTGGAGACTAAGGAGAAGTAAGGAGACCGGTCAGAAGGCAGCTGCAATGGTCCTGACCATGCTAACTTCACCCACATTTTCTTTCATTTATGCACCAAAGAATCATTTATTAAACACCTACTGCGTGCCAGGCATCAGACCAGGAGCTCAGGATACAGTGTTGCTCACAGCCTTGTGGGAGAGACACATAAACAATTGCAATAGAATTCCTTGTATCAGGTTATTAATGAGAACAGGAAGTTAGCGGCAAAGCTGACCTTGTGGAGGACAATGCCTGCCTTATGGCCCTCGGCCACCAGCTGAGACACCAGCAGGTCTGGGCAGGCCAGCCCCTGGCCCAGAGGCTGGGTCCCTAGGGCCCGAGCACCCTACATGGCTCATCTGCATGGGGCAATCTCTACCTGTGCAAGCGTCAAATCCACCCAGTCCCCAGACCAAGGAGGCCTCTGGGATCAAGTCCTGCTGGGCACCCAGAGCCCCCTCAGCAAGAAAAGCAGTGAATAAACACTTTCCTATATGTCCATAAGGAGGAGCCCTCCCCCCTACAGACACTGGTTTGCCCATAAGCACTGCACCCACAGTGGCCATCAACCCTACCTCTCTAAGCTCACATCCATCTGCCTTAGGTGTGGAGTCCTCAGCTTCAAGGACGCTGAAATGATGACTTTACAAATGCCTTGCCCCCACCCAGGTAAAAAGGAGCCCACACACCTCCCAGATCTTGATCTCTAATAACATCTCCAATAAAACAAGCCAGGGCTCCTTGAGAAATGCTGGATTCTAGGGCAGAGGAAATATATAAGATAAGCCTGGAGCATCTTATAGTGCTCAAAACACATACATCCACACATGCACACATGTACACACACTTGCACACATGCACACACGTGCACACACCCACTTGCACACAGAAACATACACACATGTATTCACACACATATATGCATAAGCGCATGCATGCATGCACGCACATGCACAAACATACATGCATACACACATTTGCACACAGACACACGCACTCGTACACACACGCATTTGCACACACTGCAGGGGGAAACGTGAAACAGACTAGGAGTCAACTGAAAGACTGCCCAGTGGCCAAAGGTGGAACAATTGGAGCTGCAAAATAGAGAAATACAGGATTACCACTCAAAGTATAAAATAGTTATCAGTCCATACTGACATAAATAAGTCACTGAATGAATAAATAAATGGGATGGGGGGCAAATCCCCCACACAGAATTCCAAGTAGTCTATGCAGCCACTCCATTGTCCAGGAGCGTGACCCCTCACCCCGTGCGCGTGAGTAGCATGCATGGCCTCCCTTCCAAAGAACAGGGTACGGAGTGGGTGGAAGGCAGGAAAGACAGCAACCTCCAGGGAGACACCCGTGACTCTCCTCGGCTGCATGACCCAGGCCGCGTCACCAGTGATAAGCCCTGTTGATAGCATGTACCTTGATGTGACCTGATGGGAACGCCTCCTGTTTGGTTGGTTTTCTTTTTTTTTTTTTTTTTTGAGATGGAGTTGCACTCACTGCCCAGTCTAGAGTGCAATGGTGTGATCTCGGGTCACTGCAATCTCCACCTCCTGGGTTCAAGCGATTCTCCTGCCTCAGCCTCCCAAATAGCTGTGTGCCACCATCCCCGGCTAATTTTTGTATTTTTAGTAGAGATGGGGTTTCACCATGTTGGCCAGGCTGGTCTCGAACTCCTGACCTCAGGTGATCCACCCTCCACAGCCTCCCAAAGTGCTGGAATTACAGGCGTGAGTCACTGCGCCCGACCAGGAATGGCTCTTTATCTCTGCAAACCTCCTCCCCAAAAACCATAACCCCAGCCTGGCGATAAGGAAAACATCAGATAAATCCCAATTGAGGGACATTCTACAAAACACCTGAACAGCCCTCCTCAAAACTGTCAATGTCATCAAAAACAAGGAACAGCTGAGAAACTGTCACAGCCAAGAAGAGTCTGAGGAGACCCAAGGATTGAATACCATGCGTTCGTTGTCCAGGAGGTTGAGGCTGCAGCGAGCAGAGATTGTGCCACCGCACTCCAGGCTGGACAACAGAGCAAGACCCTGTTTCAAATAATAATAATAACTTATCAGTCGGGCATGGTGGCTCACGCCTGTAATCCCAGTACTTTAGGAGGCTGAGGTGGGTGGATCACCTGAGGTCAGGAATTCGAGACCAACCTGGGCAACATGGCAAAACCCCATCTCTACTAAAAATAAAAAAAATTAGCTGGGCATGGTGGTGCACACTGTAATCCCAGCTACTTGGGAGGCTGAGGCAGGAGAATCGCTTGAACCCGGGAGGCGGAGGTTGCAGTGAACTGCAATCCAGCCTGGGGCCTGGGCAATAAGAGGGAAACTCTGTCTAAAAAAAAAAAAAAATATATATATATATATATATATATATATATATATACATTCCAAAAGTATAAATTCAGAAGAATGTGCATTGTGGCCAGGCTTCACATGCTCAGCATGAAGTGGATAGGGGAAATTTCAGGTGACAAATATAAAGGACAAATGTTTATCAAAAAAATATATATTCCAAAAGTATAGATTCAAAAGAATATGCATTGTAGCCAGGCTCACACCTGTAATCCCAGCACTTTGGGAGGCCAAGGTGGGAGGATCACTTGAGCCCAGGAGTTCAAGACCAGCCTGGACAATATAGAGAGACCCCGTCTCTGTTTTTCAATAAATAAATAAATAAGAAAGGAAAAAATATGCATTGCAACATACATAAGGAACCAATGAAACCATAAGAGTTAACGCTGGGCTGCGCACAGTGGCTCATGCTTGTTATCCCAGCACTTTGGGAGGCCGAGGTGGGAGGATCACTTGAGCCCAGGAGTTCAAGACAGGCCTGGGCAACATAAGGAGACCCTGTCTCTACTAAAAATTTAAAAATTGGCAAGGCGCAGTGGCTCACGCCTGCAATCCCAGCACTTTGCGAGGCCGAGGCAGGAGGATCACGAGGTCAGGAGATCGAGACCATCCTGGCTAACACGGTGAAACTCCGTCTCTACTGAAAACACACACAAAAAAATTAGCCGGGCATGGTGGCGGGCGCCTGTAGTCCCAGCTACTCGGGAGGCTGAGGCAGGAGAATGGTGTGAACCCGGAAGGCTGAGCTTGCAGTGAGCCGAGATCGCACCACTGCACTCCAGCCTGGGCGACAGAGCAAAACTCCGTCTCAAAAAAAAAAAAGAAAGAAAAAAAGAAATTAACCAGGTGTGGTGGTGTGCGCCTGTAGTCCCAGCTATGCGGGAGGCTGAAGTAGGAGAATCGCTTCAACCCGGGAGATAGAGGCTACAGCAAGCTGTGATCATGCCACTCCACTCCAGCCTAGGCGACAGAGCGAGACCCTGTCTCACACACACACACACACAAAATTCAGTGCTGAAGAACCCACTTAATCAGTGGTCGAGGATAATAAAAGTCCTCACATGGGGAGTTAGAGACAAGAAATCATGACATGGAATATCTCCCAGTTTCTCTGGCTTGATACTTTAAGATATCTTTACTCACCTACGACACTATCAAAAAGCAATAAAAAGATAAAACCCAATAAAGGTAGCACGGGGTGGGGCAGAGGGGATATTTACATTAACTCGTGGCTGCTGGTGCTATCGACTGCTTCAACCTTTCCTATGTTAAAGAAAACACATTTGGCCGGGAGTCATGGCTCGCACCTGTAATCCCAACACTGTGGCAGGCTGAAGTGGGAGGATCGCTTGAGTCCAAGAGTTCAAGACCAGCCTGAGCAACATAGCAAGACCCCATCTCTATTAAAAATAATAATCATATGGCCAGGTGTGGTGGCTCATGCCTGTAATCCTAGCACTTTGGGAAGCCGAGGTGGGTGGATCATGAGGTCAGCAGTTCAAGATCAGCCTGGCCAAGATGGTGAAACCCTGTCTCTACTAAAAATAAAAAAGTTAGCCAGGTGTGGTGGCAGTGAGCTGAGATCACGCCACTGCACTCCAGCCTGGGCAAAAGAGCGAGACTCCGTCTCAAAAAAAATAATAATAATAATAATAATAATAATTGTTAAAATAAAGAAAAAAGTATTCATGACTCTTGTTAAAGACAGGTAGGAAGACCTTATTCCAGGGGGGCTACCACAATGGGGTTTAGCTGTAGGAGAACGAGATTGGGCTCAGTCTCACTCTACCAAGGACGAGTAGGATGTGCACTCCAGGAGCAAGGGTGCCGGGTGGGTGGAAAATGACTAAGAGGAGACATTGAGGAGAGGGGATGCTTGCTCGGCCAACTCATCAGGAATCTTCCTGAAAGCAGGCCAGGGTAACAAGATATCGAGAGTGGAGGATGACGAATTTGATCAAATATTGAGGGTGATCACATAGGATTTTCCCTAAACTGACCCAGCAGGACTCTTGCTAAACCTGAACTAAACAAGCCGAGGACAGAGCCCAAGGTCAGCGCCTTGAAGGCTTAGTGGAGTAGAGTTAGGTCGAGGAGAGGGTCTGTCACCTGACAGCCATCTGATCATAAGAACCAAGTAGCTTTTCCATCCTTTGTCCAATAACCTTTCTCTAAGCACTGTACCCCAAGGAAAGAAGGCAAAGGTTAAAAAACAAAGAAAGAAAAGGAAAAAGTCAGTGGTGTCAAGATACTCACAGCTGCACTATTTTTGTTTGTTTGTTTGTTTTGTTCTGTTTTTTGAGACAGAGTCTCGCTCTGTTGCCCAGGCCAGAGTGCAGTAGTGTGATCTCGCCTCACTGCAATCTCCACCTCCCAGGTTCAAGCAATTCCCATGCCTCAGCCTCCCAAGTAGCTGGGATTACAGGTTGGTGGCAGATTACCACCATGCCCGGCTAATTTTTGTATTTTTAGTAGAGATGGGTTTTTGCCATGTTGGCCAGGCTGGACTGCACCATTTTTTAGATAAAATGTTGTCAATAGCCCCAAAGCCTGACAATGGAATCCCAAGTGAACAAAGGCTGGTAAATTGCTGCCTCTTGAAGCAGCTGAAGCTGAACGCTGGGGCTCAGGAGCCAGAACGCTTGGGTTCCAGCTCAGCTCCTCCAGTTACCAAGTGACTTTAACCTCTCTCTGCCTCAGTTTCCAACCTGTAAGCTAAGGATTGTACTAACTTCTACCTCAAGAACTACCTCCAAGCTTCAGTGAGATCGTGGCTATTGCCCAGTGCCCACGGACTGTGGGAAATGTCCTGTAGCCATGAGCTACAATCAACCACCGCACACCCTTTCCATCCAAGTGCTCTATGAGATCACGGAGAAAACGGAAACCTATATGGGGTGACCCAAGGAGCTCCCCAGCAAGGCGGGATTGAGGTACAGAGCCAAAAATCAGAGGAAGAGTTACCCAAGCATGGCTGGGATGTCCTGAGAGGAGCAGGAGCAGACCTTTCATGCCATCTCCAGACCAGGCCCAGGCAGGTAAGAGGGTAAACAGGACCAGGAATTCGCACAACCCCGCGGGGCCGACAGGAGAACCTGCAGAACCACGGACTCCAGACCTGCGAGCCACCAAGATCTGCGCCGGCCTCAAGCACACCCCAAATGCACCCCAGCCAGGGCCTGGCCAGGCCCCTGGACCACTGCCTCGGCTCCTCACTCAGGCCCTGCTTCCCTGGCGGCCCTCTCGAGCCCCACCCCACAGCCAGCTCCTGCTTAAACCTAGCAATGCCCCCCAGGCCTGGAATTCTACTATCAGCGTGAACTAGGTCCCGCTGAGAGTGACAGGAAACCCAAATAATGGAAATTGCAACGAGGCAGAGTGTGTTGAATTCTCCCCGGGAGGATGCAGCCTGGAGCTGAGCTACACAGGACGCTGGGGACCAGGCCCCTTCTGCGCACCCTGGCCATCCCCGGGGAGCCCCTCATCAGGCGGCTTAGGGTGGCTGGCCAGCCAGAGGCATCAGATGGAGGAAAAATCGAAAAAGAAGAGAAGCAAAGCTAGCTTCTGGCAAGAAGCTGGGACTGGTACGTGACATTCTCCCTTTGCCCCATTGGCCAAAATATGGTCACGTGGCCATGCTTTGCTGCAAGGAATGCTGGGAAATGTAGTCTTTCTTCTTAGCAGCCATCTTATCATGGAAAGAGGGGAGAACAGATATTAGGGGACAACTAACAAGCTCTGCCACAGCGGAAAATCCAGATTCCGCCATGGCCTACAGTCTCCTCCTGGTCGACCCCCTCGGGAGCCCGGGTGCCTCCCTTCCTCCATGCCTGGTCCCTCTGCCTGAAGGCTTCCTGCCCTTTCTCCTGGCTCCAAGCATCCTGTGAGCTTCCCCCAGCGCTGGTGCCAGCAAAGCCCGATCTCCTCTCCCGAGGCCGCCTGCACTCCCCCTGTGCGTGCATCGCAACCTGTGTCCCTGACACACAGGGATCCTTACCCTCCCCAAGGTCTGTGCTCCCCAGGGAGGAGCCGCACCTCTGGGCACCCTGAGCCCCAGCCCTGCAGAGCAGGCACCCCACGCGGTGGTTGCAGGCACCGGGCAGTCGCTCCATCCTGGTTTTCAGCCTTTGGTGCGCAGAAGCGTGAGGAAGGGGGGGTCACTGGCACGGAGTCCTCCTTGAGAGTCCAGCCGGGGATCAGTACCAGCGGTCCCTGCCCACCTGGGTTAGGAAAGGCTGGCTGGCCTGGGGAGGCTGTGGACGGCGTCTGCGGTGTCATCTGAGTGCCACGGCCATCGCTTCGAGACGGCGTCTGCTTGCTGCAGCCAGGCAAAGGTCTTAAGGAAGGCGGGGGCCACTGTCGGCAGGTGTGTGGCTCCAGATTGAAATTGGGACAATACCTCCAGCCATGCCCTTCCGTCTTCCCACCATGCAACCCAGTGCACCCCTTCCCAGCAAAACCTCCAGGATCTGCCTCAAACCCAGCCCCATCCCACAGCCACCACCCTGGTCCGGGCCACCAATAGCTCTTGCTCAGACACAGGCAGTCACCTCTCCAGGGAGCACCCAGTGTCCATTCTGCCCTCGTTCTGGTCCGTCCTTCACCCACAAATGGAGAGTGAATTTTAGCATTAGATCAGTTCATGTCACTCTCTTGCTTAAAACCCGCCCCTGGCTTCCACTGCCTGGCATGAGAATCACTGCCGCCTGCCCCACGGGACTGGCCCTGCCGCCCCTGCCACCTGCCCCATGCCCACTCCCCTAGCTCATGGTCCCCCAGAGTCACTGGCCTCCACCATCCTCTCAGCGAAACCCCACCAGTCACCACTGCGTGCCGCCCACCCACCCCGCCAGCCTCTCCATCACGTCTTCCTGCCTTCCCTTCTTTTTGGAAACTATCTTTTTTTCTTGTTTGTTCCTTTTATTTTCTGTGTCCCCAACTCAAATGGAAGCCACCAGGAACACTGTCTGTCTCACTGACTTCTGTGTCCCTGGAACCTAGAACCATGCCTGGCACACAGAACGTGCTTAATGGGTACTGAGACAGAGACATACAGAGAAGGAAAGAGGGAGAGAGACAGAGAAAGAGAGAGAAAATAAGAGAAGGGGAAGGAGAGATGGTGGAGAGGGAGGGAGAACCGCACGCTGAATCCAGGGGTTCCTCTCCCACCCCTCATGTGCACACGGTAACAAGGGAGTCCCCCTCTTCTGACCCCTTGTTGTCAAAAAGTCCATCAAGCAAGAATGCCCGAGCCCCAGGCCCCCTCTGAAATTCCCAAGAAGGAAGCACCCCAAGAAGGAAGGCGTGCAGGACGCTGCTCTGGAGCCATCGGGTTCCCGGTCTGCTCACCACGCTCAAGGAGCCCCTTAACAGGAGCAGGAGGAGAAGAGGAACCCAGCCTGGGGTTCCCCCCGGACAAGGCCGTGCTGTGACCCAGGCTTGGTCCTGGCCCTGACCGTGGGAAGCCGAACCCACAGGCCCTCGCCCAGGCAGGCCTGAGGCCCATGCACCACTAAAGGCCTGGAGAGGGGGTCCCACCCCAGCCTCACCTGGGTCCCCTGGGGTCAGGGTGAGCTGGGACAGAGGGACCACCGGTTGCTATGGGAGAGGGAGAGGGCACAACTTTCCCGGTACAATGGGCTCCTGCTGTGCTCTGAGCCCTGGGTCACTGTCCCCACTCTGGGGAGGGAGGGGAGGAGCCTGGAGCCCTGAGGGCGCGGCTGGCAATAAAGGCAGATGCTCAAGTTGATGCCACCCCACACACATGAGGCTGGGACCAGGGGTGGCACTGACACAGCTGGGGAGCCCACTCCCGAGGTACGACCCGGGGATGTGCACAGCCACATTCCAAAGACGCATGGGATGAGATCAGCCCGGGTGACCCCGGGACTTTGTCCTCCTCGGCAGGAGCCAGCCCCGTGCACCCTGTGTGCCTGTCCATCTGGAAGACCCAGCATGAGACGCCCGGCTGTCTTCCTCACTGTGGCTCTGGCCACACTCCTGGCCTCCGGGGCCGGGGCACCGGTACAAAGTCAGGGCTCCCGGAACAAGCTCCTCCTGGTGTCCTTCGACGGCTTCCGCTGGAACTACGACCAGGACGTGGACACCCCCAACCTGGACGCCATGGCCCGAGACGGGGTGAAGGCACGCTACATGACCCCCGCCTTTGTCACCATGACCAGCCCCTGCCACTTCACCCTGGTCACTGGTGAGTACTGACCCGGGATGGGGCCTGGGGGTGGGAGGGCCTGAGAAACCAGATGGCACAGACCCCTGTCGTGCAGGATAAAGGGGAGAGGTCCTTGCTGCATGCACAGGACACAGCCGAGGGTACCATTAGGAATCCTCACCATTGGTGGCAATAGATCCAGGACAAAGAAAAATGACCAGGGGGGTCCTTAAACCCGTGGCCACAGCCAGGGCAGCAACCCCAGAAGGCTTCAGGAGGAGGGGAGTGTGGTTTCAGAAGGAGGGCAGTGTGGCGGGCTCCCCGCTGGCTCCCACGGCTCCCCTCTCCTGCCTGCCCCTCCAGCTGGTTGTGTCAGCCTCTCCCTCTCCCTTCCATCCTTTCCATTTCCCACCCAACACCTCCCTGACAGATCTGCCCAGGCTGTAGACAATACAGACATAGGTTTTTAAAAAGCCAAATATGGGGCCAGGCGCAGTGGCCCACGCCTGTAATCCCAGCACTTTGAGAGGCTGAGGCGGGCGGATCACTGGAGGTCAGGAGTTCGAGACCAGCCTGGCCAACATGGCGAAACCCCGTCTCTACTAAAAATACAAACATTAGCCAGGCATGGTGGTGCATGCCTGTAATCCCAGCTACTTGGGAGGCTGAGACAGAATTGCACGAACCCAGGAGGTGGAAGCTGCAGTGAGCTGACATCGCGCCACTGCACTCCAGCCTGGGTGACAAAGCAAGACTGCATATAAAATATATATATATATATATATATATATATATATATATATATATATATGAGGCCAAGGCAGGAGGATTGCTGGAGTCCAGGAGGTAGAGGCTGCAGTGAGCCACGATCACACCGCTGCACTCTAGCCTGGGCGACAGAGCAAGACCCTGTGTCAAAAAAATAAACAATAATAAAATAATAAAAAGCCAAGTACCACAAAAAAGGTGTTAGAGAGTTGAAAAGCAACTGGCCCTCCCTAGGGGCTCGGCCACCTCCCAAACCTGGGTCATCCTCCAAAGACCCTGCGTGGGTGTCCCAAGACCCCTGGAACAAAGAACTGCAGACTGCCTTAAACCCACAGGAACGGATCCGCATGCTTCTGGAGGCCAGAAGGCCAAAACCAGGGCATTGCAGGGCTGCACCCACCCGGAAGGTTCTAGCAGAGGCTCCCTCCTCACCTCTTCTGGCTCCTGGGGCCTCGGCAATCCTTGGCATTCCTGGGCTGGTGGCAGCATCACTCCGACCTCTCCCTGCGTCTCCCCAGGGCCTCTCTGCTGTGTGTGTCTGTATTCAAACTTTCCTCTTCTCACTAGGACACCAGTCGCTGAATTTCGGGTCCACACTTCTCCGGTATACATCCCCCTACCCTAGCTAATCACATCTGCAAAGACCCTATTTCCAAATAAGGCCACGTTCTAAGGTTCCAAGTGAGCATGAATGTGGTGGGACACCATTCACCCCAACACAGGCAGCTCATCCCCACACCAGCCTTTCTGCCCCTTCTAACCGCAAATGGAGGCGTGCGGTTCTCCCGTCCGCGCAGCGCCTCTTTCACTCTCTGTATCGCAGATGAGGACGGGAGGGACCTTCTCCACATCATCTCTCCTTTTGCACCTTTTGGACTTAGTACCATGTGCACGTGTTTCCTGTACAAAAATAAATTCAAAAAATCTCCTGGAGCTCCACGTGGTTCACTGAAATTCCTGCCTGGGATCTGGTCTGATGGCTGGGCCATCATTGATTTAATGAGTTCCTTCCTGATGGCCGTGGAGGTCACCTGCAATCTTTTGCTAAAGCAAACAAGGCTGCCACCAGGATCCTTGCACATGCATTCGTGCCTGTGTGCCCGTCCAGCTGCGGGACAAACTGAAAGTGGGATTGCTAAAACAGGTCAAAGAACACGTGTCTGTCTATTTGTCTCGGACGTGACCTCGAACCTTGGCTCCCACGGGGCAGTGCAGGAGGAAGTCTGCTCCCCCCAGCCCTGCCCCAGGCCCACTCCCCACCCAGCACACAGGGAAACCTGGGCTGTTTTGACTTCACCTCTTCCAGCCCTGGGTCCGGCCTTTGCTGTGACCCCGGTCCATCCCGCCGCCCTCTGCACCTCTTCCTCCCTCAGGCAAATATATCGAGAACCACGGGGTGGTTCACAACATGTACTACAACACCACCAGCAAGGTGAAGCTGCCCTACCACGCCACACTGGGCATCCAGAGGTGGTGGGACAACGGCAGCGTGCCCATCTGGATCACAGCCCAGAGGCAGGTAATGTCACCCCCACCCATACTGACATTGCAGAGCATGGGGGCACTTAGGCCCAGGCGAGGCTTGGAACCATGTGAGATCCACGGCAGGTCCCTTCCCCACTCCAGGGTCTCGGGGCTTCTGGCCTACCCTGGCACAGAAGGGTGTGAAGTAGGGCCCCAAAAGGGGCAGGTGGTGGGTGCTGGTGAGCTACGTCCGGCTCGGCCCATGGACACAGCCCTGCCCGGTCCTCCCTGGGGGGCCCTGGGAGCAAAAGGAATTGCTCTGTCCCCCTAGTCGGAGGGAGAACTGCACCCTTGGGCCCTGCAGCATTGGGGGTGAGGGTCGGACAGGGAAGATCACTGTGACTCAACAAGAAAGCGTTTAACAATTACACAACTTTCTCCCTTTCCACATCCCTGTCAGAGCTGAACAGCTAAATTCCAAAGGGCCAAAGATAAAATGAGAGGTGGGTTACAGTATTGACCCAGGAACCCCCCCCCCCCCACCAGTTTGCAATTCTCTGGGGGCTTCCTGGCCCAGAGGCGAGGCTTCCAGTAAACAAATCAGTGGAAGTTTCCAAGATGAGGCTGGAATAAATGTCAGAGCCCACGCCCACCCCATAGCCAAGGTATCCACTCAAGCTGGGGTTCCCTCGCTCCAGAAGGATCCATAGACACAGTCAGGGCTCCTTCCATGGGCTCATGAGCAGGAAGCCAAGGTACAGACCCTGGCATCTCAAGGCACTTGATCCAATGAAAGAATATCCTGGGGGAGTGCTCGCTTCGGCAGCACATATACTAAAATTGGAACGATACAGAGAAGATTAGCATGGCCCCTGCGCAAGGATGACACGCAAATTCGTGAAGCGTTCCATATTTTTATCACACTTCGGGGACTGTTGTGGGGTGGGGGGAGGGGGGAGGGATAGCATTGGGAGATATACCTAATGCTAGATGACGAGTTGGTGGGTGCAGCGCACCAGCATGGCACATGTATACATATGTAACTTACCTGCACGTTGCGCACATGTACCATAGAGCCTAAAGTATAATAATAATAATAGTAATAATAATAAAAAAAAGAAAAAAAAATAATAAAGTTTGAAATTTACTAAAAAAAAAAAAAAAGAATATCCTGGGGGAGTGGACGGGCAGGTGGGGTGGACAGAGGACTGGGGGGACAGACAAATTCTAAATAAAGCAGCAGTCGAGTTAGGGGCAGACAGGCGGCCAGGCAGAAGGCTGGAGGGGCAGGTGGATGGGACACATGAGACAAACAGACTCATGCCTGGACCAGAGCCCAGCAGGGCAGGCCAGACTGAGGTTCAGATGGAGATGCTTTCTGGGCAGCGTGACCTCGAAGCAGGCATCACAGCCCAGTGATGAGGCAGACACTGTGTATCTGGGAATTTTTGTTTTTTTTTTTGAGACGGAGTCTCGCTCTGTCGCCCAGGCTGGAGTGCAGTGGCGCGATCTCCGCTCACTGCAAGCTCCGCCTCCCGGGTTCACGCCATTCTCCTGCCTCAGCCTCCCAAGTAACTGGGACTACAGGCACCCGCCACCATGCCCGGCTAATTTTTTTGTATTTTCAGTAGAGACGGGGTTTCACCATGTTAGCCAGGATGGTCTGGATCTCCTGACCTCGTGATCCGCCCACCTCGGCCTCCCAAAGTGCTGGGATTACAGGCCTGACCCACTGCACCCGGCCTCTGGGAACATCTTTATACTGATGTCTTGTTTAGTGCTCAAGTCCAGTGGGCACCTGTTGTTTCCTCTATAAAATCAGGTTTTACCCCCATAGAACATGAGATCAGGCATGTTTTAGAAATTAAAGGCCCCGCAGCTGCAGCTAGGAGCAGGGATGGGTGGGTGGAACAGAGAAGTAGGCAGGTGAGGGACAAATGTGTTCACAGGCATGGGACAAGGGGCGGCCCACTGAGGAGTCCTGTCTTTCACGCTGTCTTGTCTGGCAGGGCCTGAGGGCTGGCTCCTTCTTCTACCCGGGCGGGAACGTCACCTACCAAGGGGTGGCAGTGACGCGGAGCCGGAAAGAAGGCATCGCACACAACTACAAAAATGAGACGGAGTGGAGAGCGAACATCGACACGGTGATGGCATGGTTCACGGAGGAGGACCTGGATCTGGTCACACTATACTTCGGGGAGCCAGACTCCACGGGCCACAAGTACGGCCCCGAGTCCCCGGAGAGGAGGGAGATGGTGCGGCAGGTGGACCGGACCGTGGGCTACCTCCGGGAGAGCATCGCGCACAACCACCTCACAGACCGCCTCAACCTGATCATCACATCCGACCACGGCATGACGACCGTGGACAAGCGGGCTGGTGACCTGGTCGAATTCCACAAGTTCCCCAACTTCACCTTCCAGGACATCGAGTTTGAGCTCCTGGACTACGGACCAAATGGGATGCTGCTCCCTAAAGAAGGGAGGCTGGAGAAGGTGTACGATGCGCTCAAGGACGCCCACCCCAAGCTCCACGTCTACAAGAAGGAGGCATTCCCCAAGGCCTTCCACTACGCCAACAACCCCAGGGTCACACCCCTGCTGATGTACAGCGACCTTGGCTATGTCATCCACGGAGTGAGTCGCCTGCTGGAGGCATCACCTCTAGGGGCTCCCTCCCCAGGCTCTGGGTTTTTTTTTTCTTTTTTTTTTTTTTTTTTTTTTTTTTTTTTTTGAGACCAGGGTCTTGCTCTGTTGCCCAGGCTGGAGTGCAATGGCAAGATCTCAGCTCACTGCAGCCTTAAACTCCCAGGCTCAAGCGATCCTTCCACCTCAGCCTCCTGAGTAGCTGAGACCACAGGTGCACGCCACCATGCCTGGCTAATTTTTGTGTGTGTTTTGTTTTGTTTCGTTTGAGACAGAGTTTCACTCTTGTCATCCAGGCTGGAGGGCAGTGGTGCGATCTTGGCTCGCTGCATCCTCCACCTCCTGGGTTCAAGCGATTCTCCTGCCTCAGCCCCCTGAGGCATTACAGGCACCTGCCACCATGCCTGACTAATTTTTTGTATTTTTAGTGGAGGCAGGGTTTTGCCATGTTGGCCAGGCTGGTCTCGAACTTCTGGCCTCAGGTGATCTACCCGCCTTGGCCTCCCAAATTTATGGGATTCAGGTGTAAGCCACCGCACCCAGCTGATTTTTGTATTTTTTTGTAGAGACGGGGTTTTGCATGTTGCCCAGGCTGGTCTCAAACTCCTGGGCTGAAGCGATCTTCCTGCCTGGGCCTCCCAAAGTGCTGGAATTACAGGGGTGAGCCACTGCATCTGGCCTCTCCTTCCATCTCTATAGAGGCACTCCCTATTTCTAGCTGGTCCCCAGTTTGAGGAGTGTCAGCACCGAAGGGACACATCCTTCACTATGCAGTAGTGTGTGTGTGCACATCTGTGTGTGCCCTCCACATTCAGGCACCAGGCAGTGGGAGTGTGTGTGCACATCTGTACCCATCATGTCCAGGCACCGTGTGATAGGCGTGTGTGTGCGTGTGCACATCCGTGTGTGTGTGTGTGTTCGCGCGCGCGCGTCCTACGTGTCCAGGGTAAAGTGTAGAAGTCCAGCCCCAAGGGTGACATGGAAGAGGCAGGAAAGAGTCAAGAGCCCAACCTCCCCTCAGCAGAGAGCACAGGGATGCTGAGCCGGAAGCGAAGCACAGATTAGGGAGCAGACACCCCCGGAAAGGAAGTGACCTATGGGAGCCAGCGTTCAACACCGCACAGGCGGCAGGGCCCGAAGCCTGGAGCTGCCCGCTCCACTCCCATTTACTCAGGGTCTGGTCTCCGTTCATTTAACTGGACCTTCCCTGAACTTCATTCTTTAGGGTGACTGATCTTTGGAGGCTCAGAATTCAGGGAAATTGAGTCTTGGAACCCCTCCAGCCCCAAAGTTGGTGCTCCTTCCTAAGGGGGTGTTCATAGGGTGGATAGGGCAGGCGGAGAGGGTCTGCTGCTCCCAGCAAGGACCCAGGACCCTTGCCCGCTCCCCGGCAGAGAATTAACGTCCAGTTCAACAATGGGGAGCACGGCTTTGACAACAAGGACATGGACATGAAGACCATCTTCCGCGCCGTGGGCCCCAGCTTCAGGGCGGGCCTGGAGGTGGAGCCCTTTGAGAGCGTCCACGTGTACGAGCTCATGTGCCGGCTGCTGGGCATCGTGCCCGAGGCCAACGATGGGCACCCGGCTACCCTGCTGCCCATGCTGCACACAGGTGAGGGCAAGCTGCCCCAAATCCCCGCCTGCCCTGGTGTGTACATGTGTGCACACGTGGGTGCCTGCATGCCTGTGACCAGGACACCCTCGAGCCCTGAGTGGGGCCGCCTCCCCTGGCTTTGGAGAACACCGGAATCCCTCACATTCCCACAACACGTGACCTCTCACGAGCACCTCATGCATCTCGGGCGGCACGAGAGGGCGAGGGGGAGGAGTGGGCAGCCTTGCTCAAGAAGGGGACGGAGGGAGCGAGAGTGGCCCAGACGGGCCTGCTGTGCAGAGCCCACCTCCTGGCTGCTGGATCCCCACTCCCTACTCCCCACTCCCCACCACAGCAACCTGAGGGCCTCCTTTCTGGAATCTTCCTGTATCAGCCTCCCACACACACACCCCTCCCCGAACCTGCCCCATCTTGGGGACAAAGGCCACCTGGAAACTGACAAGGTGGCGACCCTGGTGGGGGCCTGGCTGGAGAGGGGTGGGCTCTACTGAGCGGGGCTATGAAGGGCCGTGGTGGACAAGGGCCATGGGACCAAAGGGGCGGTGAAAGAGGAAGTAGGGGCTCGTGGGGACCACCAGAGGACCCTGAGTTTACTGTGGAGGAGCTGGGGTGAGAAGCCATCCCTCTCTCCCTCACGGGTCCTCTGGCTTTCCTTAGAGTCTGCTTTTCCGCCTGATGGAAGGCCTACTCTCCTGCCCAAGGGAAGATCTGCTCTCCTGCCCAGCAGCAGCCCCCTCCTCGTGATGGGACTGCTGGGGACCATGATTCTTCTGTCTGAGGTCGCATAACGCCCCGTGGCTCAAGGTCAGAGACCCAGAAGGCAGAGGCGGGAGGGTGGCCCCACACTCCCTGACTCTCCACCCTGACGTCCCAGCTGCAGTCCTAGGCAGCCAGAACAGAGCTGCCAGGCCCCGCCAAGCAGGTGTCTCCCACTGACCTGGCTGCCACAGAGAGGCGATCACCCCTGAGATCCCGAGGCTGACCCTTCCAGCCTCTCTGCTCTGGGCTTGGAGGAGGTCTTTCCAGAGCAGACCACCCAGACCAGTGGCCAGAATTCCCACCCTCCCCCAAAAGCCAGACTCCCTCAGCCTCTGGCCAGAGCTGCTGCCTCCCCTCCTTCCTGTCATGTCTGTGCTCCACTGGGCTAGCTCGGAAACCGTCACCTGGGGTGCATTTGGGAGGAGAGCTCTGGGGCTGTGTTCCTGGAACTCTCCAGGAGCCTCCTAGGACACGCGTGAGGTGTGTTTGGTAGGAGAGCACCAGGGCTATATTCCTGGAACTCTCTGGAAGCCCACCTCTGAGGACACGCATGGGGTGCATCTGGGAGGAGAGCTCCGGGGCTGTGTTCCTGGAACTCTCTGGAAGCCCACCTCCAAGGACACGCATGGGGTGTGTTTGGGAGGACAGCTCCGGGGCTGTGTTCCTGGAACTCCCCAGGAGCCTCCGAGGACAGTGCTCCCTTGTCTGTCTGTGCAGCCACAGCCTCCTAGGCCAAGCAGAAGAAAGTCATTCATTCATCCCGAAAATATGTAACGGGAGCCAGCTCCATGCCAGGCTCTGGTCTGGGCTCAGGATATGCAGCGAACAAGACAGTCCAGGACCTGTCATTTAAAGGTGCAAGAAAGCAGAGGATACAAAAGCAAATGAATCCACGCACAGAGTGCTCAGATGCTTGTGATGGCAAAGAAGAGACGGCCACAGGCAGGGACGAGGCAGGCGCGGCCTTTTCATTTGCCCAGCCTGGAATGGCCTCTCTGAGAAGGTGGATTTAGGGAGAGACCAGAATGACAAGAAGCAGCCAGACACGCCAGGCAGGGGAAAGAGCCAGGGACAGGCCCGCGGTGGGACAGGTTCGGCATGTTTGGGATGAGACAGAAGGCCAGTGTGCCTGCAGGTTGGCACAGAGCGAGACTCTAACAGGAGCTGACCACAGCCCCAAGGCAGGAGGTTGCCGGATGCACAGCGGGGAGCCCCAAGCTGAGGTTACACAGGGTCTGAGGTGGATGATTAAATGAGTGGCTCCCACTGCTGGGCCGGGGACAGAAACGGGAGCAGGAAGTGGCCAGTTTGGAGGTCGCTGCAGGGCCCAGCAGGACATTCCAGTGGCAGGGGTGGAGAAGCTGCAATGTGCACAGATTCCAAATACCTTTAAGAGGCACGACATTCGAGGTTTGTGGACAGATTATGTGGGAGGGTGAAGAAAATAGAAAAATGAAAGATGGGTCCGATGCTTGGGTCCTGAGCCACTTGCTGACATGCTAAACTGTTGGGGACAGGAGTCGGGGGGACCAAGACTTGTTTCGGCCGTAATCAGCCTCAATGCCGGTGACACAGCCACGTGTCATCTCCACAATTTGTGCAGACGAGTCCACAGCCAAGGATGCAGTTTAGTCTGGCAATTTAAATTTGAGACTTGTCAACACAAGCTATGGCACTCAATGAAAGCCCCCAGCCAGAAGGAGTGGACTGAGAAGAGATGGTGACCACACCACTCACTGAGAAGGCGGGGCTGGTGAGACAGGAAAAGCCAAGAGCTCGTCATGGGTCAACAGGGGAATGAGGCCAGGCGTGGTGGCTTCCGCCTGGAATCCCAGTACTTCCAGAGGCCAACGCAGGAGGATCGCTTGAGCCCAGGAGTTCAAAACCAGCCTTGGCAATATAGTTAGACCCCATCTCTGTACAAAATTTTTTTTTAATTAGCTGGGCATGGTGGTGAGTGCCTGTAATCCCAGCTACTGGCAGGCAGACTGAGGTGGGAGGATCGCTGGAGCCCAGGAGGTGGAGGCTGCAGTGAGCCTTGTTCTTGCCACTGCACTCCAGCATGGGCAAGAGTGAGACCCTGTCTCTAAAAAATAAATCAATGAAAGAGAAAGGAGCGGGTTTAGGGTTTAGAGAAGTAGGAATGTGGAGATGTGTGTGGTGGGAGGACCGTTCATGCCAAATGTCACATCCGGAAGGGGACCAGAGGACCCTTCAGCCCGAACCCCTCATGCAGATGAGGATGCTGGAACCCAGAGGCATTAGCTGACTGGTCCAAGGGCACCAAAGAGTGGCCAGTGGTGTGTAAATGTCAGTTTTAAGGTCCTGGTCCTGAGTACTTTCAGCCACAACACCTGCCTCTCTGCGCTCAGGGGCTTGGGTCCTTGAAGCAAGTCTTCCGGCACTAGGCAGGGATGTGATAATGTTTCCATGGCACTAGAGTCCACAACCATTTGTTCTCCACATTAACCAAGGGAGGGACTCAGAAAAAGTCATTATTCAGACTCACACACAAGGAAATTGAAGCACGGAAAATCAAAGATCAGGTGACTCTGCATATTCTCACACGGCTTTTCCCCAGAGGAGCAGCCACGGTGGCGTCCCAGCAAACCAGCTCTCCAGATCCCCCTCAAAAAGCCCTGGTGTTGGCCCTTACCCATTTCGGCGGCGTGAACACTCTCACCGTGGCCCATTTCTAGCTACCAACGTGAGGTCACTGAACACAAAGTAGGGAAGACGCCCGCAGAATCATCTTTCACAAGCAGCATCTGCTGGGCTGAGCAGGTTGCTAAGAGCTGGGGGGTCCGAAGTTTTCATCACAGCCTGGGAAAGTCCATTTGGAACTAGGCTGTTTTCTGTGGCTAGCTTCTTTTCTTTTCTTTTCTTTTCTTTTTTACACAGATTCTCACTGTGTTGCCCAGGCTGGGGTGCAGTGGTGCAATCACAGCTCACTGCAGCCTCGACCTCCTGGGCTCAAGCAATCCTCCCATCTCAGCCTCCTGAGTAGCTGAGACTACAGGTGTGCACCACCATGCCCAACTAATTTTTTAATTTTTAATTTAAAAAAAGAAAAGCAAGCTATGTTGCCCAGGCTGGTCTCAAAACTCCTGGCCTCAAGCGATCCTCCAGCCTTGGCCTCCCAAAAAGCTGGGATTACAGGAATGAGCCACTGGGCCCAGTCCCTGGGCCCGTTTCTTTCCTCTAAAGGTAGTGTTGAAAGTACATGTGGCCAGTTAAAGGCACATTGTGGAACGGACGCAGTCCTTGCCCTGACTTTACAGAGTCCTCCTTCCCCAGCCAGAAAAGCGGGCAGAAGACGAGGGGAAGCTCTTCTGCCTCCTGGGATCCGCACACTGCCAGCCAGGCCTGGGACAGTTCCCACCCCTCCCCTCCCAGCCTTGGGAGAAGGGTCTGAAGCCTCACATCATCACGCCGCCCCCATGTCCACACCTGCCCCGCACCTGTGCCCTCCCAGGAATCCCTACACAGGCCCTTCTCAGCGCAGCCTGGTAGGGCCGCCCCCTTCCACTGCCTGCCGCCCCCTCTCCCCCAGCCCACCAGCCTGTTTCCCACGACCCCTCCCTCCCAGTCCAGCCGCACCGCTGCTTCACCTGTCCCACCAGACCCGCCCTCAGCCTGCCCCATCCTCTCCTCCCAGACCAACGCGTGCTGCTTGCTCTTCCAGGAAGCCTCCGGGAGCTGCCCGCAGGCCCTGGGCCGGCTGTCTCGCTGTGATGCTCTGCTGGTCTCGGACGGACCCTGCCTCCCCAGCTTATCCCAGGCCAGAAGCTGCATGCCACTGTCCCCGGCAGCGCCAGCCCCTGCTTGGCTGTTATGGTGCTGGTAATAAGCCTCGCAGCCCAGGTCCAGGGCCCCCGGCGAGCCGGTCCCATAACCAGCCCCCTGCCCCTGCCGCTGCTCCTCTCCTTCGGGCCCCCTCCTCCTGCAAAACCCGCTCCCGAAGCGGCGCTGCCGTCTGCAGCCACGCGGGGGCGCGCGGGAGCTCTGCGGGCGCGGGAACCTGCAGACCCGGCCTCGGCCAGCTGGGAGGGTCCCGCCCCGGCACGAAGCACCCATGGGAATAAAGGCCAAGCCGCGACAGTCAGCACGGGGGAGCCTTTTCCCTAAAGCCTGCCGGTTTCCCGACGGTCCCACCATTGACCCCAGCGCGGGATAAATTTCTAACTCCTTGCCAGGCTTCACAAGCCCCAGGGACCCCTCCATTCTCGTTAGGGGTGGGCCCTGGTTGGACGGCTGGCCAGTCCTGGAAAAGGGGTGAGTTTCCTAAAAGGAAGGGGGGAAGGCATGAGGAGGCTGTTTGTGAACGACAGGGAAGCAGCATCTGTAAGCCACAGTGCTCAGCAAGAAATCACGTTAAACAAGACGGAAACACCGCAAAGAAAGTCGCGTGGATTGGCTCTGACACAGGATTGGGATGGCCATGGCCAGGAGCCGAGGGACCCTTCCACACCTATTCTCCTGTGCATTAAGAGCATATGCTTTGGAGTCAGATAAACTCATGTTCCAGCCCTGGCCCCCCACCCAGATGCTGTGGCGTTGGCAAAGCAGTTGACCCTCCCCAGCCTCAGTTTCCTTATCTGAAAAAGTGGGATAATGAGGACCATGCCCGCCTCCCTGGGGTACCTGAGAGTGAATTGGACACATTGCGGGGAGGCTGGCACAGAGGCTGGCCCCAAGCAGGTGCTCAAGGATGGCAGCCCCTGGGAGGATTAAAATCCTGCCCTGGGAGGTGCTGGGTTTGTCAGTGCCACCCTGCAGAGTAAACCAGCTGGGACAGCAGGAGATGCAGTCTTTGAAACCTGAGTTTGTCAGATCTGCCTATTTCCCTGCCTCCGAAGCCCGCAGCCCCCAGCCCCCAGCCCCCACCCTGGGTCTCCTGCTTCAGCTCCATGGAGTCTCCAGGACCCATCCCAGCCTGCTCTCTGCAGCAGCCTGATCGGCTGCCTGGGGCTGAAGTCCTGCCTCAGCCTGAAGAGCCTGGACTTTGGCCTGGCCTGTGGGCCCCCTGCCCCACAATCCAATTGCTCTTCCTGGAAGGACTGCCCCAGTCCCCATGCCAGTGCCTGCAGCCACACCCCATGACACCCAGGCCAGCCACCCACCTGCACAAGCTCTGGCTCTGTGGCTGGGCTAGGGAGGGGAGGGGGGCACCCTCCCTGGACAGGCCCAATTCCAGTCTCAGCCCTCCTGAGCCTGCCCCACCTGGCCAGAGGAGACCAGGTAGAGTCCACATCCAGGTCCTCGGAGTGGTGAGCGCTCACAGTGCCGGCATTGCCACTGCCCAGTCTCCAAGAGAAGCCCTGCCTTCCTCTGAGCCCCCCAACCACCATCACCACATTTGCTCAGCCCTGTTCATCAGCGTTGCAGGGGCTGGGCCAACAAGAGCTGTGAGAATTGCCTCATCCACAGAAGAAGAAAAGAAACAAAGAGGAGAAACAGGAAAATAACCAAGTCTGTCTCACATTCAGTATTCCATTGCTCCAGATGTCTGGTGTCACAAAGGCATCACCGAGAGAGTCCTGGTGGCTGGCCGAGCACTCGCTGATGGAGCTTCCGGTGTCAGGAGCATGGGGGCTGAGGCCTGGCTGCATGCATGGGGGGCTGATTTTCCTATCCGTGCAGCCCTAGGTGTCAAATGTGAGGGGTGCCACCCTGAGCAGCACAGTCCCAGTTCAAATCCAGCTCGCCCTCTCCAACACCTGCTCTGTGGCCCTGGGCAAGTTGCTAACCTCTCTGGTCCTGTCCTCCTCTGTAAATCCAGGACCAGTGGCAGGACCTGTCTCATAGGGTGGTCTCGGTGATAACATGAGTTAATATTCATAAACAGCTGCGAACAGGGCCTGCTGAATGGAAGGCCTGGCTGTTAGGAAGAGACAGGGCGGCAATTACCTTGTATCCAAGTGTGAGAAAGTCATTCACTATTTTAGACCCACCTCCAAGCCTTCTTGCTTCTGTAGCAGAACATTTCTGGTCCATGAATCCCACCCCAACAGGTGTCTTCTGTGACATGAAGAGAGGCACCAGGCTCAGAGCTCCAGCAGCCAAGCAACAGCATAGGATGGATGGACGGTTGCCACAGCTTGATTTGCCTTGTGTTTTTTTTTATAAT